>NC_056758.1:20247500-20557500 GCF_018687715.1 Carya illinoinensis
AGGCGAGACAAGCTGTTTAGAGCCATCTATTATGCAAGCCGGACATTGAATGAAGCTCAGTTGAATTATACGACAACTGAGAAGGAGATGCTTGCTGTGGTATTTGCTTGTGACAAATTTCGGTCTTACCTCATTGGGACAAAAGTGATAGTGTTCACTGATCATGCAGCACTTCGCTATTTGTTTGGCAAGAAGGATGCTAAGCCAAGGCTAATTCGTTGGATCCTCCTTCTTCAAGAATTTGATTTGGAGATTCGAGATAAGAAGGAAAATGAAAATTTAGTGGCTGACCATCTCTCTCGGTTAGAACAAGAGGAAGAAAGACTAGATTCAGTGGTCCAAGAGGCATTCCCTGATGAGCAGTTGTTTGCATGTGAGATCAAGCTTCCGTGGTATGCTGATATTGTTAATTATCTAGCTTGTAAAGTTTTACCACCTGATCTTACTTACCATCAACGTAAGAAATTTTTGCATGATGTGAATCATTATCTTTGGGATGAGCCTTTGTTGTTCAAAAGATGCCCTGATCAAATCATTAGAAGATGTGTGCCGGAAGAAGAGATGCAAGACATCCTCCATCATTGCCATTCCTCATCATATGGAGGACACTTTGGAGCCACCAGTACAGCAGTTAAGGTACTTCAAAGTGGGTTCTTGTGGCCTTCTATTTTTCGTGATACTTACACTTTGGTGAAAACTTATGACCGGTGCCAACGTATGGGAAATATTTCAAGGCGTCATGAGTTAGCATTGAAAGGTATCTTAGAAGTTGAGTTTTTTGATGTTTGGGGAATAGATTTTATGGGGTCTTTTCCTCCTTCTTTTGGTTTTGCTTATATCTTATTAGCAGTTGACTATGTGTCAAAATGGGTGGAAGCAATTGCTACAACAACAAATGATGTAAAGGTAGTGCTCAAATTTCTGCACAAGAACATATTCACAAGATTTGGCACTCCACGAGCTATTATTAGTGATGAAGGGACTCACTTTTGCAACAAGTTGTTTGAGAATCGTCTTTCTAAATATGGTGTGAAGCACAAGATAACACTTGCTTACCATCCTCAAACTAATGATCAAGCTGAAATTTCAAATAGAGAGATCAAGAACATCCTTGAGAAGACGGTCAAAATCAATAGAAAGGATTGGGCAAAGAAGCTTGATGATGCTTTGTGGGCATACCGTACAGCCTTTAAAACACCTATCGGGATGTCTCCATACCGATTAGTGTTTGGAAAGGCATGTCATCTTCCTGTAGAGTTGGAGCATAGAGCTTATTGGGCTGTAAAAAAGTTTAATTTTGATTTGAAGGCAGCAGGTGAAAAGCGACTTCTTCAATTGAATGAGATGGAAGAGTTCCAGAATGATGCATATGAAAATGCAAAGATCTATAAAGAAAAGACGAAGAAGTGGCATGACAAACAGATTCTCAGGCGAGAGTTTGGTCCAGGACAACAAGTTTTACTCTTCAATTCACGACTCAAACTCTTTCCAGGAAAGTTGAAATCAAGATGGACGGGTCCTTACACAATTCATGAAGTTTTCTCTTTTGGAGCAGTAGATTTGAAGGACAAGACAGGGAATATTTTCAGAGTTAATGGTCAGAGATTGAAGCACTACTATGGAGAGCAAATGGAGAGGAACTTTGCATTTATTCCTCTTGGAGATCCTAATTGATGATCATTGAAAAGTCTGGCTGTAGACTTTAAAACAAGCGCTTATGGGAGGCAACCCATAGATCTTTCTTTCTTTCTTTCATTTAATTTACTATCTTTATTTATTTAGTTTTAATAAATTGGTTTTTGATGCAGGTTTATTTAGCAAGAATAAAGAGCTGAGAAATTCTAATCTACGGAAGATTCATGATGCAACCAGGGAAGTTCCTTTTATTTCTTCAATCCTTTTTACTTTTGCATTACAATGAGGACATTGTTTAGTTTAAGTTTGGGGGTGTAAACTCCTATAGTCATTTGATCCTCTTGTTTTCTATGTCTTGGGTTGTTGATGGGTTGTTTGATTCTCTTACCAAGCATGCATTGGAGTAAGATTGAATTCTCTATGACTCTGAAATTTGTGATTGAAGATGGTTTTGAGAAAAAATTTCAAAAATTTCTTTTATGTCAAGTGAAGTTTTGTGGGTACTTTGGTTTAAATCTTTGACCTTGAACACAATTGAGCACATAGCCGTTTTTCTCTCATTCCATTTTGCTTATGAAGAGAAGAAGTTGAATTAATTAAAAGAGGGAGGTTCGATTTTGCTTTGCTCTAGAATCCGTTGATGGGTCCTTGAGGCGAAATCCTAGTTGAGACCAAATATTAGAGAAATGATCTAGGCATTTCTTTGGCATAACCAAAAAGCTTTCCCAGCCGTCCTAAATATCATGCCATCATTACATGATGTGTTTCCATAGTCAACCCCCTTAAGCCTTCATGAGCCTTTATTTATTCTTTGAACTACATAAACCATGCCAGCTCTAAGCCTCAAAAACAATGAATCTACCTTTGATAGTTTGAGAAAATACTTTGGTGGAGAGTTACATTTAAAAGAGAAAAATTGGTTTCATGATGAACCGTATTATATTTGCTTTGTTTGATCAAAGAAGAAGAAGAAAAAGAAGAAGAAAGGAAGTATCTGATTTAAAAAAAAAAAAAAGAAGAAGAAGAAGAAGAAGAAGAAGAAGAAGAAGAAGAAAAGAGAAAGAAAAAGAAAAAGAAGTCGCTAAGCGGAGTGTGAATTACCTCAGATTTTGTTAAGGGAAGTGTTGGTATTACATCAGTGATTACAGCAATAATAATGCCACAAGTATGAACATATTGCCAAGAAAGAGCTATGATTTGAATCATGTGAGTTTCTCTTTTAATGTTCTTTTCACTAAGTATTTTCCCAGTTTGATTTAATTTCCCATATCCAGTTCTTTCTTAACCCTCACCCTGTGGCCTATCATTACAACCTTATTAAAGACCTTTTGATCTCTGATTTTGGTGTTGACTACATTAGTGGAGAGGATTTCTGAAAATTGGACTTATGGGGTTAAGTTTTAAGAGAATTCTTCTGATTTTGGTTGTTCTACTTTTATCTGAGTTTGCAGGTGGTTTGAGGTTAAATTGACTATATCACACACACACACTCAAGGTCTTAGCTTTAGGTTGAAGTAAACGCCTAACTCTTGCTTGACAAATTGCAAAATTTTTGATTGATTTTCCTGCCATCTTTGATGTTAAAAGAGTAAGATACTAGAGATGAAATCTAAATTCATAAAACCTTGGTGAGTGATGATACTTCTCTTTCGGGTCGAGTCGATATTGCCTAAACTATCATTTGTTTTTCTTTTTGTTTGAGGACAAACAAAGTTGTAAGTTTGGGGGTATTCGATGACTTGCAAAAATTTCATATTGCAGATTTTACAAGTTCGCTCGAGCGGAGGCTTTTGGCCGCTCGAGCGAATTTAGGCAGATTCAAACGCTCGACTGCCGCTCGACAGGAAGCTCGAGCAGATTGCTGAAAAATAAAGATCGCTCAAGCGGAGACATTGGCCGCTCGAGCGAAATCAGGCAGAGTCGAACGCTCGATGTGTGCTCGACACCCCGCTCGAGTGAACATCGTATTTTGACAGATTTTAGGTTTTCCGCTGTGAGACCATATAAAAGCAATTTTTCACTCTAGAGCCACGAGTTTTGACTGGAGAACACTTCTTGGGAGAGAAAAACATAGCTAGAGGGATTCAAATCATCTATTTTTGGAGAGGAAATTCCAATTTTTGCACATACGTTGGAATCATACACGAGTACGGACGAGAGAAAAGCGTTGAATCGTTCCCTTGAGCTTTTGACGACAAGTTGAGGCTGCAAGGAGGATTTTTCAGTGTTTATTTTCTTCCCATCTTCTCAGAACAATTATGGTGAATTCGTTTATGTTGAATTCCATTTCTAGCATGAGCTAAATTTTCTTCATTCTAGGAAAACGATGTAACCTATTTCCGAACTATGCTTGATTGTCTATGCTAATTTAATGCAATTCTCTCTTTGTTTATCTGATTTATTCTGAATTTATTGCTTCTAATTAACAGGCCATTGATTAGATGATAAGTAATCTTGTGATTTGCTATCGAAAGAGGGAATCAGAGGGTAGATCTTGGATATTTCAGCATTGGTAAGTATAGAGATCGAAAGACTTGTATGAACTTATGTAGTAATTAAATCATTGGTCTTATTGAGTTCTTGATTATTGAATTTGCATATTCTTGTGTGAATTGATAACCAAGAGTCAATTCTAATTGACTATCGAAAGAGGCTTTTGGATGAATTAGAGATTTGCTAATAGACAAAAGAGATTTAAATTAAATTAGCTGGATGAGAAAAGCATAGTGAAGAAGTAGGTGAAATCGATTTCCTAGAAGTTTTCTTCCCATTAATTTGATCTTCGAACTTCAGTGTTATTTCCTTTACACATTTTTCTTTGAGTTGATCTGATTTAGATTGCAACTACAAAAATCTTAGTGATTCCTCTAGATAAAATCAAGTTTAGTATAATTTTGGTATTTGGCAAACGTAAGGTACTAATCCCTGAGGACGATACTCTTCTTATTACTTTACTATAAAACTACGATACTGTGCACTTGCAATTTTGCACCGGTCAGTGGGCCAAATGGGTTTTTGGCGTGCGTGTAAAAATCTTGTTTTATGGCGCATGTGCATTGGTTTTTAGTTCATGCATATTGTTTGCGTTTATATGTTTTTATCTAGTGTTGTTTGGAGTTTACTTACCTGCGGCACCATTTTTGGTACCGTAGATTTTGGTGCAGAGATCGAGGATGAGGAGGAGGAGGTTGAGCTCGAGGATGCGGCTCCGCCGGGGTGCTGATGTTATGCCTTGTATTTAGTTTAAAATTATATTTGTGTCTTGTAATATTTATTTATGTATGTTTTGAATAGTTTGTATTAAACAAGAAAAATTATGGTATTTAGTTATTGACTTGCTTTTTGCTGCGTATTTCTCATGCACATTCGTCGCTTTTTCACACACTTGGCACACGTCGATAGGGTGGTGACCCGTGATGTCATCATCCGGACGTCTCGATTTCCCCGTGTTCATGCGTGGGGATTTGGGGGCGTCACAGTAATATTCACTATTACATGTATGCCATGTCACATAATATTCATTGTTACATATTATATCATGTTATGAAATATTCTCTATTACATGTTATGTCATGCTATGAAATGTTTCTATCTAAAGTACGTCATGTCTCTCAAATTACATTCAAGTCATGTTATGTGATATTAGGACTTCTGTCCTTTCATATTCCAGTCATGTTTCATTTCAAATATAATTGTGTATTTTGAGAATAGTTAAGTTTCAGTTATCAGTTAATTTGTACTACAGTCAAGGATGGTACACGTTGTCTAGTATCGCAGTCAAGGCTATGCGCTGTTGAGTACTAAGGTAAAGGAGTATAGTATACTCTGTCATACTACAAATGGATAAATCAATTAAGTTGTACTACGATAAAGGATAATACGCGCTGCCTGGTACTACGGTCAATGCTATGCGCTGTCGAGTATTACGATGAAGGAGTATAATCTACTGTACTATAGAAGGATAAAATGCGCTGCCTGGTTCTGCGGTTAAGGCTATGCGTGACTCACTAAAAAATGAGTAGCACAAAGGTTATCTTAAGTTCAGGAGGATATCGTGTAATAATTAGGAATAAAATTCTTAAATCGTCTCGTCGAGGAAAGTTGCTTAAATCCAAACTCGTATAAAATGGTGAAAAATTTCACAAACAAAAGTGGTGGTATGTACAATAAATGGAAGAGTGCAACGGAAATAAAAAATGAACTAGTCATAGACTAGATTCATACTTTTGAAATTTTTTAGTGTCGAAATGGAATGTAAAAGACTACAAATTGAAACTAACAATTAAATATTCAACTACGCTAAACAATTTTAATTAATCTGAAAATTAAATAATAAACTGAAATTAATATAAAATATAATTGTAATGCATATTTAATAGAAAATTAAAGAAATAAGAAAAATAACTAACATAAAATAAAATAAATAGCAAATAAAATATGTTGAATCTAAGGTTTCAAGTTTTGTGTAATTATATATCTACACATGGATTTTGATGATAACAAATGAATTCAAAGAATAAAGAAGTCTCAAGCTCAAGTTATTTACACAATGGAGTCAAGCACATCAAGGAAATAAGTATGAGCAAGAAGGGAACAAGTTCACATTAAAGTCATAGAGTAATGTTGTAAATCTCTTAAAAATTTGAAATTAGGATTAAGGTTCAAAATTAATATTTTATCATAAAGCATTAAAATACATTTTCCACATGTGCATGAATATTTTGAAAATTAAATTTGAAAATTTTGAAAGATGATTGATTGTTATCTTTCACATGTGCATTACATGATTAAATGTTTGAATTTTGAAAATATTAAAGATGATTGATTGTCATCTTTCACATATGCATGTTTTATTTGAATATTTTCAAAAGTGATTGATGCTTTTTATTGACTTATACAAAAGGTAGATATTTTTGTTTAAAAAATTTGAAAAGTAAAGTGTGTTCCTTTTATCATATGCAAAAAGTAAAAAGATTAGGTTTGAAAATTTTGAAAAGTAAAGTGTGCTCCTTTTGTCATATGCCAAAAGTAAAATATTAGGTTTGAAGTTTTTGAAAAATGAATGATGTTGTCTTTGATAATTAAAAAAGAAGAACCTTTTATTTGAATTTTTTGAAAAAGTGAATGATGTTGTCTTTGAAATGTGAATCTTTTTAAATTTGAATATGAAGTCTCATATGCCTATAAATAGATCATTTGAGAGCTTCACATTTACAACACCAAGAGCATACAACATTCATTCAAAGCTTTCATTCTCTCTTCTCTAAGCATTGAGCCTTAATCCTTGTTCATTTTGAGAGATATAGTTTGTACTGTATTGTTCTTATTTCACTCATTGAGGAGTGTTTTCTGATAACCTACCCATTATCAACTCTTGTATCAGTGAAAGAGTGTGTATAACCCTTGTGCGTGTAGAAAGTGTTCTACACAGGGAATAGTTGAATCACCACGTGTAAAGTGATTGCAAGTGTATAGGGTGTTCTACACGGATACTTTGTAGCGGTGTTGTTCAAAGGTGTAATAGGTTTCTATCTCCACTTGAAGAATGTTAAATAGTGAATTTGGGAATCCTCAAGGGGTAGCTTGAGGCGAGGACGTAGGAAGTGGGGCCGAACCTTGTTAATATACTGAATTTGCTTCTCTCTTACCCTTACTCTTTATATTTATTGCTATTTCGTATTTTGTTTATATTGTATATTGTATATTTGATTTATAATTGTTATTTTTTTAATACAACTCAATTCACCCCCCTCTTGTGTTAGTCATCTGGGCAACAATTGGTATCAGAGCTAAGAGCTCTATTATAAGATTAACTATCTTTTGAGTTAAGATCTTATGGCTAACATTGCAGCTTCATTTGATGAAGGTCTATCTAGCAGTCGGCCTCCACTCTTTTGTGGAGACAATTACTCATTCTGGAAAGTTAGAATGAGAATATTCATTCAGGCTCAAGGTCGAGAAATCTGGAAATGCATTGTAAATGGACCTTATATTCCAACAAAAGTGGTTGATGGAGTAAAGGTCAAAAAGGAAGAAGAAGAGTTTGATCGTGAAGACGATAGACTTTATACTTTGAATTTAACTGCTATGAATTTATTATTTAATGCTCTTAATGGAAATGAGTTTAATAGAATAATGAATTGCACTACTGTAAAAGAAATTTGGGATAACTTGGAAGTTACTTATGAAAGAACTTCGCAAGTCAAGGAATCAAAAATGTTTAAGATGAATGATGATGAATCTATTTCTAATATGCACACTCATTTTACTAACATCATAAACAGCTTGACAACTCTTGGCAAAGTTTATTTCAAGGTGGAGATAGTAAGAAAAATTCTCAACTCTCTACCAAAACGCTGGGAATCAAAAGCGACAGTAATTCTTGAAACTAGAGACTTCAAGATGCTTGAAATGAATGAACTCATCGGATCACTTATTACCCATGAGTACACATTGAAAAGAGGAGAAGAAAAGGAAAGCTGTGATACCCCGTTTTTACGTGTATTTTCACTGAATGAGTATTTTAATTTAATTAATATATTAGTTCTTTTATTTTAAATTAGTGTATTTTAATTGGTTTTATTTTAGTTTGATGTGGTGTTTAATTTATTTTAGTCGTTTCATAGTTTTTATCAGTTTTTGGACTCCGGAGGTGAGGGTTGAACCTCATTTCTTTTCCTCATCTTTTCTTTTTCTTTTCTCTTTTTCTTTTCTTTTTCCTTTCCTTCTTTCCTTTTTTTTTTCTTCTTTTCTGTCTTCTTTCTTCTTTCTCTCCTGAGCGCACAACCTCTCTCTCTCTCCTCTGTCGCCGTCCAGCTCCTCAACCCAGAACCGCCTTTCGTCGGTGATGTGGCTAGCACCACCCACCCAGAAACTTCCCCCTCCGACCGGTGCACCTCCCTACCAAATCTCACCTCCATCCGAGCCGCCATTTGCCGTCGAGAGCCCATCTAAGCCGCACGGTTTTTGGCCATTTCTGCCACCGTCGCTCCACCTCCGGCCACCATCTCTTCACCACTTCATCACCTACCTCTTGCAGTCCTAACCCACCCATTTCCGGCCCCGATCTGTTGCCGGAGTAGCTCGCACGAGCTCAACTCCGATTTGCCCTTTTTCCACTTCCACCGCCATTTCCACCACCACCCACCGCCAAAACTCTCTTCCATTAGCTTCATAAACATCTTTAGTCCATTCTCTATCAATCCTAAGTCTTGGTTTGTCTCCGTTCGAAAGTGGATATTTTACAACCCACGGCCACAGTGTATTTTACACTGTTATGTTACTTTTTCTCCGTTGTTTGCAACGTCGTGATCCTTCGAAAAATACCTTATAGCGCTGTAAGTATTTTCCAAACTCTGTTTTAGATTTAAATATATTATTGCTCTTACAATTATTTATTTGACTGATTGGTTAATTCCAAACTGAGTCCGAGGAGTCGGGGGTCGGATGGATTGAGGACGGAGTTGTTTGATTTTGTTGATATTGTGATTGGTTGGATGATTTGTATCTTAAGGTGTGCATTGCATGATGCATTCATGTGCATTTATTTAATTGAGAAAAACCGGTGTTATTTGTGTAAATGGATTTTCGGGTGCGTGTGTATCACCACCCCAAGCCGGGATGAGGTAGTATTGTGACGCCCCCAAATCCCCACGCACGGACACGGGGAAATCGAGACGTCCGGATGATGACATCCCGGGTCATCACCCTATCGACGTGTGCCAAGTGTGTGCAAAAACAACAACGTGCACGAGGAAAACGCAGCGAAAAGCAAGTCCATAACTAAGTACCAGAATTTTTTTTCTTGTTTAATACAAAGCTATTCAAAACATGTACAAATAAATATTACAAAACATGAATATAATATAATATCAAATATAAAGCATAACATCAGCAACCCGACGGAGCCGCATCCTCGGGCTCAGCCTCCTCCTCCTCATCCTCGAACTCTGCACCAAAAGCTACGAAACCAAAAATGGTACCGCAGGTAAGTAAAACCCAAACACCACCAGATAAAAACACATAGAACTCAAGCAACATGGATGCAAGAAAAACCAATGCACAAGTCTTGCAAAACCACATTTTTACCACGCACGCCAAAAACCCATTTGGCCCATAAAAACATATCCTCAAAACCAAGCATCGCCATTATCCCAGATAATGGCCCAAACCACCATTTTTCCAGAAAATGGATCAAAAGCCTCGAAACCAACCTCGCTATTTTCCCAGAAAATGGCTCACGTCCGAAAACCATAAAAACGATTAAATTATGCATGCACCATGATCTCCCCTAGGGATCATCCGCACACCCTGGCTCTGTGCCACACCGTAGGTAACGACCACGCATGTGACACCTACACGAGTAATGCCTAGACTCGCGCCCAGCGCGTACCTGACCAGGCCATCCTCTAGTCCCCGCCACTCTAAGGACCATGGAGTCGACATGACAGCGTTACCGTATCGTGCGATCCGGTCGTCGCCCTGCGACAACCCAGGGGATGTCACTCAATTTTATCCACTCCTGAGTGACCAGAGGAGCTCCACCAAGATAATAACTCATCCCGGCTTGGGCTCGTGAGACACAAGCACCCAAAAACCATTCACGCTAGCAAAACAGGATTTCTCAAATAAAATAAAATACACGTGCATGCACCATGCAAATGTAATTATCAATGCCCAAAACAAACAACCAACCGTAACACAATAAATCAAGCAACTCCGTCCTCCATCCATCCGACCCCCGAACTCCTCGGACTCAGTCCGGAATCAACCAACCAGCAGCAATAAATAAATTGAATGAGCGATATATATTTAAATCTGAAAATAGGGTTTGGAAAATACTTACGGCGCTATATGGCAATTTTAGAAAACACCCGACGTTGCAAACGGCGGTGAAAAAGCAACGTTACAGTGAAAATTCACTATGGCTGTGGGATGTGAAATACCCACTTTTGACCGGGGACAAACCAGGACTTGAGATCGATAGGGAATGGTCTAGGGATGATCGTGAAGCTATTGGAAGTGGTGGTTGGCCATGGGTGGCGGAAAAAACGGCGGTGGGAGGCCGGATTTCCCAAAAAGGAAAGCTAGCTTGTGGGAGCTGTTCCGGTGGTCGTTGGAGGCCGGAAATAGGTGGGTTAGGACGGCAAGGGACCGATGATGAAGTGGTGAAGAAATGGTGGCCGGAGGTGGAGCGACGGAGACGAATCGGAGCAAAAACCGTGCAGGCTTTGAAGGGCTTTTCCGGCCAAACGGCCGGCCGGATGGGGGTGGGTTTTGGTGGGGAGGTGCGCCGAAGGGAGAGGAGTCGACCGGTGTGGGCGGTGAGCCACACGGTGGCCGGACGGTGGCGGGTCGAGGCTGAAAGGGCTCCGGCGTGAGAGAGAGAGAGAGAGAGAGAGAGAGAGAGAGAGAGAGAGAGAGAGAGAGAGAGAGAGAGAGAGAGAGAGAGAGAGAGAGAGACGGGGGGGGTTGACGCGGGAAGGGAAAAGAAAAAAAAAAAGAAAGAAAAAAAGAGAAAAAGAAAGGAAAAGAAAGAAGAAAAAAAGAGAAAAAGGAAAAAGAAAAAGGAAAAAAAAGAAAAGAGGTGTAGGGAAGGAAGACGAGGTCTAATTCTCAGTCCGGAAAAACAAAACTAGACCGCCGCAACGAGATTTAAAAACCGTAAAAAGGAAATAAACTAAAAGAAATAAAACACAACATCAAATAAATAAAAACCCAATTTTAAAGCGCAATAAATTAAAATAATAAACTAATATATTAATTAAAATAAAAATAACCATTTCAGCGAAAATACAAGCGAAAGCGGGTCATCACATCCTCCCCCCCTTAAAAACAAATTTCGTCCTCGAAATTTGCAAGATCAACCACCAACTTAAAGAAAGCCACATAAAAGCACATAAACCAACTGTGACCAAGATTAAGATACATACCTTCATCCTTCAAAAAAATACGGGTACTGCTCCCTCATGTCCGCTACTCGCTCCCAAGAGAAGTCTTGTGCTAACGGATCTCCCCAAGCCACTTTAACCAAAGGTATCACCTTGGACCTCAACTGTTGCTCCTTCCAATCCATGATCTGCGACGGAACAACTTCATAAGTGAGATCCGATTGCAACTGAATACCCGCTGGGTCGACAAAGCGTGGCTCTTGCTGTCCAAAGCTCTTCTTCAGGGATGATACGTGGAAGACATCATGAACATCCCCAAAATAATCTGGCAAAGCAACTCTATAGGCGACGGACCCTACCTTCTCCAGAATCTGAAAAGGGCCGACATACCTCGGATCCAACTTCCTCTTCTTACCAAAACGCTTAACACCTCTCATGGGAGAGACTTTGAGATAAACCCAATCACCAACTTCAAAAGACAACTCTTTCCTCCTGGTATCAGTGTAGCTTTTCTGGCGACTCTGAGCTGCCGCCATTTTATCTCTGATGATCCGGACTTGGCTTTGCATTTCTTGAATTATTTTGGGTCCAATTATCCTACTCTCCCCGACTTCATCCCAACACAAGGGCGACCTACACTTTCTCCCATAAAGAGCTTCATAGAGAGCCATCTGAATGGTCGCATGGAAGCTGTTATTGTATGCAAACTCGATGAGCGGCAGATGGTTTTCCCAACTCCCTTGAAAATCCATGACACAGGCTCTCAACATGTCTTCAAGGGTCTGAATCGTGCGCTTTGATTGGCCGTCTGTCTGCGGGTGATATGCAGTACTGAACTTCAACTTAGTACCCAAAGCTGCCTACAAACTCTTCCAGAACTGCGAAGTGAACCTCGGGTCTCGATCCGACACTATACTCTTTGGTATGCCGTGTAGCCGCACTATCTCCTTGACATACAAGCGGGTCAACTACCCAAAGAGTCGGTGTTATTAACAGGCAGAAAATGAGCACTCTTCGTTAACCGGTCAACAATCACCCAAACAGAATTTTTCCCACTAGGCGTTCTCGGCAAACCCACTACAAAGTCCATCGTGATGTCATCCCATTTCCACTCAGGAATAGGGAGGGGTTGGAGCATACCTGCAGGTCTTTGATGCTCGGCCTTCACTTGACGGCATGTGTGGCATTTCTCAACATATAAGGCAATATCCTTCTTCATTCCATCCCACCAGTAATTTTTCTACAAGTCCCGATACATCTTTGTACTGCCGGGATGAACTGAATAAGGGGCCACATGAGCTTCTGCCATGATCCGTTCTTTGAAATCTGAGTCCTTGGGGACCACTCTACGATCTCGGAACCGAAGTATCCCATCATTATCCATGCTATAATGCAACGGCCCTCGAGATTTTCTGACTCTTTTTCTGATGTTCAGCAGCTTCGGATCCTTCCTTTGGAGAGTCTTCAATTCTTCAAAATCAGTTACTCGAATATCAAGAACTGAAGATAAAACCTCTTCTTGCTGCGAACTCTCTATAAGGAGCCTTCTCATCCCACAAAGCAACGAATCCAATTCTGACGGCTCGGCTTCATCTTCCAAGTGCGACTTTCGGCTCAAAGCATTAGCAACTATATTAGCCTTCCCCGGATGGTACTTGATCTCACACTGATAGTCACTGATTAGCTCCAGCCATCGCCTCTGCCTCATATTCAGATTTTTCTGGGAAAAAAAATGCTTCAAGCTCTTGTGATCAGTAAATACCTCACAAGCTTCCCCATACAAGAAGTGCCGCCAGATCTTGAGAGCAAAAACAATCGCAGCCAATTCTAGATCGTGCGCCGGATAATTCTTCTCATGGTCCTTTAGCTGACGAGATGCATAGGCAACAACTTGTCCTTCCTGCATAAGGACACAACCCAAACCAAACTTAGACGCATCACTGAAGACTACAAAAGGCTTATGCGGTTCTGGGAGCGCTAACACTGGTGCCGTCGTCAACCTTTTCTTTAATTCTTGGAAGCTTCTCTCACATTTCTCTGACCAAACAAATTCTGTATTCTTCCGAGTCAAAGCTGTGAGAGGTCCGGATAGGCGAGCAAAACCCTTTACAAATCTTCGGTAGTATCCAGCCAGCCCCAAGAAACTCCGGATCTTGCGCACTGTAGTCGGGTGCTGCCATGACAAAATGGCTTCTACCTTACTAGGATCAACAGCCACTCCGTCTCGGGAAATTACATGCCCAAGAAATTTAACTTCTTCCAACCAGAATTCACACTTGCTGAGCTTGGCGTACAGTTGGTGTTCTCTCAATTTCCCAAGTACCAGACGAAGATGATACACATGCTCTTCAACATCTCGGAAATAAATCAGAATATCATCAATAAATACTACTACAAAGGAATCCAGATAAGGTCGAAACACTCGATTCATTAAATCCATGAAAGCTGCAGGGGCATTAGCTAACCCAAACGGCATCACCTTAAATTCGTAGTGTCCATACCTCGACCTGAAGGCAGTTTTAGGCACATCCTTGTCTCTGATCCTCAGCTGGTAGTATCCCGACCTCAAATCAATTTTAGAGAACACGGCTGCTCCTTGAAGTTGATCAAATAAATCATCTATCCGCGGGAGAGGATATTTATTTTTGATGGTCACCTTATTCAATTCCCGATAATCTATGCACATACGGAGGGTTCCATCTTTCTTTTTAACAAACAAAACTGGTGCACCCCACGGTGAAGTACTAGGCTGAATAAATCCCTTCTCTACCAACTCTTGCAGCTGAGTCTTCAAGTCTTTTAATTCAGCCGGTGCCATGCGATAAGGAGCTTTATGCACAGGAGCCGCTCCAGGTTCCAAGTCTATAACAAACTCCATCTCCCGCACAGGGGGTAATCCGGGCAAGTCATCCACAAACACATCGGGGAATTCTTCCACAATTGGAATGTCTGCCAATGACTTCTCCTCAGACGGCGTGGACACCATCTGAACCAAGAATGCATCCGCTCCCCATGCAATCTCTCTTCTTGCTTGAATCACTGATATAATTATCGGCTTTTCTTTTAACTTACTCCCTGCAAATTCCAGACAATCACCATCTGGAAGCTGAAAGCTAATTGTCCGACTTCTGCAATTAATACTCACAGAATATCGGTATAGCCAATCCATCCCGAGGATGATATCAAAACCCAATAGCTTGAATACCACCAAATCAGCATCCAAGAATCTTCCCTCAAAATTTAATGGGCATCCCAAAGCAACCTTGGAACACCACACCATTTCACCATCGGGTAGAGCCACTACCATCACCTTCGGCAACGGTTCCGTGACCAAATTACACACCCATGCAAACGTGGAAGATACAAATGACTGCGACGCACCGGAATCAAACAAAGTACAAGCATAAAACTCATACAAACGGACTCTTCCTGAACCAAACACATCAACCCATGAAATCCAAAAAAAACAAAGAATAAACCAAATACACCAAAAATTAAATCCAACTTAAAATTAAAGTAATCCATACCTGTAATTACTCCAGCATCATGGGTCGTTGGCGCCTCATCATCCACCTCTCCGGGTGTAACAGCATAAACCCGGGTTTGCACTGTTTGTCTCGGGTTTGTTCTTCCACCGCGTCTACCTCCACGGCTTCCTTGAACTGTTCTTGGACATTCTAGGGCAAAGTGACCCTGCTGGCCACAATTATAACATCGAGTTCCACTAGGTTGGCACTCACCCACATGGGCTCTATTACAAACTCCGCAAACAGGCACACGTCCTCCCATGCGAACACTTAAGGATGCTTGCGGTCGAGTCCCGGTCCGCTGAACAAATTTCTGAGGCGAACCCGAGCTGCTTCCCTCACCAGAAAAACTCCGCCTCTTATGCCCTGGAGGGGAGCCCATACTCAGATTGTTTTCTCGTTCCACCAGGGTGGCCACATCCACTAATTCCTGAAAAGTGGATATCCGATGGCTGACCACCATACGGCGTATATCAGGGCGCAGTCCCTCCTGAAAATCGCTCAGCTCGCATCTCCTCTGTGGCGATAAGGTGAGGAGCAAATCGCTCAAGTTCTATGAATCTCCCGGCGTACTGTTCCACTGTCGCGCCCCCTTGGACCAAATCTGAGAACTCTCTCGCCTTTTGCTTCCTTACCGATGCGGGAAAGAAGCGGTCATTAAACTCCTTCTTGAAGCGCTGCCAGGTCACCGCAGCGAAAGATCCCAATTCTGATTCCAGCATCACTCTCTTGGTATCCCACCAATCCGAAGCAGTGCCTTACAAGAGATAGCTGGCGTAGAGTACCTGTTGCGCCTCGGTGCATCCACACACCTCAAATGTTCTCTCCAGGTCCTTTATCCACTTTCCAGCTCGAAGCGGATCCTCTTCTCCAGTGAAATGTGGAGTCCTATGCGCCAGGAAGCGCTCATAGGTGCACCCGGCTTGCACCATGCTGCTAGATCCTCCCAAGTAAGGCCAAGGCCCTCCCTGATATGGCCAAAGACCTCCTGGTTGCGGCCAAAATCCTTCTTGTTGCAGACAAGGCCCTCCTTGTGGCGGCCAGGGACCCCCTTGTTGTGGCCAAGGTCTCCCTGGTTGTGGCCAAGGCCCTGTCTATTGTGGCCTATAATTTTGCTGCATAAACTCTGTCATCTGCCGTATGGCTTGAGCTATGGAGTCATCTCTTGATGTATTGTCCCGTGGCTCCTGAGTAGATTTCTTTGGCCTTCCCATTTTCCTGCTACCACAACCTTTGACCCCCTTTCAGAAAACAAAAACAAATAAAACCAACAACCAACAAAAACAGAACCAAAGACCAACACCACGTCACAGAAAACAAAAGAAACCAACTTGCAAAAACATAACCAAATAAATAAAAACAAACAAACAAGCTCAAACAATTAAAACAAATAAAACAAATCAAATAGCTGTACTTAACATAATTTTCGAAACACAACTTTAAAAAGCATTCCGGTACAACCTACGGGACATGTGGTTTTACCCAGAGCCAAACCGCTCTGATACCACCTATGACGCCCCCAAATCCCCACGCAAGGACACGGGGAAATTGATATTTTAAGAAAAGAAAAGTATCGTTTTGAAAGATGAAAATCTTGAGTTGAAGAAGAAGAAAACTGATTTAGAAAATATTATTGAAAACTTTACGAATGGAAAAATAAATTTTGAAAAACTTCTTGGTAGTCAAAGATGTGTTTTTGACAAGGCAGACTTGGGATATATGCCAAAACAAAAATACAAATCTTATAAAAACTTCTTTGATAATCATTCTACATCAAAATCTAATAATATTCAAAATTCTTTTCATAAAAATAATTTTGTAAAAAAAAACTGTTATAATCACTCAAGTTCTTTATATATGTCACATGCTATTTGTAATTTTTGTAATAGAAATGGTCATAATTATCATACTTGTCCTATTAGAAGAAAGCATACAACGACTATTAGAGCCATATGGGTATCTAAAAATCTTGTTTCTTCTAATATTAATAAATAAAGGACCCAAAGAACTTGGGTATCAAGAAAAATCATTTTAATTTTTTTTATAGGTATGCATGAAGTTCTCCACAAGTAAAAACAAATGGTTTTTAGATAGTGGATGTTCAAGACACATGACAGGAGACAAGACTAAATTCTTTGATTTTAAATCTAAAGAAGAAGGACACGTGACATTTGGAGACAACTTGAAAGGGAAGATCGTGGGAATATGTAAAATTGGTAATAAATCTTCTCTCATAATTGAAGATGTTCTACTTGTTGAAGGTCTAAAACATAATCTTTTGAGTATAAGTCAATTATGTGATAAAGGATTTACAGTTACCTTCAAAATGGATAAGTGTATTATTTTGAATTATCATTATTGTAATATTTGTTTTATTACTTTTAGAAGTAACAATGTTTATACAATCGATTTTGAAGAAATTACCTCACAAGATGCTATTTGCTTTTTAGCTCAAAATGAAACTAGTTGGTTTTGGCATAGAAAATTAGGTCATGCCAACATGAAACTTATTTCCAAACTTTCAAAAAATGATCTTGTGAGAGGTTTACCAAAAACAAATTTTTTTAAATACAAAATTTGTAATGTATGCCAATTTGGTAAACAAACAAAAACTTCTTTTAAAATTAAGAAACATATTTCGACTATTAGACCATTGCAACTGATACACATGGATCTTTTTGGACCAAATAGAGTTGCAAGTCTAGGAGGAAAATATTATGCATTTGTTATTGTTGATGATTTTTTAGATATACTTGGGTCATCTTTCTTGCTCATAAGATGAGACACATAATGCCTTCACCAAATTATGCAAGAGAATTAAAAATGAAAAGGGTTATACTATTTCAAGTATCCGAAGTGATAAGGGAAAATAGTTTGTTAATAAAAATATTGAAACTTTTTGTGATGAAAATAGTTTTGTGCATAATTTTTCTGCTCCTCGAACTCCTCAACAAAATGGGGTAGTAGAGAGGAAAAATATATCTCTTCAAGAGATGGCAAGAACAATGCTTAATGAGAACAACTTACCTAGTTATTTTTGGACCGAAACAGTAAATACTGCATGTGATGTTATAAATAGAGTTATGCTAAGGTCTAAGTTAGATAAAATCTCCTATGAGCTTTGGAATGAGAAAAAGCCCAACATTGGTTACTTTCATGTATTTGGATGCAAATATTTTATTTTGAATGACAGGGATAATTTAGGCAAGTTTGATGCAAAATCTGATGAAGGTATCTTTTTCGAGTATTCTACTAATAGTAAAACTTATAGAGTATTCAATAAAAAGACTTTGACTGTACAAGAATCTATGCATGTAGTATTTGATAAATCTAATTCTCCACTCTCCAAGAAATCTATTGATGAAGTAACAAGAGGTATAAATAATACGGAAAGTCTCAATCTCAACAAAAAGAACATAATAGAGGAAGTTCAATATGGAACTATCAGGAAAGATCATCAAAATTTAATATAAGATGCAACCAAACAGTGAAAATTTGTGAAAGATCATCCAATGGAACAAATTTTGGGAGAACCTTCACAAGGTATAAGTACTCTTTCATCTCTTAGAAATATTTGCAATCATATTGCTTTTCTATCTCAGATTGAACCCAAAAATATTGATGAAGCACTTCTTGATGAATCTTGAATTCTAGCTATGCAAGAAGAGTTGAATCAATTTGAAAAAAATGATGTTTGGACACTTATTCCTAGACCCAAAAATCATATTATTATTGGAACAAAATGAGTATTTAGATACAAGAAAGATGAGTCTGAAATCATACTAGAAATAAGGCTCGACTTGTAACCCAAGGTTTTAATCAAGAAGAAGGAATCGATTATGATGAGACATATGCACCAGTCGCAAGATTAGAAGCTATTCAAATGCTACTTGCATATGCTTGTTATAAAGATTTCAAACTTTTTCAAATGGATGTTAAAAGTGCTTTCTTAAACCGTTTTATAAATGAAGAAGTATATGTTGAGCAACCTCCAGATTTTGAAAATCATATTTCCCCAAATCATGTTTCCAAACTCACAAAAGCACTATATGAACTCAAACAAGCTCCTAGAGCTTGGTACGAGAGACTCAGTAGTTTGTTGATTGAAAAAGACTTTTCAAGAGAAAAAATCGGTACAACTCTTTTCATTAAGTATGAAAATGATGATATTCTTTTGATTCAGATTTATGTTGATGATATAATATTCAGTGCTACTAATGAAAATATGTGTCATGTTTTTCCTAGGACTATGCAGGAAGAATTTGAAATGAGCATGATGGAAGAACTTACATTCTTTCTCGAATTGCAAATTAAGCAAGCAAAAAGTGGGACATTCATCAATCAATCAAAATATATTAAGGAATTACTAAAAAAGTTTGGGATGGAAGGTGCTAAGGAAATTGAAATACCAATGAGCCCATTAACTAAACTTGATAAAGATGAAACCAATAAACTAGTTAACTCGAAGATATATTGAGGTATGATTGGTAGCTTATTATATTTGATAGCCAATAGACCAAATATTATGCTTAGTGTGTACTTGTGTGCACGCTTTCAATCATCTCTAAAAGAATCACATTTAATTACAATTAAGCGCATTCTTAGATATCTTAGTGGTACAATTAACTTAGGGTTATGGCACCCTAAACATACATCTTTCGATCTAATCAGTTACACAGATGCTGATTATGTTGGTTGTAAAATATATCGAAAAAGTACTAGTGGAGCATGCCATTTCTTAGGTCATGCACTAGTTTCCTAGTTTAGTAAAAAACAAAATTCTGTTGCACTGTCTACTGCTGAGGCAGAATATATTGATGCGGGTAGTTGTTGTGCTCAAGTTCTCTACATGAAGCAACAATTTGAAGATTTTAAACTCATGTATAATCACATTCCAATCAAATATGATAATACAAGTGCTATAAAATCTTTCAAAGAATCCAATACAATATTCTAGAACTAAGCATATTGAAATAAGATATCATTTTCTTCGAGATCATGTGTAGAAAGGCGATATAGTACTAGAATTCACAAACACACATGATCAGTTAGCAGATATTTTCACAAAACCTTTACCAGAAGATAGATTATGTATGATTAGAAGAGAAATAGGTATGATGTATGCTATGAATATCTCTTAAAAGATAGACCAGAGTCAATAAAAATAGAGAGATTTTTTAAATACTTTTACATAAACTTGAGATTCTTAGTCTCATATTTGAGACGCTCATTCTCTTCATACAATATCATGCCATTCTCATCCATGAAAACTGGCAAGCAGAATGAAGAATCTAATAGAGATTTCAACTAAATTCTTCTGCCAAATGATTCATTCCCTTGTGTGAGACTCTTGAACAATTGTTGAAGTACAACAATTTGTTTTTTAAGCTTTTCAACTTCATGATTTCTGACTTGTAGCCGCTAGGAAAAAGCAACAATAGAAGAAGAGTAGCAAGTGCCGAGACTCACCAAGTCTTAAATAGCATCGGAATCTGACTTATTAGTCAAATTATTATTTTCTTGCTCCAACATTGCACCAATGGCAGCTGCAAAAATGACAGGAGGTTGAGGTGCAAAATACCTCATGGATGGATCTAGAGAAATGTTAGAAGAATGAGCCATTGAGAAAAGAATTGAACCGTTAAAGTGAGAATGTTGAAAGAATGCAGATGAGTTATAGAGATAAGAATAAGATTTGATGTGAATTGGATGAACCTTAAGACTGATTTTATAGGATATCAGATGGGTGAAAATGATCATTTTTTTAGAAACTCGGAGTCCTCAATCCCGTTTGTCAACAACATTAGGCGATTTTTTCAAATCTCCAGCCACACTTGTCAGGTCACGGACGGATCCATTTTTTCAACTATCTACAATTTCTACTAACACACCATTTTCTTCAGTTTATTTACTTGTTGTGGATCCTTTTTAATGATGTCAAAAGGGAGAGAAGTGTTAGACTATAACATTAACATTGTTTGAACTGTTAAACTTGTTATATATGCTTGGAATTATATTTATACTTTTGCTTGAAAAACTAACGCATATTCTCAGTGAGAGCTTAAGTATTAATAAAGGTTTCAGGTTCTATCAAGTATTTGTCATCATAAAAAAGGGGAAGATTGTTGAATCCAAGATTTCAAGTTTTGTGTAATTATATACCTATACATAGATTTTGATAATAACAAACGAATTCAAAGAATAAAGGAGTTTCAAGCTCAAGTTGTCTACACAATGGAGTCAAGCACATCAAGGAAACAAGTATGAGCAAGAAGTGAACAAGTTCACATTAAAGTCATAGAGTAATGTTGTAAATCTCTTAAAAATTCAAAATTAGAATTAAGGTTTAAAATTAATATTTTATCATAAAGTATTAAAATATATTTTCCACATGTACATGAATATTTTGAAAATTAAATTTAAAAATTTTGAAAGATCATTGATTATCATCTTTCACATGTGCATATTTTATTTGAATATTTTCAAAAGTGATTGATGCTTTTTTTGACTTATACAAAAGGTAGATGTTTTTGTTTGAAAATTTTGAAAAGTAAAGTGTGCTCCTTTTGTCATATGCAAAAAGTAAAAAGATTAGGTTTGAAATTTTTGAGAAGTAAAGTGTACTCCTTTTGTCATATGCCAAAAGTAAAAGATTAGATTTAAAATTTCTGGAAAATGAATGATGTTGTCTTTGACAATTGAAAAAGAAGAACCTTTTATTTGAATTTTTTAAAAAGGTGAATGATGTTGTCTTTGAAATGTGAATTTTTTTAAATTTGAATATGAAGTCTCATATGCCTATAAATAGATCATTTGAGAGCTTCACATTTACAGCACCAAGAGCATACAACATTCATTCAAAACTTTCATTCTCTCTTCTCTAAGCATTGAGCCTTAATCCTTGTTCATTTTGAGAGATATAGTTTGTGCTGTATTGTTCTTATTTCACTCATTGAGAAGTGTTTTTAATAACCTACCCACTATCAGCTCTTGTATCAGTAAAAATGTGTGTATAACGCTTGTGCGTGTAGAAAGTGTTCTACATAGGGAATAGTTGAATCACCATGTGTAAGGTGATTGCAAGTGTGGAGGGTGTTCTACACGGATCCTTTGTAGCGGTGTTGCTCAAAGGTGTAATAGGTTTCTATCTCCACCTGAAGGAGGTTGAATAGTGAATTTGAAAATCCTCAAGGGGTAGCTTGAGGCGAGGACGTAGGCAGTGGGGCCGAACCTCGTTAACATACTGAGTTTGCTTCTCTCTTACCCTTACTCTTTATATTTATTGCTATTTCATATTTTTTTTATATTTTATATTGTATATTGGATTTATAATTGTTATTTTTTTAATATAGCTCAATTCACCTCCTCCTGTGTTAGTCATCTGGGCAACAAAATACCCAAACTTTTAATCTAAAGATATCAAGAATACACCATAAATTTCAAATTAAAATTAAATAAAAGGTTAAGAATAAAAAGATCAAGCCAAATGAACGGAAGTGAAGATTGAAAGCAATGGAGGAGGTTAGACTGTAACAGCAATTAGACCCCTCAAGGAGCTCTTCAACGGCATTGTAGTGTAGATCCAAAATACATAAAAGAATGAATAAATTTCCAGTTAGCATACGGTGTCTTCAATTCTAGAGAAAAAATATATGTGGCGCTCAAAAATGCTCCCAAGAGAGAAACTTCATGCAACTCTGGGTTGAATAAAATGATATATATGTTGCCATCCCCCTAAAATGTGTTGCGGCGTGAGTTGAATTTATTGGTTGAAAAGAAGCCGTGCCGCTTTAAAATGCCCAAAGAGAATTATAAGTATGTGGCCCAAGTCAATGTCCCAGGTCAAAGTCCCATATGCATGTATGTTTTTCATCCCAAGTCGTGTCGTCAAAGTCCCATAGAAAAAGTTGTCATCAAAGTCCTATAGAAAAAGTATGATCAATTCATTAATACAGAAAGTGCATTCCCTTTTATAAATGAAAAGCTCTCTATTTCTTAGTCCATGTAAAAATAAATAAAAATCAAAACTAGAAATAAAGTAAAATAAAATAAAAATAAAGAATAGAATATTAAAAATATGTTATGCATATAAAGGAACATTGTCCAATTAAATCATAAGTTATAATATTAAACAAAAATCATGCTATTTATCAATTTAAATCACAACTCAGATTTATGCATCTTAATCATTTTTTCATCTAAAACCAATAATAATTTAATGAAAGAATTATCATATATTGGTTCTAAATATATAAAAATATGCAATATTTCAGCTCAATCAATGCGCTACTGAGTACTAAGGTGAAAGAGTATAATCTGTTGTTATGTTAAATTCAAGTTCATGTTAAGTTAAGTTTAAATTCACGTTCATGTTATGCTATGCTCATGTTCACGTTATGTTTCAAGTTTACATTCATGTCACATTATGTTTCAAGTTCACGTTTATGCCATGTTATGCTCACGTTTATGCCATGTTATGCTCAGGTTTATGTTATGTTATGTTCATGTTCACGTTATATTTCAAGTTCATGTTTATATCATATTATGTTCATATTCATGTTATGTTTAAGTTCACGTTCACATCATGCCTCATGTTCATGTTTATGTCATGTTATGCTCACATTCCTATTATGTTCAAGTTCATGTTTATGTTATGTATATTCATACTATGTTTCAAGTTCATATTATGTTTCAAGCTCACGTTCATATTATGTTGCTAATCCATGTTATATTTTAAGTTCAAGTTCATGTCATATCAAATCAAGTTCAGTTCACGTTTAGTTTCAAGTTATGTCAGTTATGCCATGCTATATGTCAAGTTATACTATGCTTACTTACGACTTTAATTATACATTCATACTTTTACTGTCATGCATGCATCATTAACTTGTGTGAAAGTTTCCTGTTAACTTGTTGAAATTTGTAATCAACTCTCACACTGAATGGTAGGTAATGTGTCAGGATCAGAGCAGGGAACGAACATGGGCAAACTAGAGAAGGTTGATTAGATGTTGTAGACGCAATGCAGAGCCTGCAGCCTCTATAGTTAGGTTTTTGGATAGTATTCCAGCATTGTTAGTAGAGTTACTTGACGAACTAACCCAATAGTGTATTTTGGCAATGTAATTATGGAGTCTGGTCTCCATTGTTTTGAGATTACAATCTTTTGAAACCCGTACTGTAATTGTAGATGTTTATTTTGTTAAGTATGCATGGATTACGTTTTAACAATTTAGCATATTATAAGTTTGGTGCTGATTACACCCAAAGAATAACGCGGTAGTTGTAACAGAGCTTTGGGGTGTCGATTCCACAGGGAGACAAATTAAAAGAATAGCAAGAGGAACAAAGAAACTAAAGAAAAATATTAAATAAGTAATAGAGAACAAAAATTAATTTTAAATGTAAATTTAAGTGAATCAAAGTGATTAACAGAAAAATTACTCAAATTTGACAAACAGTACAGCATCAAGAATCCCTTGCACAAATCTGGTATTTTAATTATTCTTAATTCATTGGATAACTCAATTAGGAACTCAATTCCCGCAATTCCCAATCGGAAGGTATAGATTTATAAACCAGACTTAAATAAAATGTAACCCTTTGAAAAAACATTCACCACTTTTAAAAAACGTGAATTACTACCCCTATTGATAAAATCTAATGATGACAATATACTCAGGAAGCGATATTGCAGCAAAAAACTAAATCAATATAGATAAATAATTGATCTAAACATAATCAAAGAACTAATCCATTCAATAGAAAAAGCATGACTGAATCCATAAACACAATAAATTCTATGATTATTCGGAGAAGGAAACATCAACGATGAATTGAGAATGATAAAACAAAAGAGTTTTAGCAATTAAAAATCAAATACATGAATTAAGAATAAATTAGAAATATCATCTAATGTGCAAGTTCATCCCTAACCCTACTAGAGAATTTAGTTACCCATAAATATACTGGACAACAAAAATCTCCAGAGAAAACTGAAGCGAATGGTGGCCATAGGAGTGATTTTTTTCTCTCTTCAGATCTGCCTCTTGTACCTCTTCCTCCCCACCATTTCGTGCTAATGATATGCTTATATAGGGTAAGAAAGAAACCCTAATGTCCTCTTGATTTCCGCATAAACAAATCGCTTAAATTTTAGGACTTATCTTGGCAGCTACCTACATCCTTCAGGAGTTTGAATTTGGAAATCTTTATTAGAGACAAAGTTATAGCCCTTTAAGATATCTTTCCAATGCATCAAGAATCGCATCAATCAGATATGTGAGTAAAAAGATACAGTCAAAAGACTAAAGTATGTCCAGACTGTCTCCTAGCGAATTTCGGACTTGGACTTCTTGTGGTTTCATTTTGTGATTTTTTTTCTTTTTCTTTTCTTCCAAATTGCTCTCAAACCACATGAATGTCCTCCTTTGAATTTGACTGGGCTTGACTTGCTCTTTTATAAACTCTGAAATTAGACATAAAAAAACTACTTAGGAGTATCCCAACGTAAATAGAAATTCAATTTAAGAATACATATTAATTCCTATGATTTCTATTCACATTTTAGCATTTTAGTCCAATAATAGGGTATATAGAGTGCACTTTCGCACACTCATCAGGTGCATAGTATTGCTTAAGAAAAAAAGTATCCGCTGCGAATATTACATAATGCTAGATGTATGTTAAGAACATTATATCTTATATGTCATGAACGAGAGCATGTAACCTTGTGTTATATGTCTTGATGTTTTGGATGTCTGTTCGATTCCAAATGGAATATGGGGGTGTCACAAGTAAAAATCAAAGTAATGGAGGTTTTGTTGCAGTTTTATGGGGATAAGAATTCAACCCAAGATTGCAAGGTTTGTGGTGTGAGCTATATAGCTGAGATCTATTGGGGAAAGATCATCTTTGTTGATCTAGCAAAAGTAAAAATACAAATTCTTGTTTATTAAACCAAGGTAATGATATCATATGATTTCAAAAGGCAATCAATTCTAGATGGAGCGGATGAAATAATAGGGGGAATCGGGGAAGAGAGAAGAGAATCAAGAGTTTCATTTGTTGATCTGTCAAACCATCCAAGGAATTCGTAGGCATTGTATTCACTTCTCTCAAGTGAATAATAAAGGATTTTAAGCAAAAACTTAAGATAAATTATAGAGATTAGATACATGCTCATGCACATTGTCCTATTAAAGAAGGTATAGAACATAACCTAGTGAGATTTTGAAAGTTCTCTTCCAATGACTGAGCAAGCATACGAGAAGTATAAGGATACATTACTTCATTGAGAGAAAAGCTCTCAACCATTCCTTGTGTTTTTCTACATAAGAACCCAACCCAATCCTCCCTACACATTGTTGCAGAGCTCTAGCCATTTATAGGGGTGTGCATAAATCTTTATAAACCGGTTGACCCGATTGACCCGATCAGATCCACCCGATAAAATGCGGGTTAAAATTGAAGCGGGTCATATGAAATGTTATGTGGGCGAAACCGCAGCTGAAGAAAGCAACCCGTATCCCTCAGTTAGATTCCCATCTCCCTTTGTCTTCAACCCTAGCCCCCCTCCCTCTCTCTCTCGAGTTCTCTCGCTCTCTCTCTCTCTCTCTCTCTCTCTCTCTCTCACACAGACGGTTGCGTGGGTCTCTCTCTCTCTCTTCGGCCGTAGCTCTAAGATCAGCTTTGGCGTGGGTCTCCAAGAAAGAGGCATGTTCCTTCTCTGCGTGGATCACTATGTTGTTTCTGTTAATAGATCGATTGACTACAAGTCTGCAATATTATTTTGCTTAGGGATTTGAGGTATGTGGTTATTTGTAAAGTTTGCTCAGATATGTTGTTTTGGGTTTTTGTTGTTGTTTTTTGATTTATTTTGGATATTCAGTTGTTATGAATTTTTAAGCATTTTTTGATTGTTTTTAACTTTTTCGTTGTGGGTGGGTGGTGGGCATGGTGGGGTGGATGATCGTGGGGGCCAATCCGCCCCCCAACTTTCGGATGGGGGCACTTGACCGGCCAAAACTATTAGGCATATATAAAATGTGCAAGTCTTGTAAATTCCATTGAATTGGAAGCTATACGCCTCTTTGTGGGGTAGAGGATCCAATCGTGGCCCTACCACCACCACCACAACCCAAAAAATAAAATAAAAAGGATTAATTAAAAGAAAGAAAAAATAAAAATCCACACTACCTTAGCAAGATAGTTCATTTGTTTAATTTCCTTAAGGTTCAATCCTTTTTGGGTAGATGGTCTTCTCTTTATAATCTCATCTTGCTCTTCCTGGAAAATGATTTACAGCATATATAGTCAATTATACCAGTGAGCACCCATGATAAATAAGTAACAGTACGTAGTAGTGTTGGCATTTTGAGGTTTAAATTAGCAAAGATGCAGCCTCTTTGATTTGATCGCAAACGTAGTACCTTGGCTTTTTCTAGAATTTCAGGGTGCTCTGTTAGGTGCAACATTGCCCACAATGTAGTAATTGCGGAGCCATTAAAACCCGCTACCAAGAAAGTGAGAAGCAAATCTACGACATGCTCATCCTCCAATTTTTGACCATCCTCATCTTCAACTTTCATAAGCAAATCTATCATATCTTTCTTTGCCTTGGGTTGATTACTTTTAGTCATAATCACCCTCTTTTCGTTCAACACTGATTGAAGGACCTTTACCAACTCCTTCCGTGCCTGTTACATGATGAACAAGTCTTTATGAGAAATTAATTCTCGGATCGCCTTCTACCGCAAAAGCTAGAAAATTAATTATTCTTGTGTATATTTTTTTTCACGACCTGCATTGATGTTAGATAAACTTGGTCACATTACATGAGATAGAAGTCTGCAAGAACATTCCATTGAGAAAGAATGAAGATTTTACCTGCAGTGCTTTGTGGAAAGCGAAACCAAGTAAGTTAATAACCATGGAAACGATTCCCTTCATATAATCACCAAAAAAAAAAAAAATCAAAATATGAGAAAACCAAGTAAACCCACAAAGGAAGGCCACCCACCTTCATATTTTTAGGTATGTGCTCAAAAATTGTTACTGTTACGCATATGCACTCGGGGGTTGCAAATTTCTGAGAAGGAAATGTGTTAGGGGATGTGTTTTTGCTCCTTATTTCTGCCATGAACAGGGAGCTACCCATTTCTCCATTTTGTCTTTAAGAATGAAAATGATAGCATGATTCATTTCTCTTTAAGAATATTCAATTTGGTTCTTGAAATTCCAATTAAATTATATCCATCTATATTGTTTTTGGCCATCTGTTGATCTGGTATACAGAGATGAAATTTGTTGTTAAAAATATTTCTATTATGAGTTTGCAAATTTTATTTTTTTAGGCCTTTGTATATGATTGCTAAAACGTACAGCTTATATTTCATTGGGTAAATTATCTTGTCATTGATGGAGAGACATTTTTGTTTTGTTGGGTACATTTCAGAACATCAGAAAATTACATTTCAGAATACCATTTGTTTTGTTTTCCAATTGGTATTCTTATTTTCTCATACTTTTATTAGATGTCAGTTCGTGCCATGGATTCCTTCAGAAGTGACACTCCTACAAATTTTCATAAATGTTGAAAGTTTTGAGGCAGAATCAGGTAATGAACATATTTCTTTCTTCCATATTTTTCATAATGTTTATTTTTATATAATTGAATAATCTGTTTATCTTTTCTTCTCTTTTTTTTTTTTTTCAGAATTTGATCCCCAATCGAGCTTTATTTATGTTGATGATGAGTGACTCAAACCTTATGGTCTACACATTCTATTTTGTTTATTGTTTATGTTATGGATGACCTATGGGATGTAATGTAGTGGATAGATGAATGGATTTGTGAGAAAGGCTGGATATATTTATTTCTTGTTCATGAATTTATTTAAAAGGGCTGGAATATTTTCTATGGACATTCATGTTTATTTTTTATTGTTCATGTTATAGATGGCCTGTGGAAATGGAATGTAATGTAGTGGATAGATGGCTTGGGATGTAATGTTTATTGAGAAAGGGGCTGGAAACGGGAGTATTAAAAAAAAAAAAACTGCAGATTTAACCCGACCCGAATCAACCCGAATGATTCGGGTCGGGTCGGGTCATCCTGTGATGGTGCTGGGTTGCGGGCCACAACGGGTCGGGCCAAATCTTTGATTGGGCGGGCTGTTCAGGCCTAGCCATTTATTTGAGTTATCACAATTGAAAAGCAACAGATTTTTATTTTTTATTTTGCATTTTAATCCCAATTCATTTGAAAAAGAACATAATGCAAATCTGGGGTCAAGTTGACTAGATGGTACTTGATTTCCATGTCAATTTGGCTCCATAAGAAATCCCTTGGGGCCTCTCTATATGCATTGGCCACATCAACAAATACATATATATGTTAGTGGTCTAGTTAGATAAAGTACTTTTGATCAAAGTTAGCTTGTTTTGTGATGACCTGTTTTTATGTGTATTTTCACTGAATGCGCTTTTTAATTTATTTAATATAATAGTTCTTTTATTTTAAATTATTGTATTTTAAATTAGTTTTAATTTATTTGATGTTGTGTTTAATTTATTTAGTCGTTTTACAGTTTTTAAAATCGTTTTCGGCGGATCAGTTTTGGTTTCCGGAGTGAGGACTGGAGCTCATTTCTTTTTCCTCATCTTTTCTTTTTCTTTTCTCTTTTTTCCTTTTTATTTTTCCTTTTTCCTTCTTTTCCTTTCTTTTCTTCTTCTTTCTTCTCCTTTCTCTCCCGCGTACGCCGAACAGCCTCTTTTTCTCCTTCCCGTCGCCGCCCCTTTGACCGCCCAGTTCTCCGCCGTCTGACCACCATTTAGTGTACGACCACCACCATTCTCTTTCCCTTCCACCAGAGATCATCCCCACCAATTTTCAGAGCCATCGGACCAGCCGTTAGCCACCGCGAGCCGCCGAAAGTCACTACACCTGCTCTGTTTTTGCCCCTGTCACCGGTTGCTTTCGCAGCCCAGAACCGCCGCTCACCGGCGGCGTGGCCTACACCACCCACCCAATTTTCTTCCCCTCTCACCAGTGAACATCTCCACCAAGTTTCACCTCCATCCGAGCCACCGTTAGCCACCACGGGCTCCTCCAAGCCATACAGTTTTTCACCGATTTCGGTGCTGTCGCACCACCTCCGACCACCATCTCTTCACAGCTTTTTCCCCTACCTCTTGCCGACCTAAACCACCCATTTCCGGTCTCGATCCATTGCCGGAGCAACTTCCATGAGCTCAACTCCGTTCAACCCCTTTTTAACCTTCGACTGCCATTTCCACCACCACCTACGACTAGAACTCATTTCCCTTAACTTCATAAATATCTCAAGGCCATTCTCTATTAATCCCGAACTTTGGTTTGTCCCCGTTCAAAAGTGAGTATTTTACAACCCACGACCACAGTGAAATTTGCACTGTTACGTTGCTTTCCTTCCGCCGTTTGCAACGCCGTGTGTTTTCTAAAAATACTATATAGCACTGTAAGTATTTTCCAAACCCTGCCTTTAGATTTAAATATATTTTGCTCATTCAATAAATATTTGTTGTTGGTTGGCTGATTCCGGACTGAGTCCGAGGAATTCGGGGGTCGGATGGATTGAGGACGGAGTGCTTGGTTTTGCTTGTTTGTGTTTGCTTGATTATTTGAGCCATGAGGCGTGAGTTGCATATTGTGTTTATGTGCATATTGTTTTAATCGAGAAAATCTCATTCTATTGGCATAAATGGTTTTTGGGTGCGTGTGTCTCACGAGCCCAAGCCGGGATGGGTTATTATTTCGGTGGAACTCCTCTGGTCATTCGGGAGTGGATAATACTGAGTGACATCCCCTGAGTTGTCGCAGGGCGACGACCGGATCGCACGATACGGTAACGCTGTCGTGACGACTCCGTGGTCCCTAGAGTGGTGGGGACTAGAGGATGGCTTGGCCAGGTACGCGCGGGGCCCGAGTCTGGGCATCGCTCGTTTAGGTGTTACATGCGTAGTCGTTACCTGCGGTGTGGCACAGAACCAGGGTGTGCGGATGATCCCTAAGGGAGATCATGGTACATGCATAATCGGATTGTTTTTATAGTTTTCGGATGTGGGCCATTTTTTGGGAAAATGACGATGTTTGGTTTTCGAGACTTTTGATCCATTTTCTAGGAAAATGATGGTTTGGGCCATTATCTGGGATAATGGCGAAGCTTGGTTTTAAAGATATGTTTTTGTGAGCCAAATGAGTTTTTGGCGTGCGTGGAAAAATTATGGTTTTATGGCGCATGTGTATTGGTTTTTCTTTCACGCATATTGTTTGAGTTTTATATGTTTTTATCTAGTGGTGTTTGGAGTTTACTTACTTGTGGTACCATTTTTGGTACCGTAGATTTTGGTGCAGAGGTCGAGGATGAGGAGGAGGAGGCTGACCCCGAGGATGCGGCTCTGCAGGGATGCTGATTTTATGTTTTGTATTTGGTTTAAATTTATGTTTGTGTCTTGTAATATTTATTTAAGTATATGTTGAACAACTTTGTATTAAATAAGAAAAATTCTTGTACTTAATTATTGACTTGCTTTTCGCTGTGTATTTCTCGTGCACATTCGTCGCTTATACACACTTGGCACACGTCGATAGGGTGATAACCCATGATGTTATCATCCGGACGTCTCGATTTCCCCATATTCATGCGTGGGGATTTAGGGGCGTCACATGCTTGCTTCTTTTCGAATGATTGAGTTTCTCTCACCTTACTAAATCTTATGATGTCATCTCAAATAATTTCAACCACTTTTTTTTTTTTTTTTTATGGAAATATGCTTCATAGCATTCATTTATAAACGAAGTTACAACTGTGACTTATCAATACAGGAAAACCAGACTATAAGTCAACTAACGCAACTGCTCAGGAGCTTCCCCGTCAACAAATTTCTTTGTGACGGACATTGTCTAAACTTCTACACCTTCTCTCCTGACAACAGTCAAAAGAGAAAGCACTCTGTCAAAACAGAGCTAAAACAACCTTTCTTCCAAAGAAGAAAAGTACACCCTCGCTCCATCCTCCCAAGGAGGAGGAGTACATCCACACTCTCTCCTCCCAAGGAGGAAGAGTACCAACACCTACATTCCTCCAAAAGAGGAGTAGGACAAAACACCCACATTCCTCTAAAAAGGAGTGGGACACCAGCCTATTTATTATTAAAAAACCTAATACAGATTAAAAACAAAACTTAAAACACTGAAAATGGGCTTGATAAAACAGACTACCTAAAACAGACTTGATTAAACAAATTTGTTTGGGCCCGGCCCAGACAAAGGTTCAGCTATTTGCAAGTGGGAGGGCCCAGCCTCTTAGGGTTTCATCTCTATCAATCTCGCCGCCCCTTTCCTCTTTTTCCTTTTTTTTCTTCCGTTTGCTGCTGTCTACGCCTGAGCTCCATCTCGTTTCTTCCGTTTGCTACTGTCGGCGCCCACCACGAGCGAACTGCATCCACCACCTTAGGTTTAGTCGCAAGCCCCTGCACGCCGAGAACCTCTAGTTCTGAAAAGCTGCCACCACCGACAGCAGGAAGCGTTTTCAACCGTAAACCATCACCCTCGACTGTGGCCGAGAACCTCTATCTCTAAAGCGCTGCCACCCCCGACAGCGAGAAGCGTTTTCAACCGTAAACTTCACCCTCGGCTGCAGCCCAGCAAACTCTGTTTTCCTAAGTGGAAGCAGAGCACCATCGATGGACCACGCCACTCATTTCGAGGACCTCCAGCTCCATCAACGCTGCCACCCAGCCACCATTTCGGCGGCACAGCAGTAGAGTTATCTTTAAAATGAAGCCTTTGGGGAAGTGGACGACGAGCCACAGTGCAACAGCCAGGCAAACAGGTCCCTTAAGCCTCCATAACTGCAACCACCGAAGCCCTTATTCTCAAGCACCTAAGCAAAGCAAAAACAAAATAAAAACTGGAGAAAAAACCGGTAAAGAGCAAGGAAAAACAGGGAAGGTGGGAGGGAGGGAGGAGCCGAGGCTCCCACCTCCCTCGAGTTAGCTTTTCTGTTTTGGGTTCTAGAGAGAAGTGAGAGCCTCGAGTTAGCTTTTCTGTTTTGATTTCTAAGGATGAATTTCAACCACTTCATCTATATATAATTGTCGCCGATTCTACTTAATCGATAGTTATTTATTTACACTAATTTTAATCAAAATAAATTAATTTTTAAATTTTTTTTTTAAAGAAAAAACTTCAAGGCACAGAAAGGTTAGCATAAATGACGAAAATCGTTTAGGTGTGGCTCACAAGAGAATAATTTTTTTTTTCAATTTAAAATATATTTTATAGAATTCTTGATTAGCGGAAGAAAAAATACATACGTAAAACAAATTTCATTATATTTATTTAAAAAATTAACTTAGATTATTATGAATAAGAAATTTTATTTACGGTTTTTACTTAAAAACTTATGTGCAAGCCTTTTATTAAATGAGAAAATGATTATTTTAAGAAAGATATACTTTTGTAGTTTTAAAAAATTTTAAAAATAAAATGTCTACACTTACATTGCATAATATTGCTCATTATAAATATGACGGTTGTCTATCTCTCATGCCAATAGGTGATTCAAATGCCACAAATTTAGATTGTGTTTAGTTGGCAAGCTGACTTTAACTCATTTCAAATCAATTACGATTGAATTTACTATTTTTTTAATTTTAAATAAAAAAAAGTTTAATTCATTTCAACTCAATTTATATATTCAAACATAAATTTTAATATATTTTATTTACATTCATATACATCTTAATTTTTAATATGATTCATAAAATATTACGAGAAATTCTAGATTTTTCACTGGGAGATCCAGTTAGGAGCTTTCGCTCCCAGTATTTTTTTTTTCTCTCTTTCTTAATAATTAAGAAAAATTTATTTAATATTATTATGAATTTATTTATTTTTTTAAAATGTCTAAAAATATTAAAAAATGATGTGAAAATAAAAAACAAAAAAAAAAATTCTAAACAAATCGGGAGTTCCCAACGGGAGCTCCAACGGTGGCCGGAGAAGAGTACAAATATTACCCTCTACCTACCAAGTCAAATAATCTAAAATCAGTTCAACATCATTGAGCGTGACCAAATTGGATCTCCACGTGCTTAAAGTCTAAGTGGGATGAAAGCGTCAATACTGCAGGTTTTAAGGATCAAAACCGTAATTTCGTTTATATACATATATACATATTCGGAAGAGCATTCGATTCCTTTATTAAATATATGAAATTTAATTGTAAAACCCAATTAAAACCCTAAAAAATCTCACTCTCCCCTCCAACTCAGTGGCCGAGTCAGCCATGGACGATTCCAGACCCTCTCCTTCCTCTCCCTCTCCTCCTCCATCCCCCTTTAGAGTTGCCGACTCTGACCTCGACGCCCCCCTCTCCACGGCTGAGTTCCTGACCCGTCAAGAAGTCCTAAAGCGCCGATCCCGAAGAGCGAAGCAACTCGCCACGTGCTACAAGGCCCACTATTGGGCGTTAATGGAGGAACTGAAAGACAAGCATAAGGAATACTACTGGATGTACGGGAAGAGCCCGTACAAAGAGGAGGACGAGGAAGAGAATGAGGTGGGTAATGATGGGAACTGTAGGAAGAGGGAAGTAGCCGGGGGAAATGAGGAGGAGGTGCTGAAGACGATAGAGATAAGGAGGTGTGAGGTGACTGGGTGTAAGGCGAAGGCGATGGCGTTGACGAAGTACTGCCACGCGCATATACTCTCAGACTCAAAGCAGAAGCTCTACAGGGGTTGCAGCTATTGCATCAAGAGGTAATTTATTTGTAGATTTATTTATATTTACCTATGTATGTGTATGGATATGGGCATGCGTGGGTGTGGCTGAGAAAGCTGGGGGAAAGGAAAGAGGATATTTTTATTTCCTATCGGGCTGGATTCAAGTTGGTTACGGAGAGAGAATCATGTTTTCGATTATCTGTTTAACTTTTTGGGGTAAGTTTGAATCCGTTTGTTATTACTAGTTTCGAATGTTGGATTTGAAGGATAAGCCGCCCAAGGTCTGTGAAAGTGTTACTGGTTTCATTGCCGGATCAATTGGGTCTTGGTTCTGAGTTATTACGTTCTCCTTTTTTATTTATTTATTTTTTTGTGGGGTGGATAATGGTTGCTACTTCTTTAATCCCTATTGTGGATAAACAGTGAAAAGATCGGTATTTGATTAATTCGATTGTCGGGATTCCACCCTTACTTTCATTTGGTATCTATTCTGTTTTTCCTTTCCATGATAAAAAGGACAAGGCAAGTGAACAAAAAATAGAAAGCCAAAGTAGCTTTAGGTCTTTATTGAATATTTTAGATATATGGAATTGAGGAAAATCCGGTTTGATTGCAGTTATTGTGTTGGTATTATTTTAATGAATGTTTGGACAATTATTAGAGAATATAGTGACATCGTTTGGTATTCTATAATTACTTTAGAGCATCCTCATGTAGACAATGCACTGAAGCTCGGTTCTTCTATTACTATCAGAATTTTCCTGAACTTGGTTTTTGTGGTTTCTTTCTTCAATATTCACAATATGAAATGCTAGAGAATTGGCTTAACTTGTGATTCATTATGAAAGAACATTAGTTTGTCCATGAAAACTGTGGAGATGGTGCGAATCTCACAAGTCATAAGAGTAACTTGTACTTGGGTTTTCCTATTTAATTTTTTTAATCATTGCCAGTGGCTTTGCCTATTTACTCGATAAAATAAAATCTTATTTTACCTATCAAAGAAAAAAAAAATTATAGAGTAGCTGCACCGATTTGTTTTGTTGATCTTGTGCACATCCTGTGGGTTATGGACTCACACCCTTACCCACTATCCTAGTGGTGGATTGAGATGTTCATCTTTGAAAGGACTGAACAAATCTTGTTACAATTAATATTTTTTCAGTGTGGTATATATTTTGTATATAAATAATACAAACATTTGGATTTTTAAATTTCTTTCCAAAAGAAATGGTAAATAAAAGATGTCTGGGGAGTTAAAAGGGATTAGGGGGGAAGATGGTAATTTCTAAAAGTTTTTGGTAAATATAGATATGGTAAAAGGATTTTTTACTAATGTTTAAACCCTGTGTTTAGGGGGAAGGCAGTAGTTTCTAAAGCTGTCTCACCTTGCATCCACCACTATGCTATCCCATCTGTATAGGGAGTAGATGCCAATGAACTTATACATGAATATATCCAAGAGCCAAGAAAAACTATTCAGTGTGGTCAATTTGGGGAACAAGATTACATTATTCCATTGGTTGATTGTAATAGACTTTAATGCATGAACGTACATGATTTTCTTGTATCTTTAGACAGTCATTCATAGGTGTGCTTTCTGTATATGTCCGTTGTACTTGGTTGATGGTCGACAAATTCTCGCTCTTTTTACACATACAACACCAATCCAATACTATGATACGGCGTTTTCTTAGGTTGTCAATAGTTAGGATCTTCCCCAAAGAAGCTGTCCGGGGAAGCTATCCATACAAAAAATGATGCCTTTAAGGGGCCTTTGTCTTCCAAATGCTATTCCACGGAAATGGATTTGCATTACGCTTAGAGATGGATTGGTAGAAGGAACATACTATGAACTTCCGTTTCGCCGAGGAGTGCCACAAAAGTTTTGTCTTCACCCCCCCTTCTCTCTCTCTCTCTCTCTCTCTCTCTCTCTCTCTCTCTCTCTCTCTCTCTCATAGGGACTGAATAGACTAGGGTGTAAAATTCATAGATTGCGTCAACTTCCCAATCATGGAAAGCTCTAAGGAATGTAACACTCCACCGCCGGGGGTGGGTTTTTTGGGGGGGGGGGGGGGGGGGGGGGTGCCATTAGAAGTTGAGGTTCACAATCGAGGTTTCTTTCATGCTTGCTATACCAAAGAAGTTTGGATAGGCTTCCTTAAGTGTTCATGATGGTATAAACCCCGAGGGGTAGCTCAATTGGTCAGGCCTTGGGTTTGCTCCTCAATGGTCACTAGTTCGAGTCACCTCAGGGCCACTGGAGAATTTACCTGGTCGTTAATTTCAGGGCCCCTTGGGATTAGTCGAGGTGCGCGTAAGCTGGCCCGGACACACAAGGTTATCAAAAAAAAAAAAAAAAGTGTTCATGATGGTATACATCTATGAGATAGGCTTGATCATGCCTTCCCAAACAAAAGCTTTCGGCTTTGCCATTGCAAGAAAATATGCTAGGATAGTTATGTTGAGTTAGCAATTTTATGGTGTGGTTTACTCGTCTATTATTGTGGTTGATCTCCTTGGAAAGTTAGGGATAAGGAGTTTGGAATACAAGTTTTAGATGAGGCGTTGACGATTTGGAGAAGCTAATGTTTAGAATTGAAAAAAAAAGGGCCAAACATGTGATTAAAGAAAGTACCATTGTGTGTCCTGTATGGCATGAGTATGGGTGGTGAATGAGATCCCATATTGCTTGAGAGGGTGAAGTTATTGCTCTTTATAATAATTCAAAGGGGCTCCAAGTATACCATTGACTAGTTTTGGAGTATGACCCATATGTTGGGCATTCCTTGGGTCATCAAAACTATTTGTGGAAGGTGCTCTTCAAATTTGGGTTCTCTCATAAAGGTTGTACCTAAAACTCAAGAACAATGTAAGGAGACAGTTGATTCGAAAGAGTCAGCCTAATCTTTGTTCAGCTATGGTGGAGTTCTCAGATTTTATTTTTGAGCAGGATCTTATGGATATTCCTCCTGTTGGAGTTTCTTTCATGTGGTCTAACAACCAAGACAATCCTCCTTGGATATGGAATTAATAGAATCCTTGTGTCGTCCGATTGGGAAGAGCATTTTCCTTACCTGTGCTAGAAAAGACTACCGAGACTTTGCTTAAATCACTTTCCCATTATTTTTTTAGTGGAGAGTTTCAAGGGCAGGGAGTATTACGACTTTTAGAATGTGGTAAAAAATAAAAGGTTTTGTCGACATGGTTAGATAGTGGTGGTCTTGTTATCACTTCCAAGGAGCTTATGTTTATTTCTGGCCCACAAACTAAAGGCATTGATGAAAGAATTTAAGACTTAGATTGAGCAAGTGTAACTTTTATTTGGTGCATCGTAATAAGTCTTTCTTGGTGAGTCTAGAAGGCTTGGAGGGTGCTGAATAGGACAGAGCACTATCTAAAGAAGAGAAGCTACAGTAAGTTCAAGTGATATCTGACCTTGAAAGGGTCACTTCAATTGCGGAGGTATTTTGGAGGTAGAACTCTCGGGCTCTATGGCTAAGGGAAGGTGACAAGTGTACCATGGTTTTCCATCAAGTGGCTAATTCACATAGGAGGAAATGTAATTGAGAAGCTATTGGTTATGGGTTTAGTTTCCTCTAATTGAAATGAAGCTAGGGATCTTATTGTGCAGTTCTATGAACATATGTTTTCTTAACATCAGGGAGGTTGTCTCTTAGGGTTTTTCTATAGGCATCTTGGTGCACTTAACATTTCTCACCTATTGTTTGCAAGTGATACTTTGATATTTTTTGGGGGTGAGTCCATGGTACATCTGATCTTTGAGGACACATTTTTTTTAATGCTTTGAAATTGTCTTTGAGTTGTAAGTGAATTTAGCCAAGTCAGAGTTGGTTCCTGTGAGAAATGTCTTGAATAGTCTAGCTGGCATACTGTGTACAAGGTATTTTCTTTGCCTATGAAATATCACGATCTTCCTTTGGAAGCCTTATTTGAGGAAGAGTCTATTCGGATGGTGTGACTCAGAAGATTGAATGCAAATTGACCGGTTGGAAGAGGATGTACTTGTGTATAGGTGGCAATATCGCTTTGATCAAAAGTACTCTCAAATTTGCCTCCACACTTCTCATTTCCGTTCCCCCTTTCGACTAGGTCAAATACAGAAACTACAAGATTTATATGGCATGGCCTAGATGATGAATTCAAATTTCATGGAGTAAATTGGGCTTAGGTGTGCTCTCCACTTTTTGATGGAGGTTTGGGAGTTTGATATTTTCTGTTGTGTAATCAAGCCTTACTAGGGAATTGGCTTTGGCATTACCAACATGAGAAGGCCTTATGGAAAGCCGTTGTGTATTCCAAGTTTGGTTGTGGTTGAGGTGAGTGGAATTCGAATGAGGTACACTGGGCTAATGTGTGCTCTTCACTTTCTCATAGAGGTTTGGGAGTTTGAAATTTGCCTTTGCTTAATCAAGCCTTATTAGGGAAGTGGCTTTGGTGTTTACCAAGATGAGAGGGAGGCCTTATGGAAAGCTATAATGATTCCAAATTTGGTTGTACTTGTGGTGAGTGGTGTTCGAATGAAGTATTTCGGTGATGTGGTTTGTGGAAAAATATCAGAAGATGATCGGAGGTTTATCCTAGTCGCAATAGACTTGAGATGGGTGATGGATCTGGATTAGATTTTGGCATGACTTATGGTGTGGAAACATGGCCCTCATGGAAGCATTAAGATGCACACTTTTGTGAGTGTGAATAGAATAAAAGCAGTTCTTTTTTTTCTTTTTTGCTTGAACAACATCCTTAGGGAAGATTCTCTCCATAATAACCCAAGGAACGTCATATCATAATGGTTAATTAGTTATCGTATTCGTTTTTGTTTTTGTTTCTGTCTTTTTTTTTTTTTTTTTTATAATGTTGCTCAACTTTTCCTTTCTTGGTAGTGATTGATCTTGCTGTTTTTCTTGTTTAAGACTAGTTGGTCAAGTGATTTATGATTGTAGCCATGCAATAAGCTCTTATCTTAAATGCAATCTCCTACCTTTAGATTGTGTCACCTTCCAATCCAATAACATAAAATGCATGTTTGTAAGTAACATCTTGAAAAGCATAGAATCACTCGCAAAATCTTAAATTTGAAATGAAGATAAGATAATTCTGTTTTTTCTGGGCGTGAAGAATAAAAATGTCTTCCAAACCACATAATTAGGCTGGTATAATGTCCTGTGTTAACTTTGATTGGACCCTTTGTGAAGATTCAAGAGGGGCTTGAGCAAATTAGCTTAAATGCAAATGTTATAATTTCAAAATGAGATAAGGCTGAGGTGACACTATGAATAATGTCATGCTGAGGTTTTTTAATTCAAAGTTTTCCCCAATGGATTGTAGATTTGTATTGTATCATTCAAGCCAGAGACTTCAATCTCAAGTTGTAAATTAGGAAATCAAAGTTGGCTGAACTAGATACCAGTTATTACCAAATCGACTCTCCTGTTGATGACTATGATTAGGCCACTATTACATGGATTTTTTTTTCCTTGACTATCTGAGAATACTTTGGTTATACTACAGTTTTGGTGTTAGCAGCTGATGAAACTATCTTAGGCTTTCCATATTATCCTTCATTATTGTTGAAATTGTACTTTTGGGAACCTAGAGTCATACCGTTTACTGATTTCCTTGAATTACTTGGTGCATGGATTATATTTCCAGTTTATATAATGGATGTTAATATGCCCGTCTGGGTGTAACCTAGTTGTTATAGGGCCGCTTGGAATCCGTTGTAGACTTGGACATTTAGTTTGGATTTTGCACTAGGAATTCTCTCTCTCTCTCTCTCTCTCTCTCTCTCTGCCCTTATGTTGGATAATTCTGTCTTAATAATAATAATAATAATAATAATAATAATAATTTTTGTTAATGATTTGTTCGCCTGTGTTCAGTACGCAGACAGGGCCCATTCTCTGTTGTAAGCCTGTACTAAGATCCACGGTTCCTCTACTCTGCTCCACTCATATGCAAGTTGCTGAAAAACATCTCATCCGTGGCCTGAAAAGAGCAGGTCTTAATATCTATTCAACTAAAAAGCTTGCACCAAAGTTCCACATCCTGGTCACAGAATTTGTTCGGCAAATTCAAACCAAAAGACGAGCTGCACTGAAGGCAACTGTAGCCAAGGTTCAAATTGATGAAGAAATGAGGTAGCTCCATATAGTTGCACAGTTCTCTGTTTGTATAGGTTTTATGCCTTTAGCTGTCCAGAAAGATGCCAATAATTTGGGGTGATTACCATCTCTGATTGGTGGAGCAAGAGCATGAATTGGCCGGGACATTGGACTTTCTTTGTCCCGAAAGGCAACGCGTGTGCATACTTAGGGTACTTCTACGATCTTGGTTTTATGTTTTCTTATAATGATGGAATGCAATTTCCTGACAGTTCATTAGCAAACTACTGCACATGTAATTCTTTAAGCTAGACTGGTAATGCATGTGCTCAACACAATGTATAATGTTGAGAAATATAGAGAAGATGCATGGTTTCTTGTATTCTTTTAATAATTGAAATATAGATGCTGGATAAAGATGCATCACTTGTACATGACCAGGTTTTTGTGACCTGACTTTGAACTGTTAAGCAACCTTGCCTGCTCCATAAATTATAGGGAAATGATTTGTACAGTTTAGGATATATAGGTCCCGTGCACTCTTTTTAAAAGTAGATAAATTGAAAACTTATATCGGAAAATCTATTTTTTAGTGGTGATTTCATTTTTCAAACGTGGTGTGCGGAACTGACACATTATTAGACTGTATATACTATATAGTATTACTTTACATGGATAAGGACGTAAACAACAGTCAAAAGAGTATTCCCTGAAATATGATATTAGAAGTTTTGCTTACATCACCAATGACCTAACCATTTCAAGAAATGCTGTGATGACTCGCTTTTGAGTGTATTTTCGTTGAAATAGTTGTTTTTATTTTAATTAATATATTAGTTATTTATTTGTGTTTTAAAGTTGTTTTTAATTTAATTGATGTTGTGTTTTATTTCTTTTAGTTGTTTACAGTTTTTAATATCTTCGCGGCGGTTTAGTGTTGTTTTTCCCGGACTAAGGATTAGACCTCGTCTTTTCCTTACATCTCTTTTCCTTTTTTCCTTTTCTTTTTCCTTTCTTTTTCTTTTTTTTTTTTCTTTCTTTTTTTTTTCTTTCCCCTCTCTCTCCCTGCGTCGACCCCCCCGGTCTCTCTCTCTTCTCTCTCTCTCACGCCGGAACCTTCAGCCGTTCGAACCGCCGTCGTCCGGCCACCGTGTGGCTCACCGCCGGCACCGTTCGGTTCCCCTCCCTCCGGCGCACTTTCCCACCAATTTCCACCCCCAACCGGCCGACCATTTGGCCGGAAAAGCCCTTTGAAGCCCACACGGCTTTGGCTCCGATTCGCCGCCGTCGCTCCACCTCCGGCCACCATTTCTTCACTACTTCATCACCGGTCCCTTGCCGTCCTAACCCACCTATTTCCGGCCTCCAACGACCACTGGAACAGCTCCTACGAGCTAGCTTTCCTTTTTGGGAAATCCGGCCTCTTTCCGGCGATTTCGCCGCCACCCACGGCCAACCACCACTTCCAATAGCTTCACAATCATCCCTAAACCATTCTCTATTAATCCCAAGCCCTAGTTTGTCCCCGTTCAAAAGTGAGTTTTTCACAACCCACGGCCACAATGAATTTTCACTGTGACGTTGCTTTTTCTCCGCCGTTTGCAATGCCTCGTGTTTTCTAAAATTGCCATATAGCGCTGTAAGTATTTTCCAAACCCTATTTTCAGATTTAAAAATATATTGCTCATTCAATTATTTTAATCTGCTGGTTGGTGGATTCCGGACTGAGTCCGAGGAGTTCGGGGGTCGGATGGATGGAGGACGGAGTTGCCTGTTTATTTGTTTTATGTTGTTGGATTATTTTATTATGCATTGTTATGGCATTGCATGGTGCATGCATGTGTGTTTGTGAAATAGTGTGAAAAGCCTGTGTATTGGCGTAAGTGGTCTTACGGGTGCGTGTGTATCACGACCCCAAGCTGGGATGGGGTATTATCCCGGTGGAGCTCCTCTAGTCACTCGGGAGCGGAATAAACTGAGTGATATCCCCTGGGTTGTCGCTAGACGACAGGAGCGGGGGCTAGGGGTTGCTTGGTTACGAACGCGCCGGGCGCGGAACCAGGCATCGCTCTACGCACCGACTCCGTGGCCCTTCGCTGGTGAGGGCTAGAGGATGCTTGGCTACGAACGCGCGGGGCGCGGAACTGGGCATCGCTCGTTAGGTGTCACATGCGTGGTGATACTCTGCGGTGTGGCATTGGAGCCAGGGTGTGCGGATGACCCCTAGGGGAGGTCATGGTGCATACGGTTAATATGGATTCTGGTTTGAGTTGGATAAAGGCCAAATGTGACTTTTGGCGTGTTTTTCGGAAAGGATGTGTTTTTGGGCTAAATGGGATTTTTGGCGTGTGTGGAAAAATCGTGTTTTATGGGCTTTGTGCATTGGGCATGTTTCATGCATATTGTTTGAGTTCTATGTGTTTTTATCTGGTAGTGTTTGGGTTTTACTTACCTGCGGTACCATTTTTGGTTCCGTAACTTTTGGTGCAGAGTTGGAGGACGAAGAGGAGGAGGCTGAGCCCGAGGATGCTGCTCCGCCGGGTTGCTGATGCTATGTTTTATATTTGGTTTAAAACTGTATTTGTGTTTTTGTAATATTTTATTTATGTATGTTTTAAACAGCTTGTATTACGTTGAGAAAAATTCTGGTACTTAGCTATGACTTTCGTTATCCGCTGCGTGTTTCTTTGTACACATATATTGCCTTGCACACACTTGGCACCCGTCGATGGGATGGTGACCCGGGTTGTCACCATCCGGACGTCTCGATTTCCCTGTGTTCGGGCGTGGGGATTTGGGGGCGTCACAGGTGGTATCAGAGCGGTTTGGCTCTGGGTAAAACCACATGTCCCGTAGGCAGTACCAGAATGCTTTTTAAAGTTGTGTTTTGAAAATTATGTTAAGTACAGTTGTTTTATTTGTTTTATTTGTTTGAGCTTGTTTGTTTGTTTGTATTTATTTGGTTATGTTTTTGCAAGCTGGTTTCTTTTGTTTCTTGTTGTGTGGTGTTGGTTTTGTTTTTGTTGGTTTTATGATGGTTTTATTTGTTTTCTTAAAGGAGGGTCAAGAGTGGTGTTGTGGCAGGAAAATGGGGAGACCAAGGAAATCTACCCAGGAACCACGGGACAATACCTCCCGGGATGACTCCATAGCCGAAGCAATACGGCAGATGACGGAATTTATGCAGCAGAGTGCGAGGTCTCAACAGACAGGGTCTTGGCCACAACAAGGGGGTCCCTGGCCACCATCAGGAGGGCCTTGTCCACCATCAGGAGGGCCTTGTCCACAACAAGGAGGGTTTTGGCCACAACCAGGAGGTCCTTGGCCATATCAGGGAGGGCTTTGGATGTATCCAGGAGGGTCCAGTAGTATGGTGCAAGCCGGATGCACCTATGAGCGCTTCCTGGCGCATAGGACTCCACACTTCACTGGAAATGAGGATCCACTTCAGGCTGGAAAATGGATCAAAGATCTGGAGAAAACCTTTGAGGTGTGTGGATGCACTGAGGCACAGCAAGTACTCTACGCCAGCTATCTCCTGCAAGGTACCGCTTCTGATTGGTGGGATACCAAGAGGGTGATGCTGGAATCTGAATTGGGATCTTTCGTTGCGGTGACCTGGCAGCATTTCAAGGAGTTCAATGACCGCTTCTTTCCCGCATCGGTAAGAAAGCAAAAGGCAAGAGAGTTCTCCAATCTGGTCCAAGGGGGCGCGACAGTGGAACAATACGCCCGGAGGTTCATAGAACTTGAGCGATTTGCTCCTCACCTTGTCGCCACTGAGGAGATGCGAGCAGATCGTTTTCAGGAGGGGCTACGCCATGATATACGCCGTATGGTGGTCAGCCATCGGATATCCACTTTTCAGGAATTAGTGGATGTGGCCACCCTTGTGGAGCGGGAAAATAATCTGAGTGTGGGCTCCCCTCCAGGGCATAAGAGGCGGAGTTTTTCTGGTGAAGGAAGCAGCTCAGGTTCGCCCCAGAAGTTTGTTCAGCGGACCGGAACTCGACCTCAAACGTCCTCAGGTGTTCGTATGGGAGGACGGGTGCCTATTTGTGGAGCTTGTAATAGAGCTCATGAGGGCGAGTGCCGGATGAGTAGCGGACCCCAGTGTTACCGGTGCGGCCAAGTGGGACATATCGCTCGGGATTGCCCCGTCAGAGTTCAAGGAAGCCGTGGAGGTAGACACGGTGGAAGAACCAACCCGAGACAAGCAGTGCAAGCCTGGGTTTATGCTGTCACACCCGGAGAGGTGGATGATGAGGCACCAGCGACCCATGATGCTGGAGTAATTACAGGTATGGTTTAATCTAATTTTAAGTTGGATTTAATTTTCGGTGTTTGTGGTTTATTCTTTGCTTTTCGATTTCATGGGTTGATGTGTTTGGTTCAGGAAGAGTCCGTTTGTATGAGTTTTATGCTTGTACTTTGTTTGATTCCGGTGCTTCACAGTCGTTTGTATCTTCCACGTTTGCTCGGGTGTGTAATTTGGTCACGGAACCGTTGCCGAAGTCTATGGTAGTGGCTCTACCCGATGGTGAGATGGTGTGGTGTTCCAAGGTTGCTTTGGGATGCCCGTTAAATTTTGAGGGAAGGTTCTTGGATGCTGATTTGGTGGTGTTCAAGCTGTTGGGTTTTGATATCATCCTCGGGATGGATTGGCTATACCAATATTCTGCGAGTATTAATTGCAGAAGTCGGATAATTAGCTTTCAGCTTCCAGATGGTGATTGTCTGGAATTTGTGGGGAGTAGATTAAGAGAAAAGCCGATAATTATATCGGCGATTCAGGCAAGAAGAGAGATTGCATGGGGAGCGGATGCATTCTTGGTGCAGATGGTGTCCACGCCGTCTGAGAAGAAGTCTTTGGCAGACATTCCAGTTGTGAAAGAATTCCCCGATGTGTTTATGGATGACTTGCCCGGACTACCCCCTATTCGGGAGATGGAGTTCGTTATAGACTTGGAACCTGGAGCGGCTCCTGTGCATAAAGCTCCTTATCGCATGGCACCGGCTGAATTGAAAGAGTTGAAGACTCAGTTGCAAGAACTGGTAGAGAAGGGATTTATTCAGCCTAGTACGTCGCCGTGGGGTGCACCAGTTTTATTTGTTAAAAAGAAAGATGGAACCCTCCGTATGTGCATTGATTATCGGGAATTGAACAAGGTGACCATCAAAAATAAATATCCTCTCCCGTGGATAGATGATTTATTTGATCAGCTTCAAGGAGCAGCTGTGTTCTCTAAAATCGATCTGAGGTCGGGATACTACCAGCTGAGAATCAGAGACCAAGATGTGCCTAAAACTGCTTTCAGGTCGAGGTATGGGCATTATGAATTTAAGGTGATGCCGTTTGGGTTAGCTAATGCCCCTGCAGCTTTCATGGATTTGATGAATCGAGTGTTTCGACCTTATCTGGATTCCTTTGTGGTAGTATTTATTGATGATATACTGATTTATTCCCGAGATGTTGAAGAGCATGTGTATCATCTTTGTCTGGTACTTGAGAGGTTGAGAGAACACCAGCTATACGCCAAGCTTAGCAAGTGTGAATTCTGGTTGGAAGAAGTTAAATTCCTTGGACATGTAATTTCCCGGGGTGGAGTGGCTGTTGATCTTAGTAAGGTAGAAGCCATTTTGTCATGGTAGCGCCCAACTACAGTGCGCGAGGTCAGGAGTTTCTTGGGGCTCGCCGGATACTACCGAAGATTTGTAGAGGGTTTTGCTCGCCTATCCGGACCTCTCACAGCTTTGACTCGGAAGAATACAGAATTTGTTTGGTCAGAGAAATGTGAGAGAAGCTTCTAGGAATTAAAGAACAGGTTGACGACGGTACCAGTGTTAGCGCTCCTAGAACCGCATAAGCCATTCGTAGTCTTCAGTGATACGTCTAAGTTTGGTTTGGGTTGTGTCCTTATGCAGGAAGGACAGGTTGTAGCCTATGCATCTCGTCAGCTAAAGGACCATGAGAAGAATTATCCGACGCACGATCTAGAATTGGCTGCGATTGTTTTTGCCCTCAAAATCTGGCGGCACTTCTTGTATGGGGAAGCTTGCGAGGTATTTACCGATCACAAGAGTTTGAAACATTTGTTTTCCCAGAAAAATCTGAATATGAGGCAGAGGCGATGGCTGGAGCTAATCAGTGACTATCAGTGTGAGATCAAGTACCATCCGGGGAAGGCTAATATAGTTGCTGATGCTTTGAGCCGGAAGTCACACTTGGAAGATGAAGCCGAGCCGTCAGAATTGGATTCGTTGCTTTGTGGGATGAAAATGCTCCTTATAGAGAGTTCGCAGCAAGTGGAGATTTTGTCTTCAGTTCTTGATATTCGGGTAACTGATTTTGAAGAATTGAAAACTCTCCAAAGAAAGGATCCGAAGCTGCTGAACATCAGGAAAAGAGTCAGAAAATCTCGAGGGCCGTTGCATTATAGCATGGATAATGATAGGATACTTCGGTTCCGAGATCGCAGAGTGGTCCCAAAGGACTCAGATTTCAAAGAACGGATCATGGCGGAAGCTCATGCGGCCCCGTATTCAGTTCATCCCGGCAGTACAAAGATATATCGGGACTTGAAGAAAAATTACTGGTGGGATGGAGTGAAGAAGGACGTTGCCTTATATGTGGAGAAATGCCACACATGCCGTCAGGTAAAGGCCGAGCATCAAAGACCTGCAGGTATGCTCCAACCCCTCCCTATTCCTGAGTGGAAGTGGGATGACATCACGATGGACTTTGTAGTGGGTTTGCCGAGAACGCCTAGTGGGAAGAATTCTGTTTGGGTGATTGTGGACCGGTTAACGAACAGTGCTCATTTTCTGCCTGTTAATAACACCGACTCTTTGGGTAAGTTGACCCGTTTGTATGTCAAAGAGATAGTGCGGCTACACGGCGTACCAAAGAGTATAGTGTCGGATCGAGACCCGAGGTTTACATCGCAGTTCTGGAAGAGTTTGTAGGCAGCTTTGGGTACTAAGTTGAAGTTCAGTACTGCTTATCACCCGCAGACAGACGGCCAGTCTGAGCGCACCATTCAGACCCTGGAAGACATGTTGGGAAAATCATTTGCCGCTCATCGAGTTTGCATACAATAACAGCTTCCATGCGACCATTCAGATGGCTCCCTATGAAGCTCTTTATGGGAGAAAGTGCAGGTCGCCCTTGTGTTGGAATGAAGTTGGGGAGAGTAGGATAATTGGATCCGAAATAATTCAAGAGATGCAAAGCCAAGTCCGGATCATCAGAGATAAAATGGCGGCAGCTCAGAGTCGCCAAAAGAGTTACGCTGATACCAGGAGGAGAGAGTTGTCGTTTGAAGTTGGTGATTGGGTTTACCTTAAAGTCTCTCCCATGAGAGGTGTTAAGCGTTTTGGTAAGAAGAGGAAGCTAGATCCGAGGTACGTCGGCCCTTTTCAGATTCTGGAGAGTAGGGTCCGTCGCCTATAGAGTTGCTTTGCCAGATTATTTTGGGGATGTTCATGATGTCTTCCACGTATCATTCCTGAAGAAGAGCTTTGGACAACAAGAAACACGCTTTGTCGACCCAACGGGTATTCAGTTGCAACCGGATCTCACTTATGAAGTTGTTCCGTCGCAGATCTTGGATTGGAAGGAGCAACAGTTGAGGTCCAAGACGATACCTTTGGTTAAAGTGGCTTGGGGAGATCCCTTAGCTCAAGACTTCTCTTGGGAGCGAGCAGCGGACATGAGGGAGCAGTACCCGTACTTGTTCGAATAGAGAAGGTATGTACCTTAATCTCGATCACAGTTGGTTTATGTGCTTTCTTGTGGCTTGCTTTAAGTTGGTGGTTGATCTGCAAATTTCGAGGACGAAATTTGTTTTTAAGGAGTGGAGGATGTGATGACCCGCTTTTGAGTGTATTTTCGCTGAAATAGTTATTTTTATTTTAATTAATATATTAGTTATTTATTTGCGTTTTAAAGTTGTTTTTAATTTAATTGATGTTGTGTTTTATTTCTTTTAGTTGTTTACAGTTTTTAATATCTTCGCGGCAGTTTCGTGTTGTTTTTCCCGGACTGAGGATTAGACATCGTCTTTTCCCTACATCTCTTTTCCTTTTTTCCTTTTCTTTTTCCTTTATTTTTCTTTTTTTTCTTTCTTTTTTTTCTTTTCCCTCTCTCTCTCCCCGCGTCGACCCCCCCGATCTCTCTCTCTCTTCTCTCTCTCTCACGCCGGAACCTTCAGCCGTTCGAACCACCGCCGTCCGGCCACCGTGTGGCTCACCGCCGGCACCGTTCGGTTCCCCTCCCTCCGGCGCACCTTCCCACCAATTTCCACCCCCAACCGGCCGGCCGTTTGGCCGGAAAAGCCCTTTGAAGCCCGCACGGCTTTGGCTCCGATCCGCCGCCGTCGCTCCGCCTCCAGCCACCATTTCTTCACCACTTCATCACCGGTCCCTTGCCGTCCTAACGCACCTATTTCCGGCCTCCAACGACCACCGGAACAGCTCCTACGAGCTAGCTTTCCTTTTTGGGAAATCCGGCCTCTTTCCGGCGATTTCGCCGCCACCCACAGCCAACCACCACTTCCAATAGCTTCACAATCATCCCTAGACCATTTCCTATCAATCCCAAGCCCTAGTTTGTCCCCGTTCAAAAGTGGGTTTTTCACAAACCACGGCCACAGTGAATTTTCATTGTGACGTTGCTTTTTCTCCGCCGTTTGCAACGTCTCGTGTTTTCTAAAATTGCCATATAGCGCTGTAAGTATTTTCCAAACCCTATTTTCAGATTTAAAAATATATTGCTCATTCAATTATTTTAATCTGCTGGTTGGTTGATTCCGGACTGAGTCCGAGGAGTTCGGGGGTCGGATGGATGGAGGACAGAGTTGCCTGTTTATTTGTTTTATGTTGTTGGATTATTTTATTATGCATTGTTATGGCATTGCATGGTGCATGCACGTGTGTTTGTGAAATAGTGTGAAAAGCCTGTGTATTGGCGTAAGTGGTCTTATGGGTGCGTGTGTATCACGACCCCAAGCCGGGATGGGGTATTATCCCGGTGGAGCTCCTCTGGTCACTCGGGAGGGGAATAAACTGAGTGATGTCCCCTGGGTTGTCGCTAGACGACGGGAGCGGGGGCTAGGGGTTGCTTGGCTACAAACGCGCCGGGCGCGGAACCGGGCATCGCTCTACGCACCGACTCCGTGGCCCTTCGCTGGTGAGGGCTAGAGGATGCTTGGCTACGAACGCACGGGGCGCGGAATTGGGCATCGCTCGTTAGGTGTCACATGCGTGGTGGTACTCTGCGGTGTGGCATTGGAGCCAGGGTGTGCGGATGACCCCTAGGGGAGATCATGGTGCATACGGTTAATATGGATTCTGGTTTGAGTTGGATAAAGGCCAAATGTGACTTTTGGCGTGTTTTTCGGAAAGGATGTGTTTTTGGGCCAAATGAGATTTTTGGCGTGTGTGGAAAAATCGTGTTTTATGGGCTTTGTGCATTGGGCATGTTTCATGCATATTGTTTGAGTTCTATATGTTTTTATCTGGCAGTGTTTGGGTTTTATTTACCTGCGGTACCATTTTTGGTTTCGTAGCTTTTGGTGCAGAGTTGGAGGATGAAGAGATGGAGGCTGAGCTGGGTTGCTGATGCTATGTTTTTATATTTGGTTTAAAACTGTATTTGTGTTTTTGTAATATTTTATTTATGTATGTTTTAAACAGCTTGTATTACGTTGAGAAAAATTCTGGTACTTAGTTATGACTTTCGTTATCTGCTGCGTGTTTCTTTGTACACATATGTTGCCTTGCACACACTTGGCACCCATCGATGGGATGGTGACCCGGGTTGTCACCATCCGGACGTCTCGATTTTCCCGTGTTCGGGCGTGGAGATTTGAGGGCGTCACAAATGCGTTCTCTTAATCACCATTTTAAGCTACCGTTTCGTAGTTAAAGCTGACTAGCGTATATTTGTTCTGCCCACAGGCATGCTTTCCTCATTTGCAGCAATGAGTGGTCCATCACCCTATTCTTGGGTTTGAGTTCTTAGGCTTGGACCTAGATGCCACGCACAAACTTGTCATATGAGCCCAAGATCGTCTTTTTAAGCGCTCATCTTTTATATACTAAACATCATTCGGCAATCAAAAAAGGCATCGATTATGGATATTAGTGCGGAATTGGAATGTAAGGTACTACAAATGAAAGAGTTAACAAAGTCATGAGCAAAACAATTCGCAATGGTCACAACACATTATGGCAACGTCTACCCTTTTAGTTTTTTAGTTTTAGCTGTTTTTGAAATATGAACCTAACTCAATTCATTTCAAATCAATCATTAATGAAATTTATTACTTTTTCAATTTTTCTTAAAAAGGTTAAATATATCTAAACCTATTTTATACATTTTAATCTAAAAATTTAAATCTATTTTAACTTAAGAAAGTAAAACTTATCGTAATGAGACTCATAAAATATTACTATTTACAATTCAATTTAACTTATTTCAACATCCAATTGTAACTTCTACTGTTCTCATTGTATCTCAAGTTTTGGAACATGGTTTCCTAAGAGCTGGAGAACGAACATACTTTTGCTTGGGCTTCTTGCTCATTGGTCAAGTTGTTTCCAACCACCTCGAGCTCGAGTATCAAGAATGGCATTGCTCTAAGTGCTACTTGTGTTTTGAGTACATCTTGTAGAATTCAAGCTGGCAGTCAATCCATATATTCTAGTTGTTGAATTTCCACCAAGCTACACCTTTAATGCTTGCAACATTTTTTAGGTCATTTGATAGTCCTCGAACCATTGTGCGTAATGATACTGAACATACTAAAGCGTGCATCTTCCATTTTAAGTTGATTATCATACACTTCACAACCTTTTCGGTGTATTCGGGGTTACATTTGTGCGACGACCGGGAAACATAATAATAATAACAAAAAATAAATAAAGATGAAAAAAAAAAAAGGGAGAGAGGGAAAAAAAATAGACATGAAATCAGGTTACTGGTTCTAAATCGAGATAAATTTTCAAAACACTAACCTTGTTTGGTTAATCAAAATTAAAAATTTTATCTCAACTCATCATTATAATTTTTTTTAAATCTTCATAAAAAATATAATAAATAATCTAATTTTTTTAAATCTTAATATAAAATTAATATTTAAAATTTATATTATAATAATATTTTATTTATTATTATATAAAACATTTCATTTCATCTCATCTATATAACTAAACGAAATCTTAACAACTTAGAAATCAAATTAAACAAAAGAAAAAATAAATTAGCCTTAATTTAAATACGAGTTTATTAAAAATTATAAGAAATATTTTAAAAAAAGGTACCGTGCGGCAGCTCCTAGGCATGCCACATGGCAGCCCTTGGATGAAAATTTTAGCAGCTGATATGATGTATTACAGCTGGTCTGCAGCACAAGGTAGCTCCCTCTCTCACATGGACACATGTCTAAGTAGAATAAAATTAAATGTACATCCGTTTACATTTTCTCTCTCCTCATAGGTGGCTCAGTCCATCCTCGGGATTCTCCATTCCAAATAATCCCTACCACAATTATTATATCACAACAATTATGATATTAAAGATATTAATTTAATTTATAAAATTTAAATTTTAAAATTTACCTTTTAAATTAAATTATGTTAAAAAAATTATATATTAAATGTAAAAACATTAAGTTTAGTTTTAATCTTTAAAATTTTCATTTTAAATTTAAAATTCTTATCTTATCATTACAACTTTTCATAATTTTCATATAAAATATAATAAATAATTCAAATTTTTCTTAAAATTTTCAAATTTAAAAATAATAATAATATTAAAATATAATATTTTAATATTTCATCTTAAAATTCAAAATTTTCATCTTACTACCAAACCAAATATAAAATAAAATTATTTAACACAATATTGACCCATAAATGTGAAACTGAGATCTATGAATTAGGCACCACTAAACTGCATTTTGGTAACACCGTACCACGTCTTAATTAATTAAATCATCTTAATTCTCATAATAATTAAATCTCATATCCCCACCCTATTGATAAAATTATGAAACCTAATTTATATATATATATATATATATATTACTCAACCCGTATGTACTCACATAACTTGTAGCATATATTGATCTCAAAATAACACATCTTCTCAAGATAATATAATCAAAACCTTTAATAATGTAAACCCATTAATTAATTTACCCATGCATGCAGTACAATTCCTTGTTTGCTTTCACAATTCATCTAAACTTATCTCATTTAATCATTACAATATTTTCAAATTTCCATACAATATCTTAATATATGTGCCTAACTACATGTTTTATTGATAGTGATTGAAAATTGTAAAGGAAAATCTTTAATTTTTATTTAATCCCTAATCATTGAAGGAATACTATTAAGAGATATATTGAGTCGTATCTCCTTGATTGAGGTATTGATAAGATATTTATTGTTACTGTTAATAATGCTAGCTTAAATGATACTGCAATTTCATAATTGAGGCATTTTTTTTTTTACTAGAAAGAAAGTATATGCATATGAGATGTTGTGCTCATATTTTGAACCGTATCGTGAATGAGGGTCTGAAGGAGTGTAATGACACCATCACAATGGTTAAAAATGCGGTTAGATAAATGCGCTTCCCTACAAAATTAGACAAGTTTAATAAATGTGCAAAGAAAGAAAAAATTGATTATAAAAAAATCTTGTTCAAACTTGATGGAGTTAGGAGCATCAGGCGCCACAACTAAAAGACTGCTTGAGAATCTATTTGGAATCTTGAATGTTGAAGAATTACTGAGTAGCACAATTTTATTCAAGAACAATTGTTACTCAGTTGCTTAAGAAATTTGTTTTTGTTTGTAATGTGTATTAAAAATATAGTGGAGTATTTTTATTTAGTTTTAGTTATCTAGTAATTAGTATGTATATAAGTAGTATTACTAGTTTATAGTAGTTATTAGTTAGTAATAGTATAAATGACATCAAATTAAAATGAAATTGAATATTTAAAATGATTGAATTTTAAAAATTAAGCTAAACAAAAGCTCAAAATGTTAATGATTTTGAATAATTAATTGCGCAAAAGATGTTGAATTCGGTAAAAACAAAAGGCCCAAATAGACCGTGAATTGGCCGGAATCCATCCCCCTCTTTTGTCGGTTTCGACCGGCTTTTCACCTCCAAAAGTAAAGGTTGGTCGGTTTCAGTTTCAGCCCAAAACTGAATTGACTAGGAAGAAATTTTCTAAAAAATATAAAAATAATTTAAAAAATAAAAACCTCTAGAAACACTATTTTTGATTAATTAATATGAAAAGTAATTAACCTTATCATAATTTTATATAAAAAGAAAAACATTGTTAGTGTAACTAAGAAAAAAATTAAATGAAGATCAACAAAAGCACTTACAACAGTTAGTGTATAATTATATAATTAAGAAATATTTGTAGTATTTATGTTCAATATTTAATTACATTATTATATTAAAATAAATAAAAACAAAGCTTATAGAATTTTTTTCGTAGGCCTCAATTTTGATTAAGTTGAACCTAGCATGAGGAGCTTCAACGTGGTGTAGTGGTGTTGCCTAGTACTAGATGCTTTCGTCAACATGGTGCAATACTGGTGTTGCCTGTGAGCTGAGCTCGTAGAGTGGTTTCTGGGTTGAAGTTTGGGCATGGACATTGCTTAGTCTAGATAGTTGAGGCAACGACAAAATAAATTTGGGAGGGAGGCAGAGATAGGGGCAAGATGTTTCATGGCTGAAGGAGGTGGTGGACAACATTAATGCTACGGCTAGAAAAAATATAAGGCATAAGCTAGGGTTGCAGGGGCTTTCGTTGTCTAATCCAGTGATGCATAGGTGTGGGATGTGGAGATGGCTCTCAGCAGTGATGGGTCCATGGTGTTATAAATAATGAAGCCAAGTAGAGAGCATAGGGACTTCTTGGTCTGTGGCATTGGTCTACACCCATGGTATAAGGGGAAAACGCCCCAGGCCCAATGGCCTGTTCAGAACCCCCCGGTAACCCCAAACCAAAGTAAAATGGGAAACCAGCAGTGGCCTAGGGTCGAGGCTAGATTGATGGTGCACACGGGGGACCCGAGAAGGGAAGCCTAACCCCATAATTTTCTTACCTTTTAGAAGGGCACTTGGGTTGGAGCCCTAAGTTGATCAAAAAGCCCACTATGGGCCCATATCACCATGGGCCCATATCACCCTAGGCCACATCAGGGAACTAAGGCCTAACAGAAAGTACAAGGATAGGTGACCGAGCAGGGCACTGGCGGTGAGACATGCCCAGTCATGGGCGCACCCAGCAAGAGATATGTCACATTTAAGGCATGTCAGGAGACACGAACATGCGACAATGTACCTATAGGACGACGCGACCTCAGCATGGCACTGCGCTGCAGTAGTAAGGATGTGGTAGGTCTGAATTGGGCACAACCTGGCTTCTCATGATCTCCCTTATAGCAGAACCCAAGCTGCGTATAAATACCTCGATCCCATCCACGAGGAAAGGTCTAATTCTCTTTTCACTTCTACTTTTCATTCACCTAAGAACTCTCGACTAATTTTAGTAATGGAGAATTCACAGGCTCCGCTAAAGTCCACCTTTTACTCTTCTTGCAGGTGCCAAATGTGTGGGTCTCTGTGGAACTACTTGGGCTGTGAAACATGATATCAACACGCGGTGCACATGAACGAACTTAGTTGTGTGTGGTACTGTGTGCGTGAGGTGTTAATTGCTTGGAGGTTCATGGTGGCCGAGAGGGACTGTAGGCAACAAGCTAGGGATGTGCTAAACGGGATGGTGGAGGCTATGGCATTCGAATTATTATGTACATATAAAATTTTTCATATATAATACTTACATTTACATATCATATTTTTTTAATATAAAAAAATATGCAAGTATTACAATATATACAGCTTGAGTATACTTAATCTTTTAAATAAGTTTGTTCAAAAATATTAATCGAGCTTCATTGAGTTTTATTTTTATACAATTATATTCTTTAGATCATATTTTATCTTCACTAATAGGCATATTTAATAATTGAAAGGGATTTGAGTCAAGTTTATTTGAGTAGCCTAGATTATACCTGTAATAATTTGCATGGATCAAAGGGAATAGTAATATATATTTTTTGAAATAAATGCCATTTCATTAATCATATAGCATGGCTGTCAGCCAATACAAAGTGAGTAGTACAATTAGCTAAGGAATCAACATCCAAAAGCTCAAATGTGAGGGTTACAACTTCTTTAGCCAGAGTGGTACTACTCTATTTGCCCCTTGTTTAACATGCTGCAACTTCCATGAAAAACTTCCAAGTGCTCTACAAATGACAGCAACCAAACATTGTAAAGGGCCATTTGAGTCCTTTTGGTGTAGAACAACATCAACAACATTTAAAGAGTCCCCTTCGAAAACAACATTTTGCATATGAAAGTCCTTACATAAAACATAACTGCTTCCAATAGCCCTCTAGCATCAGCTATCAAAGGTTCCACACAATAACTGAGAGGCTTCATCAAACCTCTTAGGAAACAACCTTCATCATCTCGTATCATTAGACCAATACCAACCTGTTGGTTACAGGAATTGATGGCCACATCCCAATTTACTTTGACCCAATTTTGTGGAGGAGCCTCCCATTGTGTGCATTGGGATTGTAAGTCCCCAGTTGAGTAATTCAAGTCTCAATAGCAGCCCTATAAGTAGCCACTTCAATTATAGCAGTAGAGTCTAGAACAGTAGGATCTTGGAAAGAACCATAAAAAATTTGTTTGTTTTGTCTCATCCAAATGGCTTTGGTAAGGACAACAAACAAAACCAAATCCTGGGAGCTTAGTCTAGCCATCATGTGGACCAAAATCTCTCCAAAATCCAACTCTGTAATAGATGTTTTCTAAAATGCCTTGTCACCTAGTGACCACACATCTTGTGTTGAGGGGCAGGACCATAAAATATGGCTTGGAGAATTCATCTTCTTGTAAACAGATAGGGCAAGTAGCTTCAGCAACCACATACCGCTTAAATAAGTTTGTCTTAGTGGGAAGGGCATCAACACAAGCACGCTGACTCACTCAAAAATGAGTAGTACTAATGCTATCCCAAGTGCAGGAGGATGTCGTGTAATAATTAGGAATAAATTCCTAGATTGTCTCCTTAGGGAAAGTTGCTTAAAATTAAACTCGTTGAAAAAATGTGAAAAACTTCACAAAGAGAAAATAAAATGATGGTATATGCAATAGATGGAAAAGGGTACTAGTCATGGACTAGATTCATGTCTTTTGATTTTTTTTTTGTTTGTCGGATTGGAATGTAAAGGACTAATAAATTAAACTAAGAAACTAATAAAACTAAATTAAGCATTAAACTAAATTATAAAATAAATGACAAAACATGAACTGAAAATTAAAAATGCCCAAAACCAAGATTCTAGAATTCATCTTTGTAATTAAATCACGGATTCTCAAAATAACACATAACAATTGTAATCACTATTAAAAGAAAACTTAAAGAAGTAAGAAAAATAAATAACACGAAATAAGTAAACAGAAACTCAAAAGTATTCTATAAACTTTAAAATAAAATAGGGAACGAAAAGTCTAAACGAAAACTTCCTTTCACTATTCAATTTAAATTCAAAACAAAAAGGAAACAACTTCTTACGTTTCACTCTTGAAAATTAATCTCTAAACCTTTAATAAAAACTCTATAACAATTCCTCTGCTCTTCACGTATGATATTCAGAAAAATCGAAAACAAAAACAAAAGCTTAAAACCAAACCTTTCTTGCAATAAATTAAGGTAACACAATTAATTAGAACTTCTAAAACAATTCTTTATGAAACAAAATAGCACACTTGATTAAAAACTTCTAAAACAATTTCTTTTATTGTATGAAATAAACTAATAATGAAACAAACTAGTAACTTAATGGAAATTAAGGTATTACACTTAATGAAATACAATTCTAGAACAAATATTAATACACTAAAAAAATGCTAAAACAACAAAGCTTTGAAACTAAAAGGAGAAACAAAATTTCTTAAAACAAAAAGGAGCTAATTCTTTCAAATACATAGCAGAAAATTGTGTGTGTTGAGTTGTGTTTTTCTAAGATTGAGTTGTCCTTCTTGTTCTCTTGTATGCTTCGGAGTGCACCCCTTTTATAGCCGAACCTTGGCTAGTTCATCTCTCATTCAATTGCATTCACACTCAATTTGCATTCACACCTCAATTTCGGCCACTTGCATTCCTCTATAATTATTTTGTGTCTTGCATTGCATTCCTCTTCAATTACTGTGTCTTGCATTGCATTCCTCTTTTCTTATTTTATTCAATTGGTTTATTAATTCAAACCAAACAACCAAGTCCAACATGCCTAACTTCTTGCCTGACTTGATGCCTAACTTCTTGCCTAACTCATACTCGGTTTCTTCATTGCCTCTCCAGCCGACTTCTTCAATTTGTTTCTTCAATCTGTTATTTCAATTTCAGCACACAACAATTCATTCACCTACTGCTTCTAGTCGGTCCAGATAAAGTAAATTCATTCCCCCTTTAATCACAATTCACAACTGACTTCTCTTGTTGAATATGGCACTCTACTTCAAGCATTTCGGTGGAGACCAATAGGTGGACAGCAGCCTTCTTCTTCCTTCATTTCGGCTACCTCTTCCTTTCTTTTCAGAATTTCTTTCACTCACATTCCAAACTCTTTCTATCTTCCTTTATCTCGGCTCTTGTCCAATTCAATGAAAAGGAAGCAGCCTTTGATGACCCTTTCAATGTCAAAACTTGTGGAGACAATTCGGTGGACAGTAGCCTACCCCTTCATCTAATAATTTCGGTGGACAGCACCTCTCTTTTGATGACTTCATTTCATCACATGTTCCTCAACTTAGTTTAGCTGCACCAACCGATGTAAGTTAAGCCAAACAAGTAGCCTTCCAATTAATGTATAATTTATGTGGGTTGGAAATGAGTTGGTGGATTTGTGGGGTGATTGTAGCCGTGTATGAGGTTAGATTGAGTTGGGATTGTTTGAATGGTGGGAAAGCTCAAGACAAAGTATGAACAAGGCATGAACATAATTAACCATGGTATGCATGAAAAATGGAGATGGAGAAAAAGAAAACACTCAACAACAAAATAACATAAATGAAAGATTAGCTTTGAGCAACTTCCATTCAAAGATGGCAAGAAGTGCTTCTATCTTTTGAGGTTCATGAATTGAACCCAAAAGATGGAAAGATAGCTCAAGAAACTTTATGAACATAAAGAACAATAAAAACAATGGTACAAATGCAAATGATAATGGAAAGCAAGAAAAATTATGGACTAGAATGCATAGTAATCAATAGTTGGTAGAATTCAAGCATAAATTCATGCTTTTAATCAATTAAAATCACAACTTTGATTTATTCATTTTAACCATTTTTCCATTTAAAACCAATAATAATGTCATGATGAATTTAAAATACATTGGTTTTAAATAGTTAAAATGTGCAATATTTCAGCTCAATCACACCCCCCAACTAGCATTTTGCTAATCCTTGAGCAAAATAGTGAAAATTAATTGAGATGAATATTGTATAAAGCTCGAAATTCAAACAAAAACAATCAAACATAATTCTGAATTCTCACAAAAAAATTGATTCGTGACTACTCAACACCATGAGTTGTATCCACAAGGAAAGTCTTAGTAATTGTTCACATAGAATTGGGGCAAATGTCTTAGAACTCAGATATGTGTGTGTGGCTAAACCTCTGTATATTCCTCACTAATAAACATGATTTATCATAAGATTTTTCAACCTTAAGATTAATCATTATTGATTCTAACTACTTCAAAGCCTAAAGAACTAGCAGTTTTCATGCCAACTCTGTTTAAAGGTTGATCATTCAACCCCCAAAGTTTTGGGTAACTGTTTCTAGCCCTTTATTTAGGAAAACTTACACGATCTTTTTCTTTTTTTTTTTTTTTTTTTTTTTTTTTTTTTTTTTTATATATATATATAAGGCTCGGTAGTCCTGCAGTTTACTTCTCCTGTTTTAAATCAATGAACATTAATGAAGAACACTACAAGTGTAAGCATGTGCAAAATGTTCTTTCAAAACTTGCCCTTCATTCTATATAAATCATACTAATTCTCATTTTTGTAAATATCACATCCCGGTGTTTCAAATCACTCCTCAACAAAATATGAGGCATCATAAGTCATGTTCTATGCTTAAGGTTGAAAATAAATCTTCACAAAATAATTCCGCTCAACTATTCCACCAAGATACACAAATCTAACAAACATGCCAGAAGTGTGTGTTAATCGTTTATGTTTCAATGCACCACAATTTTTTTTTTTTTAAATTTTTAACAGAATTTTAACACATTTTTAACAGAAAACCCTCCCCCAACTAAATGTGACATTGTCCTCAATGTTCAGCAATTGAATATTCGATGATGTATGTTATACAGACATGAATTGGAGCAAGATAAACACTGTAGAACATATATTGAGACGAAAATGATTAAACAGAGAGGAAAAAATTCACCTGAGATATTCGAGCGTACACAAGGAGTAGATTTCTGTCAAAGTTAAAAACACAAAAAGCAAAAGAAAGAAAAACAAAACAAACAATGCAAAACAAGCAAGAAAGTAAAAGAATTATTTTATTTTATTTTTTATTTTTTTTTTACTTTTACATAAACTTGAGGTTTTTAGCCTCATGTTTGAGACGCTCATTCTCTTCATACAACATCATGTCATCCCTATCCATGGGAACTAGCAAGGGGAATGAAGAATCTAATAGAGATTTCAATTGTTTATTCTTCTGCCGAATGATTCCTTCCCTTATGTGAGACTCTTGAACAATTCATTGAAGTATAACAATTTGTTTTTTAAGCCTTTCAACCTCATGGTTTTTGGCTTGTACCCGCTGGAAAAAAGCAACAATAGAAGATGAGTAGCGAGTCCCAAGACTCACCAAGTCGTAGATAGCATCGGAGTCTGACTTATTAATCATACTATTATTCTCTTGTTGCAACATGGCACCAATGGTAGCTGCAGAAAGGATAGGAGGTTGAGATGCAGAATGCCTCATGGATGGATCTAGAGAAATGCTAGAGGAATGAGCCATTGACAAAAGAATAGAAGGCTTAAAACGAGAATGTTGAAAGAATACAGATGAGTTTATAGAGATGAGAAGAAAACTTGATGCGGATTGGATGAACTTCAGGACTGATTTTATAGAGATAGCACAAAGAACCAGACGAGCTATCATCCAAGTCAAAGAGTAATGTGATTTCGGTGAAAATGACATTTCTTAGAAACTCGGAGCCTTCAATCTCGTTTATCAACAACATCAGGCGATTTTTTTCAAATCTCCAGCCACACTTGTCAGGTCACGGACAGATCCAATTATTTTTTCAACTATCTACAGTGTCTACTAACGCAACGTTTTCTTCAGTCCACACCCCCCAACTAGTGAGAGACATAGTTCTCAATGAATCAAACGAAAGAAAACAAAGTGCACAGAACTAAGCAAGCAAAACAAACAATCAACATGAAATATAAAATCAAAGCAAACAAACAAATAAAAACAAAGCAAATAAAGAAAACTGTAAATAAGGAAAAACAACTTAAAACACTTCCCTGGGGTCTTGCACAAGCAAGATCTCATCATGTGGATCAAAGACCTTCAGAAATGACTTTAGACGTTGTCCGTTGATAGTGAAGCTATTACCATTCTTCGGATTGACAATGTCTACCGCGCCATGAGAATGAACGGTCTTTACAATGTACGGCCCACTCCATCGGGATTTCAACTTTCCAGGAAAAATATGCAAGCGAGAGTTGTAAAGAAGAACTTCCTGGCCAAGTGTGAAATGCTTTGGATGAATTTTCTGATCATGCAGAATTTTCATGCGTTCCTTTGCCATTTGCGCGTTGTCATAAGCATTTCGACGAGCTTCATCCATTTCATTGATCTGTAATTTTCTCAGCCCTGAAGCTTTATCAAGTGACATGTTAACATGTTTTATGGCCAAAAGAGCTCGATGCTGAATATCAACAGGTAAATGACAAGCTTTACCATAAACTAATCGATAGGGAGACATCCCTAGATTTGTTTTAAAAGCTGTCCTATAAGCCCACAGAGCATCAAGAAGCTTAATCGACCAATCTTTCATATTAGGATTTACTGTTTTCTCCAGAATGATTTTTATTTCTCTGTTTGCCAATTCAGCTTGCCTATTTGTTTGAGGGTGATAAGGGGTAGAAGCTCTGTGTGTGATACCATATTTCTTCACAAGTGTAGAAAATGGTTTATTGCAAAAATGAGAACCCCCGTCACTAATGATAACCTTGGGCATGCCAAATCGAGCAAACAAAGATTGTAAAAATTTTAGTACAACATGATGGTCATTGGTTTTGCAAGCGATGGCCTCAACCCACTTTGAAACATAGTCCACAGCCAATAAAATATATGTGTTTCCAAAGGAAACCGGAAAAGGTCCCATGAAGTCTATTCCCCAACAATCAAAGATTTCTAAAGTAAGAATGGGGAAAAGGGGCATCATGTTTCTTTTGCTAATGGCTCCCAACTTTTGACAAGACTCACATGCTTTACAAAAATTGTAAGCATCCTTAAACATGGAAGGCCAATAAAAACCGCTTTGCAAAATTTTTGCCACTGTTTTATTTGCTGAAAAATGACCACCACATGCACCCGTATGACAAAATCTCAATACTGAAGAAAACTCATCATTAGGAATGCATCTCCGAATCAATTGATCCGAACAATACTTGAAAAGATAAGGGTCATCAAAGTAGAAATGTTTTACCTCAGATAGAAACCGACGCTTATCTTGGGTTGACCATTCAGAAGGCATTCGCTCAATCACTAGATAATTGACTATGTCAGCATACCAGGGAGCTCCATCAACCACAAACAGCTGCTCATCCGGGAAACTATCATCAAGAGGAAGGCTGACATTTGAAGAAGGAGATGATGACAATCTAGAGAGGTGGTCAGCTACCACATTTTCAACTCCTTTTTTATCCTTTATGTTGATGTTGAACTCTTGAAGTAATAGAATCCAGCGAATCAAGCGTGGTTTTGCATCTTTCTTAGCCAACAAATACTTAAGAGCAGAGTGGTCAGTGAAAATAGTAACAGGAGAACCAAGAATATAAGCCCGGAATTTATCAAGTGCAAAAACAACTGCAAGCAATTCTTTTTCAGTAGTGGTATAATTTTTCTGGGCATCATTCAAGGTTCTACTGGCATAATAAATCACAAATGGTCTGTTATCCACTCGCTGCCCCAAAACAGCTCCTAAGGCATAGTCACTAGCATCTGTCATAATCTCAAAGGGAAGGTCCCAATGCGGGGGTTGCACAATAGGGGCAGTGGTAAGCAACTTTTTCAATGTATCAAAAGCTTTTTGGCACTCATCACTCCAAACAAATTCAATATCATTTTGTAAAAGAGTGCACAAAGGTTTTGCAATGGAACTAAACCCTTGAATAAACCGCCTATAAAAGCCAGCATGACCAAGAAAAGAACGAATATCCCTAACTGTCCTAGGGATAGGAAGTTTAGATATTAATTCAATCTTTGCCTTGTCGACCTTTATACCCTCAGAAGAAACAATATGCCCTAATACAATGCCCTGAGTAACCATAAATTGGCATTTCTCCCAATTAAGTAAAAGATTTTTTTCCTCACATCTCTGGAGAATACGTGCCAAATTATGCAAACAACTCTAAAAGGATTTTCCAAAAACAGAGAAATCATCCATGAATATTTCACAAATATCATCAATCATGTCAGAAAAAATACTCATCATGCATCTCTGAAAAGTAGCTGGAGCATTACACAAACCAAAAGGCATTCTAGTAAAAGCAAAAGTGCCAAAAGGACAGGTGAAAGTGGTTTTCTCCTGATCCTCAGGTGCTACAGCAATTTGATAATAACTAGAATAGCCATCCAATAAACAATAATATGCATTACCAGCTACTCTTTCCAAAATTTGATCCAAGAATGGTAAAGGAAAATGATCCTTCCTACTGGCTGAATTAAGTTTTCTATAATCAATGCACATTCTCCAGCGAGTAACCATTCTAGTTGGAATCAACTCATTTTTTTCATTTTTTATGACAGTCAAACCAGATTTCTTTGGTACCACTTGAGTTGGACTTACCCACTTACTGTCTGAGATGGGATAAATGATTCCCACTGCGAGTAGCTTAAGCACTTCCTCTTTCACGACTTCCTTCATAGTAGGATTGAGCCTACGTTGAGCATCATGAACTGGTTTAGCATCGTCTTCAAGATGGATTCTGTGGGTACATACAGCGGCATCAATGCCTTTGATGTCGGCTATTGTCCAACCAATTGCGCCTCGATGCTTTCTTAATACTTCAATCAACTGGGCTTCATCCTTCTGATTTAGCTTTGAGGAAATCACCACCGGAAAAGTTCCTTCTTCAGGTCCAAGAAACGCATACTTTAAATCTTGAGGAAGTGGTTTCAGTTCCAACTGAGGAACTTCTTCCTCTGAAGATCTAAGTATGTCTGGTGGTGGTAAAACTTTGAACTGGGGTTTCCATCTTGCTCCCGCAAATTGTACTTCAAGTGGTAAAGATGAATCTGCAAAACAATCAAAAAAATCAAAGTCATCTTCATCAATATGATCAATTTTCTCATCAAGTAAAAATTCAGGTGTCTGAAAAGTATAATCATCATCAGAAAAAGGAGAAGTTGAGCAAATAAAATCTGTTGGTGCCAAACTCTCCACAGCATTCAAATCACTTGTGTCATCCAAATGTGCTGGCATCTTGCAAGCGTTGAAAACGTTCAACTCAAGTGCCATGTTCCCAAAGGTAAGCTTCAAAACTCCACTTCTGCAATTGATCAAAGCATTTGATGTAGCTAGAAATGGTCTTCCTAGGATGACAGGAGCTTGATAAATAGTGGAGACCGGCTGCTGCATGTCAAGAACCACAAAATCTACTGGGTAGTAGAATTTGTTCACCTGGACCAACACGTCCTCTACAATACCCTTTGGTACCTTAACTGATCTGTCAGCCAGCTGTAGCATGATGGAGGTCTTTTTCAGCTCACCCAATCCCAACTGCTCATATACTGAGAACGGTAGCAAGTTCACACTACTCCCCAAATCAAGTAAAGCTCTCCCAATTCATGATTCACCAATCATAATGGAGATGTTGGGAGAGCCGGGATCTCCAAACTTCTGAGGAGTCTCGCTCAATATTAATGCACTAACTTGCTCCGTTAGGAAAGCTTTCTTCTTCACATTCAGCTTCCGCTTCATCGTGCACAAGTCTTTCAAAAATTTTGCATATGAAGGCACTTGTTGTATGGCATCCAAGAGTGGAATATTGATTTTCACTTGCTTGAAAATCTCTTGAATCTCCGTGTGATACCTATTCTTTTTGCCAGCTGCCAATCTCTGAGGATAGGGTACCACAGGTTGGTATCCCTTACTAGTTTCAGCATCTGCACTTACAGGCTTCTTCTGTTCTGGTTTCGCTACCTCTGGTTCTTTTTCAGCTTCATCCGTCTCTGCTGCATCTTTAGGCGTAGGAGCAATTACCTCTGTGTCTATGGTCATCTCAGGTCGGAAAACTTCCTTCCCACTTCTCAAAGTAAGAACAGCTTTTGCTGTCTCAATAACGTCTCCTGAGACATTATGCACTTGATGTTGTTGTTGTCTGTATACTTGAGGATTAGGCTGAGGCTGTGCAGGAAATTTCCCTTTCTCTAGGGTGCTCAAGGTTGTGCTCATCTTATTAACAGTGCCACGCAACTCATTTATGGCCTGAGTATTTTGATTATTTGTGGTGGCCTGAATCTGCATGAATTGCTGAAGTGTATTGGCCATCTGTGCCATACTGTCATCTAGAGTCTTCTTTGCAGATGATGAAGGCTGAGGACCTTGTGCAGCTACATGAGGCTGAAATCCAGGAGGAGCTACATAAGGATAGCTTTGAGGATTTTGATATGGCGGATACTGGTGCTGAGGAGCACCTTGATTAAATGGCTGCTGCTGAGGTGGTGGGGACCGACCAGGCTGATCATTTCTCCATGAGAAATTTGGGTGATTTCTCCACCCCGGATTATATGTGTTGGAGAAAGGCTGATTCTGTGCTCGATTGACCCAGTTAGCTGATTGTATTGGCTCAGACCCACCTTCTTGAAATACTGGCATAATCGGGCAGTCTTGGGTCTTATGGTTTGAATCAGCACATATAGAACATGCCTCTGCTACTTTCGCAGCCTTTACCTTTTCCATCTCCATGACCTCCATTCTTCTAGTCAATGCAGTTATTCGGGCTTGAACATCCGTGTCTCCTTTGAGCTCATATCTGCCCCCTCCAGAAATAGCCCTCATTGGCTGTGCTGTTAATGGAACTCGATCAGTACGAGTGTTCCATTGTTGTGCGCTCTCAGCAAGGTAGTCGAAAAATGATAATGCTTCATCAGGTTCTTTGCTGAAGAACTCTCCATTGCACATTGTCTGAACAAATTGCTTGCATTCCGGAGTGAGACCAGTGTAAAAATAGCTCACCAGCCTCCAGGATTCAAAACCATGATGTGGACAAATGTTCACCAAATCCTTAAATTTTTCCCAACTGGCCTGAAAGGTCTCATCAGGTCTCTGATTGAACTGGCTGATTGCTCCTGCAAAAATTGAGTTCTCTGAAAAAGAAAAAATTTCTGTAAGAATTCACGCTGCATGTCAGACCAACTAGAAATGGAATTAGGTCTCAAAGAGTTAAACCAAATCTTCGCTTTATCCTTTAAAGAGAAAGGAAATAAACGAAGTCTAACGAATTCATCAATAACAGCCCTAGTGATAAAAGTAGCACAAGCCAGCTCAAAATCTGTCAAGTGCTGGTAAGGACTCTCAGAATCCATCCCGTGGAACTGAGGTATCACTAACATCATGCCATGCTTGATAGAGAAATTTGGTGCATTTTCAGGTAAAATTATGCATGAAGGTGTAGTGGTACGAGTGGGTTGCAAATAGTCCTTCAGAGTGCGTGGTGCAGGTGTAGCCATGTTTTCTGATTCAATTTCAATTTCGTCAACTGGCTCACTCAAAGAAAAGACAGACGAACTATCTATCTCCAAGCTGTGTATACTACTCTCAACACTCGATGTGACTCGAAGCAACCTATTTGAAGTGTCTCTCACCCATGACATGAAACATCAGTTTAGAGAAGCAAAATAAAAATAATAATAATAACGAGTTTAAATTCAAGTTAAAATACTTTCCCCGGCAACGGCGCCAAAAACTTGACTCACTCAAAAATGAGTAGCACTAATGCTATCTCAAGTGCAGGAGGATGTCGTGTAATAATTAGGAATAAATTCCTAGATCGTCTCCTCAGGGAAAGTTGCTTAAAATTAAACTGGTTGAAAAAATGTGAAAAACTTCACAAAGAGAAAATAAAATGATGGTATATGCAATGGATGGAAAAGGGTACTAGTCATGGACTAGATTCATGTCTTTTGATTTTTTTTTTGTTTGTCGGATTGGAATGTAAAGGACTAATAAATTAAACTAAGAAACTAATAAAACTAAATTAAGCATTAAACTAAATTATAAAATAAATGACAAAACATGAACTGAAAATTAAAAATGCCCAAAACCAAGATTCTAGAATTCATCTTTGTAATTAAATCACGGATTCTCAAAATAACACATAACTATTGTAATCACTATTAAAAGAAAACTTAAAGAAGTAAGAAAAATAAATAACACGAAATAAGTAAACAGAAACTCAAAAGTATTCTATAAACTTTAAAATAAAATAGGGAACGAAAAGTCTAAACTCAAAACAAAAAGGAAACAACTTCTTACGTTTCACTCTTGAAAATTAATCTCTAAACCTTTAATAAAAACTCTATAACAATTCCTCTGCTCTTCACGTATGATATTCAGAAAAATCAAAAACAAAAACAAAAGCTTAAAACCAAACCTTTCTTGCAATAAATTAAGGTAACACAATTAATTAGAACTTCTAAAACAATTCTTTATGAAACAAAATAGCACACTTGATTAAAAACTTCTAAAACAATTTCTTTTATTGTATGAAACAAACTAGTAATGAAACAAACTAGTAATGAAACAAACTAGTAACTTAATGGAAATTAAGGTATTACACTTAATGAAATACAATTCTAGAACAAATATTAATACACTAAAAAAGTGCTAAAACAACAAAGCTTTGAAACTAAAAGGAGAAACAAAATTTCTTAAAACAAAAGGGAGCTAATTCTTTCAAGTACATAGCAGAAAATTGTGTGTGTTGAGTTGTGTTTTTCTAAGATTGAGTTGTCCTTCTTGTTCTCTTGTATGCTTCGGAGTGCACCCCTTTTATAGCCGAACCTTGGCTAGTTCATCTCTCATTCAATTGCATTCACACTCAATTTGCATTCACACCTCAATTTCGGCCACTTGCATTCCTCTTTAATTATTGTGTCTTGCATTGCATTCCTCTTCAATTGCCGTGTCTTGCATTGCATTCCTCTTTTCTTATTTTATTCAATTGGTTTATTAATTCAAACCAAACAACCAAGTCTAACATGCCTAACTTCTTGCCTAACTTCTTGCCTAACTTGTTGACTAACTTGATGCCTAACTTCTTGCCTAACTCATACTCGGTTTCTTCATTGCCTCTCCAGCTGACTTCTTCAATTTGTTTCTTCAATCTGTTATTTCAATTTCAGCACACAACAATTCATTCACCTACTGCTTCTAGTCGGTCCAAATAAATTAAATTCATTCCCCCCTTTAATCACAATTCATAGCTGACTTCTCTTGTTGAATATGGCACTCTACTTCAAGCATTTCGGTGGAGACCAATTGGTGGACAGCAGCCTTCTTCTTCCTTCATTTCGGCTACCTCTTCCTTTCTTTTCAGAATTTCTTTCACTCACATGCCAAACTCTTTCTATCTTCCTTTATCTCGGCTCTTGTCCAATTCAATGGAAAGGAAGCAGCCTTTGATGACCCTTTCAATGTCAAAACTTGTGGAGACAATTCGGTGGACAGTAGCCTACCCCTTCATCTAATAATTTCGGTGGACAACAGCTCTCTTTTGATGACTTCATTTCATCACATGTTCCTCAACTTAGTTTAGCTGCACCAACCGATGTAAGTTAAGCCAAACAAGTAGCCTTCCAATTAATGTATAATTTAGGTGGGCTGGAAATGAGTTGGTGGATTTGTGGGGTGATTGTAGCCTGTATGAGGTTAGATTGAGTTGGGATTGTTTGAATGGTGGGAAAGCTCAAGACAAAGTATGAACAAGGCATGAACATAATTAACCATGGTATGCATGAAAAATGGAGATGGAGAAAAAGAAAACACTCAACAACAAAATAACATAAATGAAAGATTAGCTTTGAGCAACTTCCATTCAAAGATGGCAAGAAGTGCTTCTATCTTTTGAGGTTCATGAATTGAACCCAAAAGATGGAAAGATAGCTCAAGAAACTTTATGAACATGAAGAACAAGAAAAACAATGGTACAAATGCAAATGATAATGGAAAGCAAGAAAAATTATGGACTAGAATGCATAGTAATCAATAGTTGGTAGAATTCAAGCATAAATTCATGCTTTTAATCAATTAAAATCACAACTTTGATTTATTCATTTTAACCATTTTTCCATTTAAAACCAATAATAATGTCATGATGAATTTAAAATACATTGGTTTTAAATAGTTAAAATGTGCAATATTTCAGCTCAATCACACGCCACAAGAAAACTTGCACTACACTTATCGTTTTCAAAGACCATATTGCTTTCCACAAATGCTGAGAGCTGCACTACTGAGAAGATTCTCCTCTACTACTCTAAATTGGTTGCATTCTCAAGTGATAAGCACTTTTCATAATAAATTTGCCACCTGAGGTCCCACCCCATACTAGTTTATCTGGAACCTCATGACCCACCATAGGAATCTGCAAGATCTGAGCTATATCATCTGGAGTAAAAATAGCTTGAAGTAGCTCCATGTTCCACCATCAAATACTTGTATCAATGAGTTTTGAAACTAAAGCATGCTCAGATAAATACTAACAGGAGGTTGAATCCGATGAGTTTTAGTCTGAGGCAGCCACTTATCTTTCCAAATGTGGACCTGTTGGCCATCACCAATTCTCCACACCACACTTGAATTTAGTAATTGTGATGCCTACCAGACACTTCTCCAAATGTAAGAAGGCTTCAACGCCAAAGTAGCAGCTAGGACAAATGAGTGTGGATGGTATTTGGCCTTAAGGGGAGGTTGGAGAATGTAACAATCTCGATGCTTGCTTTGCTAAGAGTGCATAATTAAAAGACTCTAGATCTCTAAAACCCATTCCACCATAAGGCTTCCCCATACACATTACATTCCAAATTTTCCAATGAATTTTAGTCCTCCCTATCCTGATTGCCCCACCAGAAATTAGAAATAAAAAAGTTTAACTTCTTAACTAGGCAATTGGGTAACATAAACACATTAATGCAGTATGTGGGAATGGCTTGCAACACTACTTTAATGAGAATTTCCTTCCCTACCATAGATAAAAATTGTGTCTTCCAGTTGAGTAGACTGCACCTCACTTTATCTACCAAATCAGTGAAAGCAGTAGATTTTGATCAACCAATTAAAGACATATTAGATGAAGCCCTTAAACCTGCAACCTCCATTAAATAATGCTTAGTAGTAGAAACCGTGTTGTTGCTGAACAAGATGGATGTTTTATCTCTGTTGAGGTGCTGTATTGATGCATATTCATAAAGGCCCAAAATGGCATTGAGTCTCAACCATTCATGTATATTGGCTTTACAAAATAAAAGAAAGTCATTAGCAAAAAATAAATGATTGATTGCACCACTCCTCTGGCTATAGGCACACCAGATAACAAACCCTACTGCATAGCAGAAGTTAATTGAGAGCTTAAAGCCTCAGCACAAAGGATGAACAAATATGGAGACAACAGGCAGCCTTGTCTTAACCCTCTTTGTGGAGAGAACTGCTTGAAAGGAATCCCATTCACCATAACTGAGAAGGATGAAGAACTAATGTAGGTGAGAACTAAATCAACCCACTGATATGCAAATCCTAGTTTAGACAGCACATATGCTAGAAAGTTCCACTCCTCTCGATCGTATGCCTTACTAATCATGTCCAATTTTAAAGCCATATAGCCTTGCATGCCATGTCGTTGGGTTTTCATAGTATGGAGTGTTTCATATGCCGCCATGATATTATCACTAATTCATCTCCCATGAACAAAAGCACATTGATTTTGTGAAATAATATCAGGTAAGATCAATTTTAATCTATTGGCAAGCATCTTGGTGATAGCTTTGTAAACTACATTACACAAGCTTATTGGTTTGTATTCAGTAACAGACTTGGGGCTTTTACCCTTAGGGATCAACACTATATAAGTATAGTTGATATCTACAATATCTCCTCCTCTATTTAAGAAAGACACCACTGTTGTACATACCTCGTCACCAACAACAGACCAATGAGTCTGATAAAAATAGGCCCCATAACCATCTGGACCAGGTGCTTTCAAAGGACCCAACTAAAATATAGCCTCCTTTACTTCTTCCCTTGTGAAAGGCTTCAACAACTTAGCATTCATCTTAAAAGTTACTTTCTTTGTAAGAATAGAAAGATAAGTGACAATATTAGTAGGAGAGGATGAAGTAAATAACTTTTGGTAGTAGTTAGTGAAGGCACAACCAATCCCTTGTTGATCATTAAACACATTGCCTCGCTCATCCATTACTTGCACTATTTTATTTATTTTCCTCCTCTAGCTTGCACATTTATGGAAATACTTGGTATTTTGATCTCCTTGTTGCAACTAGTTGACTTTAGCTTGTTGTTTCCATTTTAGGCTCATTCTTTCAAGATGGCTATTAATCTCCCTTTGAAAACCAGTGTACTCCTCCATAGTGTCTGCATTCAAGTATTGCTAGAGACTCTCGAGCTTCAGAACTTTAGCTTTCAACCTCTCATTAGTAACAAGATCTTTACATCTGCTCCAATTCTTCAGACTCATCATACAGCACTGTAATTTCCTTTGTAACCTGTAAAAACCCCCTCCCGAGTGGTGAGTTTGATCCCATGCTATCTTTATTACCTCTCCACATTTAGCATAAGTTGACCAATTAGCATCAAATCGAGCTAATCTATTGCCAGATTGTATCTAGTTGGTACTAGCTCTAGTGTTAACCAAGATTGGGAAATGGTCAGATGAAGAAGAGGGCAGCACTTGAACTTCCCCATCACCATAAGCATCGCACCAGTAGTTGTTTGCAACTACCCTATCAAGCCTCTCTTTTGTGAAGGTACCAGCACTTCTTCTATTTGACCATGTATAATTCTTAGTCAAAAACCCTAGATCACATAACTTTCATGTTTGTAAGACATTCCTGAACACCTATATCTGCTTATAACTTCTTTTACTTCCACCAAACTTCTCCTTACGAAAGAGTAATTCATTAAAATCACCAAGGCACAACCACTGCACAGGATTTAAACTCACCAAATGTTGTAGAATAGAGTAGCCTTTGTGTCTTTTAGCAACCTCAGGACGACCATAGAAAAAGGTTAGCATCCAAGCTGTATGACTAAATTCATCTTTGATCCATGAATTGATGTGCCACTAAGAATAACAGTGAATGGTCAAGTGAACATCTTCCTTCCTCAACAGAGCCAAACCACCCCCTCTACCCCTACCAGCAACACTAAAACAACACTGATACCCCAATAACCTTTTCAGTCTATCAAGCTTACTATCATGTAATTTACTTTCTATCAAGAATATAATACTAGGCTTTCTATCCTTAACCATATGGTTAAGGTCATGAACTATCCGAGGGTTGCCAAGCTCTTGGCAATTCCAACTTTAACGCCTCATGACTCCCATCATGACTTCCAGGGGGTTGAGTCTCAGCCTCCGATGATAAAGTCAGAATTGGACCCATGGAATGAGTCCTTCTTGTTGTCTTTGAGTTTACAGCACCAACAAAAGCAGCACCCATAGACAACTTCATTTTCCATTCACCAGCTAACCTTTTTTGAATGGTGCTATGTTGCCCAGATGATTAACACAAGAGGGGGGGTGAATTGAGTTATATTTAAAAAAATAACAATTATAAATCAAATATACAATATAAAATATAAACAAAATATGAAACAGTAATAAATATAAAGAGTAAGGGTAAGAGAGAAGCAAACTAAGTATGTTAACGAGGTTCGGCCCCACTGCTTACGTCCTCACCTCAAGCTACCCCTTGAGGATCCCCAAATTCACTATTCAACCTCCTTCAGGTGGAGATAGAAACCTATTACACCTTTGGACAATACTGCTACAAAGGATCCGTGTAGAACACCCTCTACACTTGCAATCACCTTACACGTGGTGATTCAACTATTCCCCGTGTAGAACACTTTCTACACGCACAAGGGTTATACAGACTCTTTTTCTGATACAAGAGCTGATAGTGGGTAGGTTATCAGAAAACACTTATCAATGAGTGAAATCTGAACAATATAGCGCAAACTATATCTCTCAAAATGAACAAGGATTAAGGTTCAATGCTTAGAGAAGAGAGAATGAAAACTCTGAATGAATGTTGTATGCTCTGGATATTGTGAATGTGAAGCTCTCAAATGATCTATTTATAAGCATATGACACTTCATATTCAAATTAAAAATGATTCATATGTCAAAGACAACATCATTCACTTTTTCAAAAAAATCAAATAAAAGGTTATTCTTTTTCAATTGTCAAAGATAACATCATTCATTTTTCAAAAACTTCAAACCTAATCTTTTACTTTTGGCATATGAAAAAAGGAGCACACTTTTCTTTTCAAACAAATCAAACCCAATCTTTTATTTTTTGCATATGACAAAAGGAGCACACTTTACTTTTCAAAAAAATATTCAAACCTAATCTTTTACTTTTTGCATATGACAAAAGGAGCACACTTTACTTTTCAAATATTTCAAACAAAATCATCTACCTTTTGCATAAGTCAAAAAAAGCATCAATCACTTTTGAAAAAATTCAAATAAAACATGCACATGTGAAAGATGACAATCAATCATCTTTAATATTTTCAAAGTTCAACCCTTTAATCACGACATGCACATGTAAAAGATGACAATCAATCATCTTTCAAAATTTTCAAATTTAATTTCAAAAATATTCATGCACATGTGGAAAATGTATTTTAATGCTTTATGATAAAATATTAATTTTGAGCATTAATACTAATTTCAAATTTTGAAGAGATTTACAACATTACTCTATAACTTTAATGTGAACTTGTTCCCTTTTTGCTCATGCTTGTTTCCTTGATTGGCTTGACTCCATTGTATAGACAACTTGAGCTTGAGACTTCTTTATTCTTTGAATTCATTTGTTATCATCAAAATTCATGTGTAGATATATAATTACACAAAACTTGAAACCTTGGGTTCAACAATCTCCCCCTTTTTGATGATGACAAATATTTGATAGAACCTGAAGACTGTATTGATACTTAAGCTCCCCCTGAGAATGTGCATTAATTTTTCAAGCAAAAGTATAAATATAATTCTAAGCATATATAATAAGTTTAGCAATTCAAACAATGTTAATGTTCTAATCTAACACTTCTCCCCCTTTTGGCATCATTAAAAAGGATCCACAACAAGTAAATGGACCTAAAGAAAACGGTGCGTTAGTAGACACTGTAGACAGTTGAAAAAAAAATAAATAAATTTGATCCGTCCCTGACCCGACAAGTATGGCTAGAGATTTGAAAAAATCGCCTGATGTTGTTGACAAACGAGATTGAAGGCTCCGAGTTTCTAAAAAATGTCATTTTCACCGATCGGAAAAAAATCACATTGCTCTTTGACTTGGATGATAGCTCGTTTGATTCTTTATGCTATCTCTATAAAATCAGTCTTAAAGTTCATCCAATCCGCATCAAGTTTTCTTCTCATCTCTATAACTCATCTGCATTCTTTCAACATTCTCGTTTTAAGCCTTCTATTCTTTTCTCAATGGCTCATTCTTCTAACATTTCTCTAGATCCATCCATGAGGCATTCTGCACCTCAACCTCCTGTCCTTTCTGCAGCTGCCATTGGTGCCATGTTGCAGCAAGAAAATAATAATTTGGCTAATAAGTCAGATTCTGATGCTATCAATGACTTGGTGAGTCTTGGGACTCGCTACTCTTCCTCTATTGTTGTTTTTTCCCAGCAGCTACAAGCCAAAAATCATGAAGTTGAAAAGTTCAAAGAACAAATTGTTGTACCTTCAAAGAATTGTTCAAGAGTCTCACACAAGGGAATGAATTATTCGGCAGAAGAATAAACAGTTGAAATCTTTATTAGATTCTTCATTCCGCTTGCCGATTCCCATGGATAAGAACGGCATGATATTGTATGAAGAGAATGAACGTCTCAAACATGAGGCTTAGAATCTCAAATTTATGTAAAAGTATTTAAAAAAATCTATCTCTATTTTTATTGACTCTGGTTTATCTTTTAAGAGATATTCATAGCATGCATCATACCTATTTCTCTTTTGATCATACATAATCTATCTTCTGGTAAAGGTTTTGTGAAAATATCTGCTAACTGATCGTGTGTGTTTGTGAACTCTAGTATTATATCGCCTTTCTGCACATGATCTCGAAGAAAATGATATCTTATTTCAATATGCTTAGTTCTAGAATGTTGTATTGGGTTCTTTGAAAGATTTATAGCACTTGTATTATCACATTTGATTGGAATGTGATTATATATGAGTTTAAAATCTTCGAGTTGTTGCTTCATGTAGAAAACTTGAGCACAACAACTACTCGCAGCAACATATTCTGCCTCAGCAGTAGATAGTGCAACAGAATTTTGTTTTTAACTAAACTAGGAAACTAGTGCATGACCTAAGAAATGGCATGCTCCACTAGTGCTTTTCCGATCTATTTTATAGCCAGCATAATCTGCATCTGTGTAGATGATTAGATCGAAAGATATGTGCTTAGGGTACCATAACCCTAGGTTAATTGTACCACTAAGATATCTAAGAATGCGCTTAACTGCAATTAAATGTGATTCTTTGGGAGATGATTGAAAGCGTGCACATAAGCACACACTAAACATAATATCTGGTCTACTCGCTGTTAAATATAATAAGTTACCAATCATACCTCGATATATTTTCGAGTCAATTGGCTTACCAGATTCATCTTTATCAAGTTTAGTAGATGGGCTCATTGGTGTTCTAATTTCTTTAGCACTTTCCATCCCAAACTTCTTCAATAATTCCTTAATATATTTTGATTGATTGATGAATGTCCCACTTTTTGCTTGCTTAATTTGCAATCCAAGAAAGAATATAAGTTCTCCTATCATGCTCATCTCAAATTCTTCTTGCATAGTCTTAGCAAAAAATTGACACATATTTTCATTATTAGCACCGAATATTATATCATCAACATAAATCTGAATCAAAAGAATATCATTATTTTCATATTTAATGAAAAGAGTTGTGTCGATTTTTCCTCTTGAAAAACCTTTTTCAATCAAGAAACCACTGAGTCTCTCGTACCAAGTTCTAGGAGCTTGTTTAAGTCCATATAGTGCTTTCGTGAGTTTGAAAATATGATTTGGGGAAATATGATTTTCAAAACCTGGGGGTTGCTCAACATATACCTCTTCATTTATAAAACCATTTAAGAAAGTATTTTTAAAATCCATTTGAAAAAATTTGAAATCTTTATAACAAGCATATGCAAGTAGCATTCGAATAGCTTCTAATCTTGCGACTGGTGCATATGTCTCATCATAATCGATTCCTTCTTCTTGATTAAAACCTTGGGCTAAAAGTCAAGCCTTATTTCTAGTAATGACTTCGGACTCATCTTTCTTGTTTCTAGAAACCCATTTTGTTCCAATAATATATGATTTTTGGGTCTAGGAACAAGTGTCCAAACATCATTTCTTTCAAATTGATTCAACTCTTCTTGCATAGCTAGAATCCAAGATTCATCAAGAAGTGCGTCATAAATATTTTTGGGTTCAATTTGAGATAGAAAAGCAGTATGATTGCAAATATTTCTAAGAGATGATCGAGTACTTACACCTCATGAAGGTTCTCCCATAATTTGTTCCACTGGATTACAAATTTCCACTGTTTAGTTACATCTTGTATTAAATTTTGATGATCTTTCCTGATGGCTCCATGTTGAACTTCCTCTATTGTTTTCTCTTTGTTGAGATTGAGACTTTCCGTGTTATTTATACCTCCTGTTTCTTCATCAATAGATTTCTTGGAGAGTGGAGAATTAGATTCATCAAATACTACATGCATAGATTCTTGTACAATCAAAGTCTTTTTATTGAATACTCTATAAGCTTTACTATTAATAGAATACCTGAGAAAAATACCTTCATCAGATTTTGCATCAAACTTGCCTAAATTATCCCTATCATTCAAAATAAAACATTTGCATCCAAATACATGAAAGTAACAAATGTTGGGCTTTTTCTCATTCCAAAGCTCATATGGGGTTTTATCTAACTTAGACCTTAGCACAACTCTATTTATAACATAACATGCAGTACTTACCGCTTCGGCCCAAAAATAACTAGGCAAGTTGTTCTCATTGAGCATTGTTCTTGCCATTTCTTGAAGAGATCTATTTTTCCTCTCTACTATCCCATTTTGTTGAGGAATCCGAGGAGTAGAAAAATTATGTACAAAACCATTTTCATCACAAAATGTTTCAATATTTTTATTAACAAATTATTTTCCCCTATCACTTCGGATACTTGAAATAGTATAGCCCTTTTCATTTTGAATTCTCTTGCATAACTTGGTAAAGGCATTATGTGCCTCATCTTTATGAGCAGAAAAGATGACCCAAGTATATCTAGAGAAATCATCAACAATAACAAATGCATAATATTTTCCTCCTAGACTTGCAACTCTATTTGGTCCAAAAAGATCCATGTGTATCAGTTGCAATGGTTTAGTAGTGAAAATATGTTTCTTGGTTTTAAAAGAAGTTTTTGTTTGTTTACCAAATTGGCATGCATCACAAATTTTGTTTTTAAGAAAATTTGTTTTTGGTAAACCTCTCACAAGATCATTTTTTGAAAGTTTGGAAATAAGTTCCATGTTGGCATGACCTAATCTTCTATGCCATAACCAACTAGTTTCATTTTGAGCTGAAAAGCAAATAGTATCTTGTGAGGTAATTTCTTCAAAATCGATTGTATAAACATTGTTACTTCTAAAAGTAACAAAACAAATATTACAATCATGATCATTCAAAATAATGCATTTATCCATTTTGAAAGTAACTGTAAATCCTTTATCACATAATTGACTTATGCTCAAAAGATTATACTTTAGACCTTCAACAAGTAGAACATCTTCAATTATGAGAGAAGATTCATTACCAATTTTACCTATTCCCACGATCTTACCTTTCGAGTTGTCTCCAAATGTCACATGTCCTTCTTCTTTAGATCTAAGATCAAAAAATTTAGTCTTGTCTCCCGTCATGTGTCTTGAACATCCACTATCTAAAAATTATTTATTTTTGCTTGTGGATGACTTCATGCATACCTATAAAAACAATTAAAATGATTTTTCTTGGTACCCAAGTTCTTTGGGTCCTTTATTTATTAGTATTAGAAGAAACAAGACTTTTAGGTACCTATATGGCCCTAATAGTCATTGTATGATTTCTTCTAATAGGACAAGTATGATAATTATGACTATTTCTATTACAAAAATTGCAAATAGCATGTGCCATATATGAAGAACTTGAATGATTATAATAATATCTTTTTTTGACAAAATTATTTTTATGAAAAGAATTTTGAATATTGGTCTTTGATGTAGAAGGATTATCAAAGAAATTTTTATAAGATTTGTATTTTTGTTTTGACATATATCACAAGCCTGCCTTGTCAAAAACACATTTTTGACTACCAATAAATTTTTTAAAATTTCTTTTTCCATTTGTAAAGTTTTCAACAATATTTTCTAAATCAATTTTCTTCTTATTCAACTCAAGATTTTCATCTTTTAAAATAATACTTTCTTTTCTTAAAATATCAATTTTGTTTGTTAAAGAAAAATTTTTCTTTTTCAAAGCAGTATACTTGATACTTAATTTTTCAAATTCCTTATATACCTCTTCTAAAACATTTTGCAATTCTTCATATGAAGGATCTTCAATATTATCAAGATTTGTTACCTCAATGTCATCTTTAGCCATAAGACAAAGATTTGCTGATTCTTCATTGCTTGCTTTACTATCTGAGCTACTTGAATCATCATCCCATGTAGCTTTCATTGCTTTCTTGCCCTTGTTTTGTTCTTTCTTTAGCAGAGGACAATCTGGTTTGATATGACCAGACTTATTGCATTTATAACAAATTAAAGTGTCATTTTTACCTGAATCTTTCTTGGAAAAATTTTTGAAAGATTTCTTCGGAGGAGTTTTATTTTTCTTTAAGAACTTCTGAATTTTTCTTGTTATCATCGCTACTTCTTCATCTTTGTCTTCATTTTCCTCATTTTCATCACTTTCACTTTCATGAGGAACAACTTTAAGTGCCAAGCTCTTCTTTGGCTTTCCTTATTCTTCTCCTCTTTTCAATGTGTACTCATTGGTGATAAGTGACCCGATGAGTTCATTCACTTCGAGCTTCTTGAGGTCTCTAGCTTCAAGAATCGCTGTCACTTTTGATTCCCCGCGTTTTGGTAGAGAGTTGAGAATTTTTCTTACTATCTCCACCTTGGAATAAACTTTGCTAAGAGCTGTCAAGCTGTTTATGATGTTAGTAAAACGAGTATGCATACTAGAAATAGATTCATCATCATTCATCTTAAACATTTCATATTCATGAGTAAGAATATAAATTTTTGATTCATTGACTTGTGAAGTTCCTTCATAAGTAACTTCCAAATTATCTCAAATTTCTTTTGCCGTAGCACAAGTCATTATTCTATTAAACTCATTTTCCTTGAGAGCATTAAATAATAAATTCATAGCAGTTAAGTTCAAAGTATAAAGTCTATCGTCTTTACGATCAAATTCTTCTTCTTCCTTTTTGACCTTTACTCCATCAACCACTTTTGTTGGAATATAAGGTCCATTTACAATACATTTCCATATTTCTCGACCTTGAGCCTGAAGGAATATTCTCATTCTAACCTTCCAGAATGAGTAATTATCTCCACAAAAGAGTGGAGGCCGACTGCTAGATTGACCTTCACCAAATGAAACTGCAATGTTAGCCATAAGATCATAACTCAAAAGATAGTTAATCTTATAATAGAGCTCTTAGCTCAGATACCAATTATTGCCCAGATGATTAACACAAGAGGGGGGTGAATTGAGTTATATTTAAAAAAATAACAATTATAAATCAAATATACAATATAAAATATAAACAAAATATGAAACAGTAATAAATATAAAGAGTAAGGGTAAGAGAGAAGCAAACTAAGTATGTTAACGAGGTTCGGCCCCACTGCCTACGTCCTCACCTCAAGCTACCCCTTGAGGATCTCCAAATTCACTATTCAACCTCCTTCAGGTGGAGATAGAAACCTATTACACCTTTGAATAACACTGCTACAAAGGATCCGTGTAGAACACCCTCTACACTTGCAATCACCTTACACGTGGTGATTCAATTATTCCCCGTGTAGAATACTTTCTACACGAACAAGGGTTATACAGACTCTTTTTCTGATACAAGAGCTGATAGTGGGTAGGTTATCAGAAAACACTTATCAATGAGTGAAATCCGAACAATATAGCGCAAACTATATCTCTCAAAATGAACAAGGATTAAGGTTCAATGCTTAGAGAAGAGAGAATGAAAACTCTGAATGAATGTTGTATGCTCTGGATGTTGTGAATGTGAAGCTCTCAAATGATCTATTTATAGGCATATGACACTTCATATTCAAATTAAAAATGATTCATATGTCAAAGACAACATCATTCACTTTTTCAAAAAAATCAAATAAAAGGTTCTTCTTTTTCAATTGTCAAAGATAACATCATTCATTTTTCAAAAACTTCAAACCTAATCTTTTACTTTTGGCATATGAAAAAAGGAGCACACTTTTCTTTTCAAACAAATCAAACCTAATCTTTTATTTTTTGCATATGACAAAAGGAGCACACTTTACTTTTCAAAAAAATATTCAAACCTAATCTTTTACTTTTTGCATATGACAAAAGGAGCACACTTTACTTTTCAAATATTTCAAACAAAATCATCTACCTTTTGCATAAGTCAAAATAAGCATCGATCACTTTTGAAAAAATTCAAATAAAACATGCACATGTGAAAGATGACAATCAATCATCTTTAATATTTTCAAAGTTCAACCCTTTAATCGAGGCATGCACATGTAAAAGATGACAATCAATCATCTTTCAAAATTTTCAAATTTAATTTTCAAAAATATTCATGCACATGTGGAAAATGTATTTTAATGCTTTATGATAAAATATTAATTTTGAGCATTAATCCTAATTTCGAATTTTGAAGAGATTTACAATATTACTCTATAACTTTAATGTGAAGTTGTTCCCTTCTCGCTCATGCTTGTTTCCTTGATGTGCTTGACTCCATTGTGTAGACAACTTGAGTTTGAGACTTCTTTATTCTTTGAATTCATTTGTTATCATCAAAATTCATGTGTAGATATATAATTATACAAAACTTGAAATCTTGGGTTCAACATGCTAGAACACCCTAAGTACCCCTTAACTTCCTTTTCCACTTAAATAGAGAATTTGATGAGTCTAATGCATCAACCTTTGGCAACACCTCCAATTGTCATGCACCAGATTGGAGAAGTGGAAAATCCATTGGACCATTGTCCACTGCAGCAGATTTTCCTTTCAGAACCACTTGAGAGCATTGAGCTGCACTCTCATTCGATTCTATAAGTGGGTTAGCCATGTCTTGCTGAGGAGAAACACCAGCATCCCTTTTGTTAAGTCTAACTTGCTCTCACTAACCATCACATCAGCATGCAAAAGTTCATCCACCCCTTTAGAAACGGATCCAGATGAAAAGGTAGTCACAAACCTACCAATTCCACCACGGTGCAAACCAGTAGTGGCCCTCAACCAATAGCCATATTGTTGAACAGATGATGCTCCTTTAGAATTTAATAATATCTTGCTTGGACAAACCATTCTAGCATGCGTTATCCTTCCATATTGGAAACAAAACCTGGGTAGTTTCTCATACAGGAAAGAGATGAAAATAGATTTTCCATCCAACGACAACATCTTCCTTCGTGGCAAAGGTTTCTGTATATCCAATTCAATAAGAACACGCATAAACTTTCCCCATCCATGACCCTTAGAGTCAGATTCCACATAGATCACATTACCAACATACATACCCAATTTGAAACCAATATTAGTGTTCATACATCCAAATGGAAAATTGTGCAATTGTACCCAAATGTAAATGGAAGAAAATAGCATATCTTTGGGTGGGGTAGTGACACCAAACCACTTCAAACACATCTGGTCAAATAACCATAGTTGCCCATCCCAAATACAAAATATTTCCCCCTCAAACACAAATTCAAAGATAAAAATGTTTGTACCCACTTCCATAAAGTTAGCCATAGCAGCAATGTTCCAAACTTTTAACATCGTGTTTTTAAAGGCATCATAGTTAATGTGTAGTTTGCATATCTTAAGATCTACTGAAAGGCAAAAATCCCTTTGCATATCTTACTCCTCTTATGGAAGGCAAAAATCCCTTCATACCCTCTTAAGATCTTAAGATCCCTTTCAGTAAGATCTGAAAGGGTATGAAGGGATCTATTGAAAGGCAAAAATCCCTTTAAAATCCCTTTTTAAAGTCAATAGCTACCAAAGGGTATGAAGGTTTAAGTATTCGAGTCTTAACTACTCTCTCTGCTCTAAAAAACAGAACAGGTGAGAGTCTTGCTTTGGAGATTGCTTGCCCGTCTTCCACTGGTGATCGATTGGAATCTACCATATTCTTTCTTACGGTCAGAGACATGGAAATGGATTCTCTCATTCAGCAAACGGAATCACTATCTTGGGGAGATCTCCACCTTCTCCCAGATGAAAATGCTGCAAAGGAAACATCAGAGCTGGCGTTAATAGGAAGAATTGTAGCAAAAAGCCTTTAAACAAAACTTCACTTCATGCAACTTTCAAAGCTGCTTGGAGTTTTCTCAAGAAATTCTACATTGAAGATTTGGAGGTTAACAAGTTTCTTTTCACGTTCCAATCAGCTAGAGACAAGCAAAGAATTCTGAATCAAGCCCCATGGAACTTTAAGGGTCATCTGCTGATCCTCAAAGAATGGCCAGCGGGCTTAACCTGGCTGGAGATAAGTCTTAATACAGCAGCTTTTTACGTACAAGTTCATGTACTTCCTCTAGACTATATCACTATTAAAAATGCTTAAAAGATTGGAAAAGCACTGGGAACCCTTTTGAACATAGATGTCGATCCCTCTTTTGGTATTACATGCAAAAATTTGTTAGAATTAAGGTGGAAATCGACATAAACAAACCCTTAATACAAGGATTTTGGTCTTAGAGGGAATATCATATTGACACTTGGGTCTCTTTCAAGTACAAACGGCTCAATGACTTTTGCTATGCATGTGGTAGATTGAGACACTCCCAGATCTTTTGCCAGTTCTTAAAAGTCATTCCTGATCCTCTCCACTACGGTCCATGGCTTAGGGCCGAGTATCTAAACCCAGGAAGTGTTACCCCACCGAACCAAGGAACAGGCATTTCTTCATCATCTATCCTATCAGAAACACTGCCTGAAAACAGAATTTACCTTGAAAGTTCAAGATCCAGTGCAATTGTCGAGATAAAAAATATAAAGGAATTTCCTTCCTCTGTTATATACCAGGGACCAGTGGAATATCTCAATTCAGACCTCTCATTCAAAGGAAAAGTCTCGGTTTCAACTTTCAATTCGGCCCAAAGCATGTTGCCGAAGCAAGCCGATAAAGGAAAAGGGATTATGGTGGATGTCTCTGGTAAGTCTTCGATCATAACAGAGGAACTCTCACAGACGGAACATAACTCAAGGCCCTTTCGAATTCCTACTAGGGTTTCATCCCCAAGAGAGCTATTAACTAGCAACGTGCCATTACCACTGGGATCTACTACAAAAATTCAAGAAATAGAGCTAAACCCTTGCAAAGGAAACCGTGATGATGTAGTTAAGCAAAAGGAAAGTTTTACCTGGATGAATAAATCGGACTTCACGGACCATCACAGTGGCTTCACCAGTTGCGACGGCTCTCATCTCCGAAAGCTAGCAAGCGGCTCCTTCATAAGCTCGCCTTTCCCTGTTCCGACCAAGTCTACAGTAGATCATAAAGTCCCTCCACCAACCATCCGGTCTACCATTGCTCAATTTTCTCATCAAAGAGTTGCACATCAATCAAGCCCACACTCCACTGACAGAACATCAACTCCTTTACAGTAATTTGATGGAATCGGCTCTGCAAAGCTTTACCTATCCATCAGCGTTGAATCCGGACGGATGGGCAAAAACTTGGAAGAAGCTACATGCTTCGGCTCTATCTTTTAAAGCTCAAAGCTCACAATGGGCTTGGCCCTTCTTAATGCAAGGCTCAGCCCAGGAAAGTGAACCATCTTCAGTTGGCCTGTTTCGCCCTCAGCCCCTCATGAAATCCCAGATGGACCAACATCATCATGTGCCGAAGGAACAAGCTGTTAACACGGAAAATAAAAAAGTGGTGCTCTCCTTTTCTCAAGTCAATCCCTTTTCTTTTCCTAACCTTTTTGATCAATATCCAACATGAGAAGCCACCGGACAAGCATCAGGAAAAGCTATCTCCAAGCTCTCTGAAAAGAAACAAATCCTCGGCTAGTGAAGAGGAACAGATTACCCAAAGCAAAGTGCCAAAAATCACCCAAGATCACAAAAAGGAACAGATTGAAGGAACATACATCAATATGGAAGATAATGAACTAGCTCAAATGCTCCTGTCAATGCAAGAGAAATCTGTGGAGGGGAAAATCAAAAAGAAAAAGGACTACATCAAAAATAAGCCATACACCCGTGCTTCTTCAAAGTTGGCGATGGTTGCAAAAAAATTATCTGGTGAAAAGGCGGGGGTTTCGGGACCCCCTCTAGACCCATGAAGACACTAGTTTGGAATTGTCGGGGATTGGCTTGTCCCAAGGTAATCAGAAGTATAAGAGCCAATATTAGGAAATATAACCCGGATATTATTTTTTTGTCGGAAACCATGGTGCCGGATATACGCACCCATAGTATAGTTACTAGTTTAGGTTTCCAAAATTTTGTCAACTACCCGTCCTCGGGGAAAAATGGAGGACTTTTGTTGATATGGAGACCAGGTGTAGATATTGAATCGGTGCATGTGAATACTAATGCTATCTCTATTTTGGTTTATTCTGATCCTTTCCACTATCCTTGGTTAGCAACTTATGTCTACGCTCCGGCACAATGGCAACAAAAAGCACAATTTTGGAACTCTCGGGACACAATTCATAATTCTCACTCGGGTGCTTGGCTTTGCATTGGGGATTTTAATGATCTTGTTAATCAATCAGAAAAATTTGGAGGGCGGCCTGTAAATTCAAGCTCAACAGGTGGATTGAAAAATATGATGAATAAACATGGATTAGTAGACATGGGGTTCTCGGGTTCAAATTTCACTTGGACGAACAATCGACAAGGAAAAGCTCTCATCAGAGAAAGGCTTGACAGAGGAATAGCGAACACTAAATGGAGATTACTTTTTCCTGACGCTACAATCCAACATCTCGTCTCGGGGGCATCAGACCATCACCCCCTTTTATTGAATACAGTAAGAGTACAAAAAAGAGCCTCATCTTTCAAGTTTGAAGAATTCTGGACTAAAGAACCAATCAGCGGTACAATCATCCAAGAAGCATGGGGAAAACAAGTTCGTGGCAATCCATCATACATTTTATGCAGAAAAATTAAAGCCACAAAAGAAGCTCTTAAATTATGGAACAAGGTACATTTTGGGAGGATCCAAGAAAACATCAAGCAATTAGAAGCAGAAATTACTCATCTTCAAAGCTCGCCACCAAACCCCAGAAGCCTTCAGAAAGAGAACCAATTGAATATCCAACTTCAAGATCAATTGAGACACGAAGAAACATTGTGGCGCCAGAAGTCAAGAATCAATTGGCTGACAACATCGGATCTCAATACAAAATTCTACCATCTCTCAATAACAATCCGAAGAAGAAGCAATGAAATCGACTCTATAAAGATTGACCCAGGTAATTGGACTATGAATCAAGATGAAATTGAATTAATTTTCATAGAACATTTCAGGTCCATCTACACTTCAACGCAGCGCGAAATTCCAAGTGAGCTAGAAGACCTTTTTCAAAGGCAAATATCTGAACAGGAAAATGTTTGTCTAACAAAAGTGCCAGAAGAAGCGGAGATCTATGAGGCACTAAAGCAAATTCCAAACTATAAAGCTCTAGGCCCAGATGGTATAACGGCTCTCTTTTACAAGCACTACTGGAATATAGTCAAGAAAGAAGTTCTTGCTGCAGTACAAAATTTCTTCAGAAGTGGAAAGCTCTTGAGACAAATCAACCACACAAATATAGCATTGATTCCGAAAGTGCCCAATCCGAGCTCACCAAAAAACTTCCGGCCAATAAGCTTGACTAATGTTATATACAAGATCATCACAAAGATTTTGGCTAACCGATTGAAGAAAACGCTCCCAAGTATCATCTCTCCTTTTCAAACGGCTTTCGTTCCAGGTCGTAATATAAAGGAAAATTCAATCATTGCTCATGAGCTGTTTCATCATCTCAAAAAACTGAAAGGAAAGAAGGGTCAAATGGCAATCAAACTAGACATGGAGAAAGCATTCGACTTTATAGAATGGAATTTCTTGTTTGCAGTAATGAAAGCATTGGGATACAGCAACAAGTGGATCAATCTCGTCAGAGAGTGTATAACAACGGCAACATTCTCGGTACTTATAAACAGCTCCCCTCGTGGTTTTTTCCAAGCTGAAAGGGGACTCAGACAAGGTGATCCAATCTCACCTTTCCTGTTCATCCTATGCACTGAAGTCCTATCAAGATTAATTGCTAGATCAGAAGCTATGGGAACCATAAAAGGGCTCAAATTAGGCAGGAATTGTCCGTCAATCTCACATCTTCTATTCGCAGATGATCTCATCATTTTTGGAATAGCAGAAGAAACCGTAGCAAGGAATATAAGTAGAAATCTGGAAAAGTACCAGGAATGGTCAGGCCAACGAATCAACAAAGAAAAATCATCAATCTACATCAAATCAAGCAGTAAGAAGGGCTATAATTGAGCAACTGGAATACAGAGAAACAAACCCCAAAATGAAATATCTCGGCATCCAAACCTCCTTCGGAAGATCCAAAAAAGAAAGCTACAAGGGGCTGTTGGATAACATAAATTCCAAGTTAGAAGGATGGAGATCAAAGTTACTTTCACAAGCAGGAAGAACGATGCTAATTCGAACAGTGGCTAGTACCATTCCCACATACCAAATGTCGACTCATCTTTTACCACAATCAGTGTGTAAGTCAATGAATATGAGCTTCAAAAATTTTTGGTGGGGCACAAAGAAAGATCAAAAGCACAAGCTCTATCTAAAATCGTGGAAGTCGATCTGTCAGCCGAAAAAGGAAGGTGGCTTAGGATTGAGATTGATGGAAAACATGAACATGGCACTGCTAGCCAAGACAGGATGGGAAATAAGCCAAGCAAACACCAATATATGGCACTCACTCCTCACAAAAAAATATTTGAAGACAAACACTTTCTGGCAGGTAACCCCAAAGGCAGCGGATTCTATCTTCTGGAAGAACTTGCTAAAAACTCGTAAACTGCTAGAACAAGGTATGTGTTATCAAATCTCCAATGGAACAACAGTGAGTGCTTGGATAGATCCTTGGATACCATCCCTTGAAAATTTCAGACCGAATCCGCTAAGTCATATTACGGTCTTATCTCCATCTCTCAAAGTTTCAGATTTCATCATCCAAGAATCTCACTATTGGAACCTGCCAAAACTGAAACTTTTCTTTAGACACGAAATCATCCAAGAAATCTTGAAGATACCACTTCCTAGCACAAGATTAAGAGAGGATTGCCAAATATGGATCAAAAACCACAACGGGAAATTCTCAGTCAAAACAGCTTATCATCTGGCAGCAAAAAGTGTCAATGATATCCACGTAAGCACCTCAAACATGGATAACACTGCTTTTGAGAAGATTTGGAAGTTAAAAATTCATGATCGCCATAAGCTCATTCTGTGGAAAATTGTCTGGGATATATTACCAATGAGAGGAATTCTGAAGAGATTCTTATCATCCATGCCAACTCTCCTTTGTCCTTTATGCAATGAGCAAGAAGAAACTTTGTTCCATCTCTTTATAGAGTGCCCAATCTCAAGAATCTTGTGGAGACAAAGTAGATGGCCTTTAAATCTTTCCTCAGTGGTCACCAACACTATTTAGGAATGGATTACTCTAATTCTCAATCCAAATCAAAATCTGGGACTAAACCCCCAGGATGTTCATCCCTTTCAAATTTTTGCGGCTCTAATTATGGATTTTACATGGCGAATGAGAAATGAGGCAGTCCACAATCAAAAAGTCATACCACTGAAGAAAGCAACAGAACTACTAAATTCCTCCTATCAGGAAAATCTAAAGGCTTGGGAAATGAAGAGTGCTCATCAGATCAACCTACCTTGGGAGCAGCCTGAACCCAATGTAATAAGTATCTCCTTTGACGCCGCAGTTAGGAACTCCTTCTCATGGGCTTCAGAGATATGCCGAGACTCACAAGGAAAAGTATTAGAAGTATGGGCAGAAAAAGCAGGAACATCAATTCCAGTAGTAGCTGAAGCACTTGCAGCCAAACTTGCTATTAATAGAGCAAATGTCTCCCGGTTCCCGAACATCTCTTTCGAAGGAGACTCTCTCAATGTTATATCATCCATCCAAGGCTCATCCTCTCACTGGCAAATATCTCCAATTCTGGATGATATCGTTTCTCTGTTAGATCTACACCAAGGATGGTCCTTTAAAAAAATTAATCGATCTCAAAATCGATTTGCGCATTTTGTGGCGCAATGGGCAGCAACCAATGGTATTGTTGGTTGCATTCTAGTAGCTATCTTACCTTCCGATATTGTATCTATAGATAGTGGCAAAGACCCTCCTGTTTCCTCTTCAGTTCATTAATATATATGCAAGCTTGATTAGAAAAAAAAAAAATAGCTATCTAAAAGTGGCGTCCCTACCTTCTAGGGTAGTCCTTCGTAATTGAAAGAGATCAACTAGCTAGCCCTGAAGTTCTTACTAGAGTAGTGAGTAGGAACAAAATCACAACAGAAGTGGCTCACTAAATTAATGGGGTAAGTTCAAGATTGAATATAAAAAAGAGAGGGAAAAATAGGGTGGCTGATGCCCTGTCGAGGAAGGGGGAAGAGATTCAAGGGGAAGGAGTGCTGGCCCATATTACATTCCCTACTCTTGATTGGATTGAATAGGAGCTACCAACATAGTTATGAGTTTATAAAAATGCTAGAAAAGCTCAAGAATAATTATGGGATTCCTTAGGGGGTGACATGGCAACAAGGCCTACTCTCAAGAAGGGGAGGATCATGTTGGTTTCTGAGTCAAACTTTAAGGTGAAGATCTTTCATTACACACATTTAGATCTTGTGGCATGTCATTTTGGATATCTTAAGATCTATTGAAAGGCAAAAAGGGATTTTATATGGAAGGGCATGAAAAAGGACATTAAGAAATGGGTAAGGGAATATGACATCTCCTTGGCCACGAAGTATGAAAAAACAATACCCTCTCTAGGCATGCTACAACCTTTGCCCATACCTCAACAAGCATGGGAAGACATCTCCATGGATTTCATAAAGGATCTACCAAAGTCCAACAGGTCCTCTATCATATATATGGTTGTGGATAAGCTTACCAAACATGGGCATTTCATGGCCATGTGCCTTCCCTACACAGCTCATGAGGTGGCACAAGAATTTTTACAATCAATTTTTAAGTTAGATGGGTTCCCTAAATCTAGGGGTGGGCAGCAGGGCCCCGGGACCAGCTGCACCGCCTCGTTCGCCCCGCCCCCGCATATGGGGCGGGGCATCCGCACCACAAGGACGAGGTGCGGGGGCCCCCGCCCGTATGGGTTGCCCCACAGCAAAGGCGGGGGACGGATATGGCCTCCCCCCAGTCAGTTTTTCCCCCACCCCGCCCCGTTTACTTATATATATAATATATATTATATTATATATATGTATATAATAAAACCAGTTTATATATGAAACGACGCCGTTTTGTACATGACAAAACGACATCGTTTAATCTATAATCCCCCAAATCAATAACCCACTAAATGAAACAGCACCCTTTTTTCCATTATAAAATGGCGCCGTTTCATTTAGTTTTAACAAAAAACTTAAACCCCCTCCCCCCCCCCCCACCCCGCGTCACCCCCTCCCTTCGGAAGTTCTTCACTTCTCTCTCTCTCTCTCTCTCTCTCTCTCTCTCTCTCTCCCCTACCCCAGTACCCGTTCCCTCCTCCCTCTCGCAACCAGTCCTTGGAGTCGCTCTCATTCTCTCCTCTCTCTAGCACGACGCACGGCGCGAGACGCATGCCTCACGGTACACGGTAAGTTAGCTTGTTCTCTCCTCTCTCTCCTTTCTCCGTTGATTTTTATTTTTTTTATTTTGTTTTGAGTTTTGATCAGAGGTTGGAGGAAGGATGGGTTGAATCGGAGATGGAGGATGAGATTTGTGACTTGTGTGCTGTGGATTCGTGATCATTGTGCATGTGTATTGACTGTATTCAGTGTTAGGATTTTCTTTTCTTGCTATGATTGTTTCGGATTCCATCTAAATTGATGGTCTTTCATGTAAATTTCATTGTATTGAAAACCCCTAAATTGATTTAGGGGCTAAGGTTTCGGATTGGAACCCTAAATTAAATTGGTTCCAATCCAAAACCCTAAAATAATTGAGGGGTTTCATTGATTGAAACCCCTAAATCAAAGAAACCCCTAAATTGATTTAGGGTTTCGGATTGGAACCCCAATTTAATTTGTGGTTCCAATCCGAAACCCTAATTTTGTTTGGGGATTCATTGATTGAAATCCCCAAATCAATTTAGGGGTTTCAATCAATGAAACCCCTAAATTGATTTAGGGTTTCGGATTGGAACCCTAAATTAAATTAGGGTTCCAATCTGAAACCCAATTATTTTTTTTTGGGTTTCATTGATTGAAACCACTAAAATCAAATGGTTACTAACTTACTATCAACCCTAAATTATTTATTTATTTATTATTTTATATTTTATACTTTTTTATACATGATATTAAATACTTGAATGACATTATATATGATTTTTAATAATTTTATGCATACATCCTAATTGAGGGGTTTCATTGAATGAAACCCCTAAAAAAAAAATCCAAAAGATGTGTGGGTCTACTATTTGTATGCAGTTTTTGATGATTGTGTTAGATTGCACTCTGAATTTTTTTTTTTTATTTGTGTTGGAGAATCAGGAATGTCTTCAGATTTCAGTGATAGCTCGCCTGCTCCAGCCAACACCCCTACCCCAGAACCTAACCCTACTCGTACCTCTATAACGAGTACACCTTGCCCTGCCTCGAAGCCCACATAGGGCAAGAAACCTGTATCCATAGTTTGGCAACACTTTACCAAACTAGAGGGTGGTGACCCCAACAACCCACAAGATAAATGTAATCACTGTGGGAAAATGTATGAATGTCACTATAGGAAACATGGTACATCCCAGTTGAAAGTCCATTTAGAGGAACAATGCAAGAAGAGTCCAATTTTAAAATCCTTAGTAGAGAAGGGTCAATCTAGACTAGATTTTAAAATGGCGGATGGGAGTAGTGGGGCCGGGGGGGCCAACATTAAAGGGGTATACGAAGTTTAATCCTAATGAGTATAGAAGGAAGTTAGCTCGTATGATTGTCATAGACTAGCTACCTTTTTAGTTTGTGGAGGGTAAAGGGTTCCAAGAATTTGTCCAAGAGTTGGAACCGAGATTTGTACTTCCTTCTCGTCATACTGTGGCAGAGGATATTAAGAAGATGTACATCCGAGATAAAGATGTTTTGAGAGGCCAATTGGCAGGTTTGGTAGTTTGCCTCACTATCGATACTTAGACTTCTATCCAAAATATGAATTACATGTCGTTGACTATGCATTTTGTTGATGCTGATTGGGTTTTGCACAAAAAGATTATTAAATTTTGTCAAATAATTGATCATAAGAGTGAGACGATTGGGAAGGCCTTGGAGGCCGCAATAAAGGAGTGGGGGTTGGAAAAGGTTTTGTCTGTGTCAGTTAATAATGTGTCATCTAATGATGTCGTATTGGGATATCTAAAAAATTATCTTAAAGATGTAAATAAGACATTCTTGGGTGGTGTGTGACATCCCCTTTTTACATGTATCTTTATTGAAGGAGTATTTTAATTTAATTAATATATTAGTTATTTTATTTTAAATTATTGTATTTTAATTGGATTTATTTAGTTGTGATATTTGTTTTGTGGAGCTTTCTTTATATTAATTATCGTTTTGAATTTAAATTACTGTGTAATTTAATTTAGTCGTTTTATGTTTTTTAAAATTGTTTTCGTTGGATCAGTTTTTGGACTCTGGATGTGAGGATTGGACCTCATTTCTTTTCTCTCATCTTTTCTTTTTCTTTTCTCTTTTTCTTTTTCTCTTTTCCTTTTCTTTTTATTTTCCTTCTTTTCTCTTTTCTTCTTCTTTCTTCTTTCTCCCCCGCGCGCGTTGCACCTTCTCTCCCTCTCTCTGTCAACGGTTGCTTCCTCAACCCAGAACCGCTGCTCGCCGGCGACGTGGCCGGCACCAACCACCCAGAAAGTTCCCCCTCTGGCTGGCGCACCTCCCCACCACATATCAGCCCCCTCGTGCCGCCGTTAGCCACCGAGAGCCCCACCATTCCGCTGGGTTTTTGGCCTTTTCCTGTGCCTTCGCTCCACCTCTGGCCACCATCTTTTTACCACTTCATCACCTACCTCTTGCCGTCCTAACCCACCCATTTCCGGCCCCGATTCGTTGCCGGAGCAGCTCCCACAAGCTCAACTCCGATTTTCCCTTTTTCCGCTTCCACCGCCATTTCCACCGTCACTCACGGCCAAAACTCACTTCCATGAGCTTCATAAATATCTTTAGGCCATTCCCTATCAATTTCAAGTCTTGGTTTGTCCCCGTTCAAAAGTGGGTATTTTACAACCCACGGCTACAGTGTATTTTACACTGTTACGTTGCTTTTTCTCCGCCGTTTGCAAAGTCGTAATCCTTCAAAACTTACCATATAGCGCTGTAAGTATTTTTCAAACTCTACTTTAGATTTAAATATATTATTGTTTTTTCAATAAATTCATTGACTAGTTGGTTAATTCCGGACTGAGTCCGAGGAGTTGGGGATCGGATGGACTTGACGACGGAGTGTTTGGTTATTGTTGATATTGTTATTTGTTGGATGAATTGTGTCTTGAGGTGTGCATTGTATGTATGTACGTGTGTTGGAACTTGAAAACTGGGCTTTCAAGCGAGAAATGTTTTTGGTATATGTGAACGATTGGATTGACTGGTTTGAGTCAGAGGCACGTGTAGGGATGGTGGTAAGCAGGGACGGTGGTAGAATCCCGCCTGTGGTTCCCGCCTACGGTCCACGCGGCGTAGGGATGGTGGTAAGCAGGGACGGTGGTAGAATCCTGCCTGTGATTCCCGCCTACGGTGCACGCATAAGGACGGTGGTGAGCAGGGATGGTGGTAGAGTCCCGCCTGCGATTCCCGCCTACAGTGCTCTGATGATCTGGTTTTTGGGCCATTATCGGGGATAATTGCGAGATTATGTTTAAAGGGAATGTTTTGGGCCAAAATGGGATTTTTCGCGTGCGTAGGAAAAAAATGCGATTTTATAGAATATGTGCATTTGGCATTCTTTCATGCATATTGTTGAGTTTAATATGTTTTTATCTTGTGGTGTTTTTACTTACCTGCGGCACCATTTTGGTATCGTAGATTTTGATGCAGAGATCGAGGAGGAGGAAGAGGCTGAGCCCGAGGAGGCGGCTCTGTCGGAGTATTGATTTGGAGTTTATTCTTTGTAGTTTGGTTTGAAACTATATTTGTGGTTTGTAATATTTTATTATGTATGTTTTGAACGGGTTTGTATTAAACAAAGAAAAATTTTGGTACTTAGTTATGAGACTTTTGTTATCCGCTCCGTGTTTTTAATTGCACACTTGTTGCTTTTACACACACTTGGCACTTGGTGATAGGGTGGTAACCCGTGTTGTTATCATCCCAACGTCTCGATTTCCATGTGTCCGTACGTGGGATTTGGGAGCGTCACATGGTGAATATTTGCATGTTAGATGTGCTGCACATATTTTAAATTTAATTGTGACTGAGGGGTTGAAAGATGTTGATTGATCAACTTATAATTTTGTCTTCCAAGCGTAGAAGCTGTCAAAGTAATACAAGGATAAGTCCAGGATCGTATTCCACAGGGACAAAGAGTTATCAAAGCATTCGTGAGATTTCCTTTGTGTAAAAAAATGTATCGATTATGAAAGATGAAAATAAATGTGAATCTATGTTTCTAAAATTACCAAGACTAAGAAGTTTAGAGAAAATGTGTAGCAAATGAATTAAACTTGTAAGAAACAATAAAACAAACACTTGGGATACAATTTTCACTCACTGATTTGGAGATGGATTTACTTTTCTTTTCACATTCTCTCAACTATGATCCTATTCCTAGAAGTCATGGTCGGATAATATAGTAATGAACAACAATTCTTGGCCTAACAAAACTACTTGACAGATTATATAACAATTGTAAAAAAAGTGAAAGAAAACCATTAAAGTCTTGTTACTTGTTCAAGTATTAATTGTGCCTTTACGTCTACAACTAATCTAAACCAAGAACAAAGAACTTCGATCCTTTCTAGATGTAAACTGAAATATTATCTACCAAGTTAATCATTGAAATCACATAACATTGAAGAAAAACCACCCCATAGGTTACTCATTGAATCCCAAGTCCAAGAATCTAGCCTATCATTTCTAAATGGATAATCTCTCTAAGCATTTGTGAGTCTATTGAAAACTGAAGTAAAATAAACAAGAGAGAAATAAACTGCCAAAATAATGAATATGCATAGAAGTAAAGAAACCAGCCGACAGCAACTAAGAACTAACAAGTAAAACTGGATAACAAAAAAAAATAAAACTGAAATGAAAAACAAGCCCAGCGTCCAAGCCTCCCGCCGGCTCCCTACAAGACTAAAAACAAGGAAAAAATAAAAAGCATCCCTCCGGTCTGCGCTGCAACCCGAATGAAAACAAGTGAAGTAAGACAAGCTACCTTGCGTCTAAACGAAAAGAAAAGAAATAAAAACTCAAGACTACTCTACTGCTCAGGTATGAACCGAAAGAATTAAAATGCTAAAAAGGCTACCGAAAAATCAATCTGTGTCTGGAACGAAAATAAAATAAAATAAAAGCTAAGAACTACTTCGCCTCTGCTGCGCCCGAACGAAAACAAGTGAGGTAAAAAAAAACAAAACCAAGCCGCCTGTGTCTCCAACGAAGAGAAAAGAAAAAATAAAACTAAAAGCTACCCTCTAGTCTAGGTCTGGAATGAAAAGCTCCAGCCGTCCAAAATAAATATGAATGTAAAGTAAAGTAAAAATAAGACAAAAGTAGCCGCCTGGTCCTCTCTCTATGCACTCTATGAAAATTCTGAATTGCCTCTTCATCTTATGTTGATTTTTTTTGCTGTCCTACTCCTCATCCAGCTGGGTTCTATTCTCTTTTAATATTTTAATAAATGTCCTGCAGTATATTAAAAATGTATTTCTTTCAAAGAAAAATATAGAACTTTAGGTATATAAAATATTGGCATCAATTAATTTGATATTCAATATTAGAATTTGATGTATAATTAAGTGTTCAATCCTTATTTGATAAAATAAATCACTCATTTAAACAACTTAATTATGCAATTCTAGCCCTTTATCACACCCCCCAACTAGCTTTTTGCTAGACTCTAGCAGATAAAGCGAATGCATTCATGCAAAGGTGAAATTACCAATTACAATTTGAGAAAATCTGAGAATCACATGCCATGAAATAGACTTGTTGAGTTTAAGAATACTAGAAATTGATTAATCTGAATTTTGTATCAACTGGGAGATTTATACACCATTTAGTTAATCAACCAAGGGAATTACATGTAACAAAGCTTACTTCTTCAAATGCATGGGAATGAGGTTAGAATTCCAAGATCGACTACCAAGAGACATTAACAATTTCAATCACAGCAGCTAATCTGAGATAACCATAGGTCTTACTCTAAGTTAAAACCATTGTAGTGGTGGCTTTCACGCTATTACACTTTATAAGGCGCATACTTTCTTATTTAGTAAGGACCCCGGTAATAGGCAGCCTTTTCCAATACATGAATGTAAATCAATTTTTTTTTTTTGGAAACATATTCTAGTGGGAGAATCAAGCCTATGAATATGTGCCTACCCACACTTTCACAAGTCCGCCCTTACCACTAGTCTACCTAAATGATTTTTTTTTTTAATCCCTGGCTTGTCCCTTTTCTAGTTTGATTCATTCCAAATTTCTTCCTAAGCCATTAGGATATGGTTCATTAGAGTCCCAAACAACCAAAGTGTAAATCAACAAACAATAACCCAATGTAGTCTCTCTAGGCATTCCGGGCATGTGTTGTGTGTGTTTTAACAAAACTTTTAACATCTTTCCCTTGGTTTAACAACTAAATAAAGTGGATAAGTCCCTCTTTTGACATTTACTCATACTTGCACTACATTCCACATGTTCCATGATCTCAAAAAATCATTTTTCAGTTCATTTTCCAGCATGTAAATTCAAGAATAGGAGATTTAATCTTCTTTCAACTCATTACCAACTCCCCCAAGGTGGACCAAAATCTAAGGCATGCAAATAGAAAAAAATAAATTCTCTTCCACCCCCCAACTAGATTGTAGCATTGTCCTCAATGATGCAAGAGAAATGAAGAACAAAAGAAAACGATGAAAAGCAAAATGATAGTGAAGGGAATGAAGGGTTACCTGGTCAGAATAGAAACATATGACAAGAAGAGAACAACGAAAAATAGAAGAGAGAAAAACACACCTGCATAAACTAAAAGGTAAAACAGAAAAATGTAAGGAAGAAGTGAAATAAGATGACAAACAAGTCAAACATCAAGGCTCGGTTGGAGGGTTAGGGTCCAATAGATGGATGGTGGTATCCTCTGGTGAAAGATGGTCAAGAAAATGTTTGAGTCGCTGTCCATTAACCTTAAAGATATTACCATTGTGTGGATTGAGGATTTCAACAGCCCCATAAAGAAACACTGTCTGAACAATATAAGGACCACTCCATTTAGATCGAAGTTTACCGGCAAACACATGGAGTCTAGAGTTGTAGAGGAGAACCTTTTGATTGGGGAGAAAACTCTTTCTCAAAATGTGCTTATCGTGGAAAACCTTAGTTCTCTCCTTGTAAAGTTTGGCATTATCGTAGGCATCGTGTCTCAACTCTTCTAATTCATTCAGTTCCAATTTCCTTAAAACACCAGAATTGTTAGTAGAAATGTTAAAGTGCTTGACAGTCCAATAAGCCTTGTGTTCTAGCTCAATAGGGAGATGGCATGCTTTACTGTAAACTAAACGATAGGGAGACATGCCTAGGACAGTTTTAAAAGCTGTCCTATAAGCCCATAAAGTGTCTGAAAGCCTCAAGGACCAATCTTTCCTATTTGGGTTGACTGTTTTTTCAAGAATGGTTTTCATCTCCCGGTTGGCCAACTCAGTTTGGCCATTGGTTTGAGGATGATAAGGAGTTGAAATTTTGTGATGGACCCCATATTTTTTCATTAATGTCGCAAATGGTTTATTACAAAAGTAGGAACCTCCATCACTAATTAAAAGCCTTGGTATCCCAAACCGAGTGAAAATGTTGTCTTTCAAAAAATTTAACACCACCCGATGATCATTGGTCCTACATGATATTGCCTCGACCCATTTAGAAATATAGTCCACAGCAACAAGAATGTAAAGATACCCAAAAGAAGATGGAAAAGGACCCATAAAATCAATCTCCCAACAATAAAAAATTTCTAATGCTAAAATAGGTTGTAAGGGCATCATGTTTCTACGGGTGATTCCTCATAACTTTTGACATGGTTCACATGCCTTACAAAAATTATAAGCATCCTTGAACATGTGGGGCCAATAATAACCACATTGCAAAATTTTAGCCACTGTTTTCTTAGTTGAAAAGTGGCCTCCACACGCACTAGCATGACAAAAATTTAGTATTTGCGGAATGTCACAATTAGGCACACACCTTCTCAAAATTTGATCAGAACAATATTTGAATAAATATGGGTCATCATAAAAGAAAGATCTGACCTTCAATTTAAAATTTTTGATGTCTTGAGAGCTCCAATGTGGTGGGGTGTGTCCTGTCACCAAGAAATTGACAATATCAGCAAACCAAGGTAACGAATCAACAGCTAAAAGTTGTTCACCTGGAAAGGAATCGGAAATGGGAGTAGTAGGTTCAGAATTTTCAACGACGAGTCGAGATAAATGATCGGCAACCACATTTTCTACTCTCTTTTTATCCTTGATGCTGATATTAAATTCCTGTAATAACAAAATCCATCTAATCAGTTGAGGCTTGGCATCTTTCTTTGTGAGCAAATATTTAAGAGCTGCATGGTCAGTGAATATAACAATTGGAGAGCTTAAAATGTAAGCTCTAAATTTATCCAAAGCAAAAACAACTGCTAGTAACTCCTTTTCAGTGGTGGAGTAATTTTTCTGAGTTGCATCAAGTGTTTTGCTTGCATAATAAATCACAAATGGAAGCTTACCTCTCCGCTAACCAAGGACAGCACCTATGGCAAGGTCACTAGCATCACACATGATCTTAAATGGCAATGACCAGTCAGGTGGTTGAATTATAGGTGCAGTGACAAGCATAGATTTGAGTTGCTCAAAAGCAACTTGACATGCATTAGTCCAATTAAACACGCAATCTTTAGCTAACAACTCACACAAAGGTCTCGATATGGAGCTAAAGTTTTTTATGAAACGCCTATAAAACTCGGCATGTCCCAAGAATGATCTAATATCTTTGACTGATTTTGGAATGGGTAACGTCGATATTAGATCAATTTTAGATTTGTCAACTTCAATGCCTCGGGCTGAGATGATGTGACCAAGGACAATACCTTGCCGCACCATAAAGTGGCATTTTTCCTAATTTAAGAACATATTTTTCTCTTCACATCGAGCCAAAACAGCAGTAAGGTGAGTAAGGCATGCATCAAATGAATCACCATAGACTGAAAAATCATCCATGAACACCTCTAAGATATGCTCAACCATGTCACTAAAAATACTCAACATGCATCGCTGAAATGTGGCGGGTGCATTACAAAGTCCAAAGGGCATTTTCCTAAATGCAAAATTTCCAAACGGGCAAGTAAAAGTAGTTTTTTCTTGGTCTTCAGGGGCTATTTCAATTTGATGATATCCCAAAAAACCATCAAGAAAACAATAAAACTATGGCCCGCAACTCTTTCCAAAGTTTGGTCTAAAAATGGTAATGGAAAATGGTCCTTTATTGTGACAGCATTTAATTTCCTAAAATCAATGCACATGTGCCATCCTGTGATGGTCCTAGTTGGGATTAACTCATCCTTTTCATTTTTCACAATTGTAACCCCAGATTTCTTAGGAACTACTTGAGTAGGACCCATTAACCATCCGAGATGGGATAGATGATACCTACATCCAAGAGCTTCAAGACTTCATTTTTAACCACCTCCTTCATCGTAGGATTCAATCTCCTTTGCATCTCTCGAGTTGGTTTCCTCCAAGAAAATTCGATGTGTACAAATGGTGGGGCTGATTCCTTTGATGTCGGCAATCGACCATCCAAGTGCTGCTTTATGTTGCTTAAGAACCCGTAGGAGTTGCTCCTCTTCCTCAACTGACAAAGAAGATGAGATAATACATAGAAAAGTGTTAGTTGGCCCAAGAAAAACATATTTCAGCGATTCAAGTAGTGGTTTCAAAACCGATGATGGAGGAACTTTATCCGATGGTTGCTGGTGTGTGGATTGAAATGGCAGATCTTCGAATTTGAGTCACCACAATGAGTCCATTTTGCTATCTGCACCAGAATTCACTGCATTAGTATCCAACAATTCACTACTTTCTAAGATTCCAGGTAAAACATGTTCCATTTGACTCTCTTGCTCTAATAAAAAAAATTCTTCAGCAAGTAAAGATTCCAAGCCATTCACTTCCTGGAGTTCTTTCAAATCGTGTGGTTGCCTACAAGTGTTGAACACATTTAACTCCAACGTCATATTGCCAAAAGTCAATTTAAGGATGTCACTTCGACAATTTATCAAAGCATTGGAAGTAGCCAAAAATGGCCTCCCTAAAATAACGGGTGCCTGAAAAACAGAGTGAGGAGTTAATTGAACATCTAATACCACAAAATCAATGGGATAATAAAATTTATCCACTTGCACCAACATATCTTCTACCACTCCCCTAGGCTTTTTAATTGAACGGTTGACCAATTGCAAGATAATAGAAGTTGATTTCAACTCTTCTAAACCAAGTTGTTCATAGGTGTTATAAGGAAGCAAATTGACACTAAAACTTAAGTCTAGTAGTGCTTGGCCTATTTTGGAGCTTCCTATAACACAAGCTATTGTTGGAGAACCCGGATCTTTATACTTAGGCGGAGTATTGGATTGGATAATGGCGCTAACTTTTTCCGTGAGAAATGCCTTCTTTTGCACATTAAGTCTTCTTTTGACCGTACACAAATCTTTCAAAAATTTGACATATGTGGGGATTTGCTCAATGGCATCAAGAAGAGGAATGTTAATGCGCACTTATCTAAAAATGTCTAAAATCTCAGCATGATGTTTATCTTTATTTAAAGGAACCAATCTTTGAGGAAAGGGTGCCGGAGGAGCTACCTTTGGTTCCAAAGAAATATCAACATCAGAATTTTTACCTTGTGCATTAGAAATGGAACTTTCACCTTTCTTGCCAGCTTCATTACCCAATGTTTCAACTTCTTTGCCACTGCAGAGAGTTATTACGGTCTTGCAAGTCCTGACATTTCCTTCTGATGTGGATGAAAACTCTATGGTAGCAATTTGGACTTGCGGATTTGGTTGAGGCTGCGACGGGAATTTTCCTTTCTCTTGCGCACTCAAAGTTGTGTTCAGCTTGGTCAAATTATTCCTTATGTCATTGATGGCTTGAGAAGTTTGGTTATTTATGGTGGTTTGACTTTGCATGAACTGCTGAAGAGTAGAAGCCATTTGTTGAAATGGGTCATCCATGGGTCTTCTAGGGGCTGGAATTAGTGCATTTTGCTGGGTATGAACTGAATATTGAGGTGCACCAGCTCCCGGATGTGTTGAATTTGTGGGATGATCATTTCTCCAGCTGAAATTAGGATGATTTCTCCAACCTGTATTATAAGTGTTAGAATATGGTGCAGGAAAAGGCTTAGAAATCATGTTAACAGGATGAGAAGCATCACACAAAACTTCTTTAAAAGTTGGAATAGTAGGACATTCAGATGTTGCATGGCTACTATCCTCACAAATGTTACATTTTCCTTGTTTTGGAATGCCCTGAATTTCATGCACTTTCTTCAACTCAATCGCCTCCAATTTTTTTGACAATAAGGCAAATTTAGATTTCAAATCATCCTCCTCATTTAAAACATATTTACCCCTCCCCCCCACTTACAGTCCTCAATGGTTCAGCTTTATCATAGACACAAGAAGTGTCCCATGATTGAGCGTTTTCAGCCAAGTAATCAAAATATGCAAATGCTTCTTCCGGTTCCTTATTAAAGAATTCTCCATTACACATGGTTTCAACAAATTATCGCATCTTAGGTACCAAAGCTTCATAAAAAAAACTAATAATGCGCCAATTCTCGTAACCATGGTGTGGACAAGCATTTAAGAGATCTTTGAATCTTTCCCAACTTTGATAAAAAGTTTCATTTTCCTTTTGAGAAAAATTCATGATTTGTCTCTTTAAAGCATTGGTGCGATGCATTGGAAAAAACTTTTTCAGAAATTCAGCTTGCATTTCTTGCCATGTTCCAATGGATCTTGGCCTCAATGCATTCAACCGTGTTTTTGCTTTGTCCTTAAGAGAAAAAAGAAACAACTTCAATCTAACAATCTCCTCAGTACAATTTTGATCCAAAAATGTGGAGCATACTTCCTCAAACTCCTTGAGGTGCAAGTAGGGATTTTCATAATCCATCCCATGAAAATGAGGCAATAATGGTATCATTCCAGGTTTAAAATTGAAATTATGAGCATTGAAAGGTGTAATGATGCATGATGGAGTGGTGGTCCTAATAGGATGCAAATATTCTCTAAGTGTCCTGTTGGGATTTTCCATTTCCCTATCATTGTGTCCTTCTTCTTCAGCCATGTTACTATGAGTGTCAAATGATGATTAAAATGCTAAATTAAGAGAAACAGATGATGCACTCGATGATGAGGTCGATGATTCAGTCCTAGCAAGTCTATATGTGTTATCTCTAGTCCAACCAGAAATACAATTTCAGCACAAAACAAGATAAAAGTAAACAAGTAAAATAAGAGGTAAAGATATCACCCAAGTTGTGAAGAGGATCATAGCTCCACAAACGTCCTCTCAGGAAAAGAGAATGCTTTGACAAACATCCGTTGTCCCCGGCAACGGCACCGAAAACTTGATCAGCTTATAATTTTGTCTTCCAAGCGTAGAAGCTGTCAAAGTAATACAAGGATAAGTCCAGGATCGTATTTCATAGGGACAAAGAGTTATCAAAGCATTCGTGAGATTTCCTTTGTGTAAAAAAATGTATCGATTATGAAAGATGAAAATAAATGTGAATCTATGTTTCTAAAATTACCAAAACTAAGAAGTTTAGAGAAAATGTGTAGCAAATGAATTAAACTTGTAAGAAACAATAAAACAAACACTTGGGATACAATTTTCACCTACTGATTTGGAGATGGATTTACTTCTCTTTTCACATTCTCTTAACCATGATCCTATTCCTAGAAGTCATGGTCGGATAATATAGCAATGAACAACAATTCTTGGTCTAACAAAACTACTTGACAGATTATATAACAATTGTAAAAAAAGTGAAAGAAAACCATTAAAGTCTTGTTACTTGTTCAAGTATTAATTGTGCCTTTACGTCTACAACTAATCTAAACCAAGAACAAAGAACTTCGATCCTTTCTAGATGTAAACTGAAATATTATCTACCAAGTTAATCATTGAAATCACATAACATTGAAGAAAAACCACCCCATAGGTTACTCATTGAATCCCAAGTCCAAGAATCTAGCCTATCATTTCTAAATGGATAATCTCTCTAAGCATTTGAGTCTATTGAAAACTGAAGTAAAATAAACAAGAGAGAAATAAACTGCCGAAATAATGAATATGCATAGAAGTAAAGAAACCAGCCGATAGCAACTAAGAACTAACAAGTAAAACTGGATAACAAAAAAAAAATAAAACTAAAATGAAAAACAAGCCCAGCGTCCAACCCTCCTGCCGGCTCCCTACAAGACTAAAATCAAGGAAAAAATAAAAAGTATCTCTCCGGTCTGCTAGCTGCAACCCGAACGAAAACAAGTGAAGTAAGACAAGCCGCCTTGCGTCTAAACGAAAGAAAAGAAATAAAAACTCAAGACTACTCTACTGCTCAGGTATGAACCGAAAGAATTAAAATGCTAAAAAGGCTACCGAAAAATCAATCTGTGTCTAGAACGAAAATAAAAGCTAAGAACTACTTCGCCTCTGCTGTGCCCGAATGAAAACAAGTGAAGTAAAAAAAAAACAAAACCAAGCTGCCTCTGTCTCCAACGAAGAGAAAAGAAAAAATAAAACTAAAAGGCTACCGTCTAGTCTAGGTCTGGAATGAAAAGCTCCAGCCATCCAAAAAAAAAAAAAATGAATGTAAAGTAAAGTAAAAATAAGACAAAAGCAGCCGCCTGGTCCTCTCTCTATGCACTCTATGAAAATTCTGAATTGCCCATTCATCTTATGTTGATTTTCTCTGCTATCCTACTGCTCATCCAGCTGGAGAACATTCTCTTTTAATATTTTAATAAATGTCCTGTAGTATATTAAAAATGTATTTCTTTCAAAGGCAAATATAAAACTTTATGTGTATAAAATATTGGCATCAATTAATTTGACATTCAATATTAGCATTCGATGCATAATTAAGTGTTCAATCCTTATTTGATAAAATAAATCACTCATTTAAATAACTTAATTATGCAATTCTAACCCTTTATCATTGATGACTCGGTTGCATGAGTTAGAATGGCTGTGAAATTTGTAAGGTCTTCTCCTTCTAGATTGGAGAAATTCAAAGTTGCTGCAAAGGCTACAGGCATAATATCGAAGAAGGGTCTTTGTACTGATGTTCCTACCAGACGAAACTCAACCTTCTTGATGTTGGAGTCGGCCCAAGAATATAAGACAGACTTTCAATTATTGGGTAATGAAAACATCCAATATGTCAAATACTTTGATGAGCACAGGAGATTACGAAAGCCTAATAATGATGATTGGGTGGTAGTTTCTACTTTCGTTGATTTTCTTGGATTATTTTACGATATCACATTGAATATATGTGATGACCCGCTTTTGAGTGTATTTTCGCTGAAATAATTGTTTTTATTTTAATTAATATATTAGTTTAATTATTTTAATTTAATTGCGTTTTAAAATTGGTTTTTAATTTATTCGATGTTGTGTTTTATTCCTTTTAGTTGTTTTATGTTTTTTTAATCTCTTATCGGCGTGTTTTCCGGAATGAGGATTGGACCTCATTTCTTTTTACATCTTTTTCCTTTTTCTTTTTTTTTTTTCCTTTCCTTTTTTTCTTTTTCCTTTCTTTTCTTTTTCCTTTCTTTTTCTGTTTTTCTTTTTTTCTTTTCCTCCTGCCTTCCCGCTCGACCCCCCCGATCTCTCTCTCTCTCTTCTCTCTCCTCACCCACGGCCGGAAACTTCAACAGCCCAGACCGCCGCCGTCCGGCCACCGTTTGGCCCACCGCCGGTCTCGTTCGAACCCCCTCCCTCCGGTGCACCTTCCCACCAAATATCTTCCCCTGCCGGCCGGCCGTTTGGCTGGAAAAGCCATTTGAAGTCCCACGGATTTTGCTCCGATCCGCCGCCGTCGCTCCACCTCCGGCCACCATTTCTTCACCACTTCATCACCGGTCCCTTGCCGTCCTAACCCACCCATTTCCGGCCTCCAACGACCACCGGAACAGCTCCTACGAGCTTAGTTTCCGATTTGCGTTTTCCGGCCATTTCCGGCGATTCCGCCGCCACCCTCGGCCAACCACCACTTCCAATAGCTTCACAACCATCCCTAGACCATTCCCTATCAATTTCGTGTCCTAGTTTGTCCCCGTTCAAAAGTGGGTTTTTCACAACCCACGGCCACAGTGAATTTTCACTGTGACGTTGCTTTTCCGGCGCCGTTTGCAACGCCGCGTGTTTTCTAAAATTGCCATATAGCGCTGTAAGTATTTTCCAAACCCTATTTTCAGATTTAAATATATATTGCTCTTTCAATTAATTAATTTGCTGGTTGGTTGATTCCGGACTGAGTCCGAGGAGTTCGGGGGTCGGATGGATGGAGGATGGAGTTGCTTGATTTATTGTTTTATGATTGGTTGTTTGTTTTGTGCGTTGATAATTGCATTTGTATGGGGCATGCACGTGTATTTTATTTCATTTGAAAAACCCTGTTTTGCTGGCGTGATTGGATTTTCGGGTGCGTGTGTCTCACGAGCCCAAGCCGGGATGGGTTATTATCTCGGTGGAGCTCCTCTGGTCACTTGGGAGTGGATAATACTGAGTGACGTCCCCTGAGTTGTCGCTGGGCGACGACGGGAGCAAGGCTAGAGGATGGCCCGGCCAGGTACGCGCAGGGCGCGAGTCTGGGCATCGCTCTACTCACCGACTCCGTGGCCCTTCGCTAGTGAGGGCTAGAGGATGTCCTGGCCAGGTACGCGCGGGGCGCGAGTCTGGGCATCGCTCGTTTAGGTGTCACATGCGCGGTCCTTATCTGCGGTGTGGCACATAGCCAGGGTGTGCGGATGATCCCTAGGGGAGGTCATGGTGCATGCATAACTGGTGTGTTTTTATGGTTTTCGGATGCGGGCCATTTTCTGGGAAAATGGCGAGTTTTGGTTTTGAGGCTTTTGATCCATTTTCTGGGAAAATAGTGGTTTGGGCCATTATCTGGGATAATGGCGAGGCGTGGTTTTTAAGAATATGTTTTTAGTGGGCCAAATGGGTTTTTGGCGTGCGTGGAAAAAATGTGGTTTTGCGGGGCATGTGCATTGGTTGTTCTTGCATCCATGTTGATTGAGTTCTATGTGTTTTTATCTGGTGGTGTTTGGGTTTTACTTACCTGCGGTACCATTTTTGGTTCCATAGCTTTTGGTGCAGAGTTCGAGGAGGAGGAGGAGGAGGCTGAGCCCGAGGATGCGGCTCCGCCGGGTTGCTGATGCTATGTTTTATATTTCTTTAAAACTGTATTTGTGTTTTTGTAATATTTTATCTATGTACGTTTTAAACAGCTTGTATTACGTTGAGAACAATTCTGGTACTTAGTTATGACTTTCGTTATCCGCTGCGTGTTTTTCCGTGCACATTTGTTGCCTTTGCACACACTCGGCACCCGTCGATAGGATGGTGACCCGGGTTGTCACCATCCGGACGTCTCGATTTCCCCGTGTTCGGGCGTGGGGATTTGGGGGCGTCACAATATATCTAGTTCTTTGTACACTACATCCCATGGGTTTTGTCAACAAATATGTAGGGTAAAAGAAGAATTAGAAGATATGTGTAGGGGTTCCAATGAAAGGATGAGGGGGATGACAGTGACCATGATGCTAAAATATGACAAGTATTGGAGAGATTTGACTAAATGAATATTTTGTTATATGTGGTTGTTATTCTTGATCCCCGTCTGAAAGTTTCAGGTTTGTTATATGAGTTGGGACTTGTTCACGATCAAGTATGGATTGAACTTATTGGTGAATTGGCCCGAGATACCCTGAAAAAATTGTATGATGAGTTTAATGCAATTAAGGGTGGTACTACATCGAAGACACATACACCGACCCCAATGCCTTCTACAGACATCGTGACTGGACCTCTTACAAAGAAGTACAGAATGCCGTGGACTAAGACCCTCGCACAGAATCCCACACTAGTCCATCAATCTACGGAGGTAGTTTCTGAGTTAGACAACTATTTGTCAGCGGATATGGTCCAAGATGATGATGATAATTTCGATATATTAGGATGGTGGAAGAATACCTTAAAGAAATATCCCAACATTTCTGAGATTGCCCGCTGTATTTTGACCATCCCTATTAGCACTGTTGCCTCAGAGTCAGCCTTTAGTACCGGAGGTCATGTATTGGATCCTTTCCGTAGTTTATTGTCTCCTACAACTGTAGAGGCATTGATATGCATATAGAGTTGGACGATAGGAAAAGATATTCATGTTCCGGATATTTTAGATTTTAAGGACACCGATGAGGGTGGTGATCAGTCTGGATTTGGACCACCTGGTAATTATTTTTTATTTTATTATTTTAATTTATTTATATTCATTTCGATTTCATCGTTATTAATTTTAATATTAATTTTTGTAGTAACACATGAGATGTCTAGCACCTCTGCAACATAAAAATGTGCTCAAGCCCGGGCCGCCCCAAGTGTCACACCCTTTCAGTCAAAAATAAGCCACAGCTGACAAGCCTCTTTAGAATATTAAATTTTTAATTATTTGTTCATATTTTGTATTCAATGATTTGTAATGTTGATACAATGTCCCTTGGACACTTTTATATTTGTAATTTTGTAATTGTTTAGCCTTTCAATTTTATAATAGCTTAGTTATTATTATTAGTTTATTACGTATTCATAACACTTCTTTTTTTCTAATCTGGTTTTAAATTTTTTTTTTCTCTTTACTTATAATTTTATGGGCTAAAAAATGAAAATGACCTACAAGCTTTTTTTGGGCCAAAAATACAACCTTGTGGGCCATTTTTGGCCCATTGTTGAGGTTTCTGGGCCCAAGGCCCAGAATGGGGTGCAGGGGGGCGGACAGATTCTCCCCCAACACCGTACCCGTCATGCGGGATGGGGTACACCGCCCTCGCACACCGGGGGCGGGGGATGGGGAAAAATTTCCCCATCCGCCCCATGCGGGGGTGGGGGCCGGGGGGGGGGGGGGGGGGAAGGGGTGGGTTTACCCTGCACCATATGGTGCGGGTAGCACCCCTACCTAAATCTATTGTCTTTGACCAAAATCCAATCTTCCTAAGCTCTTTTTGGAAGAGCTTATTCACACTCCAAGGCACCAGTCTCAATTACAGCTCTACCTATATCACCCACAAAGTGATGGGTAGACCGAAGCTCTAAATAAAAGCATAGAAGGGTACCTGCGGTGCTATGCTAGTCAAAAGCCTAAGGCCTGGAAGCAGTGGCTGCCTCTTGCCGAGTGGTGGTACAATAGTACCTACCACACTTCTACAAAGTTAATGCCTTTCGAGACATTATATGGGCATCCACCCCCAAAGCTATTAACTCATGTTCTAGGGACATCCAACAACAAGGCAGTGAATTAAACGTTGAAAACTAGAACACAATTATTGGGCCTTTTGAAGGCCAATCTCGAGACACCTCAGAACAAGATGAAGACATATGTTGATTGTAACATAACTAAAAGGAAATTCCATATAGGTGAGCGGGTTTACCTTCACCTCCAACCGTACCACCAGAAGACGGTGGCTATGCACTGTAACGTGAAGTTGTCGTTGTGCTTCTATGGACCCTTCCAAGTGGTTCAGAGGCTTGGGTTTGTGGCCTACCATCTCGATTTTCCACCCTCCTCCAAGATACACCCGGTCTTCCACGTATCTTGTCGGAAGAAGAGGTTGGGGGAAAGGATTCAGCTGCTATCTAATCTGCCACCCACCACGGAGGGGAACTCTTGCCCTAAGGCCATGTTGGACCACCGTCTCAAGTGGCAAGGCCACTAAGTAGTTACAAAAATCCTCATCAAATTGATCGGAGCACCACTAGAGGAAAATAGTTGGGAGAATTTATGGAGGTTACAGAACTTTTACCCATACCTTGTGGGCAAGGTCTTCTAAGGAGGGGAGATTGTCAGGCCTTGGCATGATCCATAGTAGTGAGAAAGTAAAGAAAGGAATTTTGGCTTGTGACTCGTGGTCGAATGTGCTTCCAAGTGTAGAAGTGTCAAGTTGTATCAAGGATAAGTCCAGAATCGACAGGGACAATGGGTTATCAAAGTGTATAAGAGATTTGTGAGTAACAAATGAATCAAGTATGAGAGATGAAAATAAAATTCAAATGCAATGCAAAAAGATAATCGAAGTTGAAATTAGAGTTTCTAAAAAAGAACAAATTAACGAACACTTGGGTTGGGTATGAGACTCTCTTTATTTTGGATTCTAGATAATTTTCTCGATTAACAACCCAATCAAGGCATTGATAATCGGAAGATAAAAATATAAGCTCAAGTTTTACAATATTTTCCTAAGGAATTTTCTACTTTACTAGCCGAACACACATTAACAAACAACTGAGAGAAGCCTTGATAATTTTCAAGCTTTTGTTGTGCCTTACGTCAACAACAAAACAAGAGCAAGAGCCACAATTTATTTTCAATTTAAATCTAACTAGTAACGTAGTGAAATCAATATTCAACAACAAAATATTGCATTAAACTAGATTCTCAAAATAAATTAAGTCTCACTCCACAACCCAAGTTTTAAAAATTAGTTACACATGATATTTCTAACAATAAAAATAAATCTAAGTTGGGTTATGATAAAATATGAGAACAAGAGAAATCTAAAATAAAAACAAAGCCGAGCGCCACCACAAAAGTAAACTGTAGAAAATGAAAAAAAGAAAGGAAAAACAAATGCTGCCTTGTTCTCAAACGTAAAACGGAAAGGAAACTAAAAGCAAAACTCCCAAATCATGAAATCGAAAAGTAAACAAAAAAATAAAAGACGCCAAACCGGTTCTGCTCTGGAAACGAATAAGGAAACAGCAGAAAAATAAATGAAGAAGAAAGGAAGAGAGCTGCCGACCTAAGGTCTGCTACTCTCCAGCCGACCTGCGTCTAAACTAACAAACGAAAAAAAAAAAAACAAGAGTGAATAAAACCAACACCAGCTGTCTCTCTAAATGAGAAGAAAGGAAATAAATTTCAAGACTACCTACTGCTATGAACGAAAAAACTCAAACGGAAAGCAAGAAAAACTTCCAAAAACTAAGCTGCTCAGCTATAGCCGAATGAAAAATCAAAGAAACAATAACTCCCCTAGCTTCTAAACGAAATGAAAATAAGTAAAAAAAACTCCCCCCTTTCTCTGCTGCTGCCACTAAATAAATAACTCATCTCTTGCATGTCCAGCTAACCGGAAAAGAAAGAAATAAGATAGAACTCTGCTGCTCCAGTTGCTGCTGCACGTTCGAGTGCTTCCATGTGATCTTTTTTTGCATGTGTGTGTGTCTGCTGTCACGTTTATTGCATGTGAGCTGCTTATCTTGCAATGGTTAGCACATGTAGTGAGTGTTGTCCGAATGAGGCTGGTCTGCATGTGTGCATGTGTGAGTTCGGCTGTGTCACTTTTCTGCATGTGTGAGCTGGTGTGAGTGGCTGCTGTCTGAGTGTTTACTGGTCTGCATGTTTACTTTTTGAATGAGTGCTGTCCGAAGGCTGGTCTGCTGCATGTGTAAGTTCTGTTCTGTAACGTGCAGGTTGTGTGCTGTCCATGTGAGTTTGGTCTGCATGTGTGCATGTGTGAATCCGGTCTGCATGTTTACTGCATGTGTGAATGGGTGTGAGTGCTGTCCGAAGGCTGGTCTGCATGTGTGCATTTTTTTGCAACGTGCTGTGTCCATTTCTTCTCCTGCTGTAGCCTCCGTTCCTCTACTGCTCAACGTGATATGCTCCAGCATGAGTGTGTGCTGTCATTTTATTATACAATTCACAGCAACTATGCAGCTCATGCTGCACGTGTATTGCATGTGTGTTGCATGTCTTGCAATGGTCAGCACGTGTACATTCACACTTGAATGATATTTTTGCTGTGTATTGCCCAAACTACCCCTGTTATGAGAGGAATAAAAATGAAATATTTATTGTCATGTGAAACAATTGTATTATAAATATTTTTAAGCACAAAAATACTAGAATTTATCAATTGACTCAAGTATTGTGATCTATTGCATAATTAAGTACTTAAATCATTTTTTATTAAACAATTTATTCACTTAAGTAACTTAATCATGCAATTTTAGTGCTTCATCAGCTTGGCAGAGAGAGAAGGATCGAGAAGAAATGATGTTAGGGTTCAATGGAGAAGAAGCTTATCTTGGGAAGAAATGATGTGGTTTCGTAGTATTAAAGCATAGTGTTTTGTAAGCCTTAAACAACACAGTTTAATGTAGTTGAAATGATGCAATTTTATTTTAGTTAAGTGCTGCGTTTCGAGTAGACGTTATGTAGTGGGTTAAAGGGTCAATTTGATCATTTCGTTTTAATAGTTTGTTAGAGGGCAGAGCACGAGCACTTAGTGCATGAAAGGGGAAAAGGGGATTTCATCTGAAAAAAGTATGAACTTTGGAGACCTTTGGAGGATTGGGTTTGCCTTGAACCAACCCAGATTTATTAATACTATTAGAGTGAAGCTTTCCCTTCTATCAATTCCATTACATTTTTTAGTGCTTTCATAGATCACAATAGTAGTTCTCTAATAGAGATTCTTCAATTACGTTCTTATAATATGGGAAATATTAATATTGTAGGCAATTGCCATCATTTTGTTTTTGGTATTTGATCTGAATGAGAACTCTATTGAAATTTACTTTGTATGTAAATATTAATTAAGAGTTGTACTCCAAAATCTTGAAAAGAAAAACTATGGATAACCTTGTATGAAGAATATTGGATAACCATAGTTGGTTTATGAAAGGAAAGAATATTGCAAGAGAGAGAGAGTGGAGAGATTGTAGGTCGAGTTTTGGTTTCTGAAAGGGAGAGAGAGTGAAGAGAGAGAGAGATAGAGAGAGAGAGAGTGAATAGAGAGAGATTGCATTTATGACATGGGAGCCATGGTTAGAGGTGTAAAAAAAACTAAAAAAAACGGTTGAACCAGATCGGACTGGACCGAACCGATGGATTTGGTTTGGTTTCTAAGCGGTTCGATGCAAAACCGAAAGTTCTGGTTTCCGTAGTCAGTCGGTCCAATATCGGTTCTTAAATTTTTAAAATTGGTATATACCAATTCAATTATAAAAAATATATAAAACTGGACTGAACTGGGTCAGTTACACCCTTAAAGCTGGTTGGTTTCTATTTTTGAATCTATTGTAAATTTACTATGCCTACCACGTGTCGCCCTCCTAACGGAGGGTATAAATGCTCTAATATCACCACATCTGGCCTGTAGGGTCTCCTAATGGAAAATTTAGTACCCCTCTGAAGAAGGCCTAAAACCAAATAGAAGTAAAGAACCCAAAAGAGCAAGTGGGGAACCCATAACCCAAAGAAGGCTAAAGTAGTTCAAATGAGTTTTGCTACATACAAGTAAAGTCACGTACTAATCTGCATACCAATATTGATTCTTTCATACTTAAAATTTAAATTAGTATTGTTTTCAATAAAATCTACTTTTTGACAAATCATAATAAATTGGTGCACATATTAGTGCACAAATATACTTGCAACTAGACTTTTTCAGTTCAAATACTGATAAGAGTTAAAAACATTGGTATTGGTTTAGCTATATGCATTTACTATCTAAAATGAGTCCAAGATGTGGACAAACTGGTTTGTATTGAATAAGTCAAGATAAGTTATTTGAGTTATGAGCTACAATAGTTGCCCATATATGCATGAAATAAATAGTAACTTAGCCATCTAAGGGCCGATTTGGATATATAGATAAAACACAAACCATCTCATCTGAATTGTATGCTTGTTTTATTTGTATATACAAATGCTCAAATGTAATTTTTTTTTAACTCATATGTATATCTCTACACTATATATTGATTTACCTAGGCAAACTTTGAACCCCTTCTGACAGCCTAATGCTTCACGCCTCCATTTCTCCTTCCAACTACAATCTTTTGGAAAAGTCAAAAGCAATCCTAACTTTATCAAATCCCCAACTTTATCCTACACCTCTCCTTCCCCTACTATTGTTCTACTTATTTTTAATACATTCATAATATTTTCGATCCAATAATTAAAAATATTTTTCAATAAGTCGTGGGACTTACCACTTTATCAAATTTTCATAAAGTTAAAATCATATCATCTCATTTTATTATTCAAATATACACTTTTTTACTAACAATTTTATCTCATTTTAAACTAAAAAAAGCCTACTACTATTCAAAATATTTCATCTCATCTCATCTGAACTACGTAACCAAATGAGGCCTAAATCTTTTATGTTATTTTCTCTTTCCCTCTTGCTAAATGATAACATTTTCACTAAAGTTCTTCTCTTAATTTCTAAGTTTTATTAGTCAAAAAAATTTCTAGGTTTTTATATATTTTGATTTCTAGGTTGTTGGATATAAGCATAAAATTGATTTTGTACTTATTTTGATGCTTCGTGTTTAAGAATGAAGTTCATTTAGGTTGTTGGACATATTTTAGGTATTTAGATGTATAAGGTTGTTGAAAACCATAAAAGTGAAGATAAAAATAGTATTTCACAAAACAAATAAAAAATATGCAAGATAAAATTAGTATTTCCCAAAACAAATAAAAAATATGCATTAAACAAGTGATGGGCTCCAAGGTGGACCGAGTTTTAAAAATCATTTGCAAATTCCAAATGAAACAATTACAAGATCGAGAGCTAAGAAGAGTAAGGAAATAATGCAATGATTGGTGCAATCCAAGACGTGTTTAGCAAAAGCCCAACATTTAAGATGGGCTTGAAGGATGAAGAACCAATTTTGATTAATTTGATACAAGCTTTGGAAGATGGCAACAACATGACTTAAAGGCGTTGAGCACTTCAAGGCTTTCAATTTGTTTAATTCATTTAAAGGACTTATTTTATTAGTTTAGAATAATTGAGTTTATTATGAGAAAGACTTAAGGGTATGTTGGTAAACTTATTATTTTGTTGAATTAGGATTTCAAGATGGTTACTGTAATACAACACTATTCACTAAACTATAGCACGACACTATTCACTCATGGTATTTTTGAAAAATGAGGCTTTATTTTGGCATTAGGTTATTTTTGTTGGGGAGTATTTAAATATCTTTGGCTACGCAGTTCAAGTTTAGACAATATTTAATTTTCATTGTGAGTTAAGTTTATTCATCTTGTTCTTGATTGAATTTTGAATTTATCAAAGATAAATCACAACTTTTATGACGTTCCTCCTTATAATCTAGGTTCTTAAGACAGATTTTTTAGGTGATCTAGATTTTAATATAATCTAGGTTTTTGAAATGAGTTCTCAACGAGTCTAGATTCTCCATCCATTAAATTGATTTTTATTTTTCTTGAATGAGTTTTCAAATTGATTGTGGGTTTAAGGGATTCTAATTTTGTGAGTTAATATCAAAAGGTAAAAACATAAAAAATTATTATTATTATTATATAGAGTAAAATAATGACTAATTCAATATGGTGTTCAACTTTTAGATGAGTAGCCAACATAAAATGGTATATATAAAGCCAAACTTTATATATATAAAGCCAAATTTTCAAGTCAACACAGAAAATCTAGCGTCGTGTTGTACGTGGTTGATTTGTTTTTTATTTTTCTAAATCTTGGTAGATCAACTCCAAAATTAGTCATACCAACAAATGAATTATAGTAACATGAGCTATATCTATAGGTACTAGTACTCATGAGAAACTTAAAAGCTAGATCTGTGCAAAAAGTGGAACATTTAAGCCTCGTTTAGTTATATAATTCAAATGACATGAGATGAGATGTTTTGTTAATTAAAATTGAATAAAATATTATTATAATATAATTTTTTATATTAATTTTATTTTAAAATTTGAAAATATTAAATTATTTATTATATTTTATAAAGAGATTTAAAAAAATTATAATGAGAAGATGATATGAGTTAACGTAGATTTTAGTAAACAAATGAAGCCTTAAGCTGATAGCATCTGCTTCCAACATCCTACAGATAGTTTGGCTGAACACACGTACGAATCCTACAGTAGTAGTTCTCTGGTACGTAACTATCCGAGGTGAAAAATATGCTTAATTAATTAATTGACATGATCTTGATCATAAATATATATGCATGCATGTGAGTGCGTGGTCCCAATGCGCCTCACAAAAGTCTTGATCTTAAATATTGGCACCAAATAACTTTTAACCAAATGCAATAAAAGGGCTATAAAGTTAATTATAAGCTATGCAGTATGCATGGGCAGCATGTCACTCGGATCAATGCCACCACCCACAAGAGCGGTGGGTCGTTTTCAATGCTGGAATTGGTTGGGGGATCATTAACTCCTATATAGACAAAAGGTCGGATCAATGACTATTTTCTGCAACTACTTTAGATGGGGATGATCAGAAAGACGCTACTGAAAAAGATATTCAAATTAACAATATCATGTTCAGTACTTGTGAAATATTGCACTACATATTTTATATTTTACCTTATTACCCAAAAAAAAAAAAAAAAAAAAAGCCGAAAGAATATCCTATACATATTTGTTAGTACTGTAGTAATTAACTTCGTCAAGACCGATCGAGAAGTGTGGACGACATGATGTCCTGATTTCTTGCTCCTAGCTACTAGGGCTAAGAATTCTTGGTCTATCTGCACGCCAATCGCGAGGTGATCTTTCGATCCATATTATTGGATCGTGCTTCCAAAAAAATTAACTTCTTAAAGTAATTAAGAGCGGCCTATGTGCTAGGATTTAAGTCCCCATAATATTTTATTTCATAAAGCACTTCATGATTTTCTGAAAATTACATTACAATTGGGCAATAATTACATGAAATTTAATTAAATAATTTGATTGTGAATTATTAATCACTCATGATCATAAGATTCGACATTTTACATGTATATATGATCATAATATAATAACAATTATGATAGATTTATTATTACTAAAATTAGCAAAATTTGATTCATAATTGAAAGGTGATTGTAGACTGATATACATTAATATATAGGTTACTTTGATAAATTCAGAAGTAAGACCGATCGATCCTCTTAGATCGTCGATATATCAGTATGCTGAGCAATTACGTACCCCATTTTGCATTTTGGAAAAATAATGATATTAATTCAAAAAAAAAATCAATTGTCTCTACTTAGATACAAAATTTTTGTCTTTCAACAAATTTACTATGAATATATTATTCTCAAAATTGGCTTTGAATATCATAGTTTAAGTAAGAAGTTACTAAAGTTAATTACTCTATATATTATAATTATAAGAATAAAAAATAATCAAAAATTTGAATTGGTAATCTTGGAATTAGTACGATGTAGTACTGAAATATAAGTTAGATATATAAAATGCGTCTTTTATCTTAGATGCCGAATGAAGATATTTAAAAATGGAGAAATTAGCATTCTATAACTCAAGTAAACAATAATAATAATAATATTTGCGGCGGTTATTTTTTACAAATTATATTTTTGTTGATGAACTTATATATTATACAGATTTGAAATATGATCTGCAAATCTCTCTCTCTCTCTCTCTCTCTCTCTCTCTTTTTTTTTTTTTTTTCCCTACACTATTAATTCTTCGATCCATTGAGATGCATTACGGGGGTTAATCATGCATGGTTACATAACAACTATACACACTTATTTGCATGTTTGCTTGTACAACATCAAATTAAAGAAAGGAAAAAAAGGGCGTAGGCCATCAGGGGGGCCCCTGGGAGGGCTAGGACATGATGGTGCTAAAGTACTAGTAGATTTCAGCAAATTATAGTGTGAAATTAGACTTATTTATAAGTAAATAACTTGAAAAACTATATATATATATATATATATATATATATGTATGGTTGTTCTCCACCGAAAGCAGACGCTCCAATTAGGGAGAGATCATTCGTGATCGAAGTGATATTTCTCATTAAATGTACGATAAAATGATTGGATCTCATGAAATATTAATGGTACCGGTGCATCCATAAAGTATACATACGTGTTCGTATATATATCCATGTAGAATATATACACACTTAGGTTAAATTAATCTGAAAATGGTTAAACTTTCCAACACAATAATGGTTGATAGAGATGATGAGAGAAAAAGGCCAAGAATAATAAAAAAACAAGCACACAGCTACCACATATTTCTCTCCAACCAAAATGTATAGCCGATGAATACACGTACACATGCACACCTCTCTCCTTTATGTATCAAACCTACTCAACCACTTTTGATATTATAGCGCAGCTAGCATTTGCCGGCAGAAATAAAAGGAACAGCTCTAGCTTCCCCCTCACCGACTTGACCAAACTCGTACGTACGCACTGGATCTATTCGTCTGAAAAAACTACATCATTTTCTGCTGTACAAATTTTACCCTCAAAATAAGCGTGATCTTCGTTTGCACATATCTTTCACAATATATATACAAACATACACGGGAGCTTGATCACCCATATCAGTATATCACAACCCAACAAAACAGAAAAAAAAATCTATGGGAACTCTCTACCCAGAACCCCCATCTCTCCTCCAAGACCTTAAGGTTACCGTCCACAGTTCCTCCCTAGTTTTTCCCTCCCAAGAAAATGAGAGAAAATCCATGTTCTTATCCAACATAGACCAAGTTCTGAATTTCAGCGTCGAAACAGTACATTTCTTTCCATCCAAGAAAGAATTTCCTCCAGAAGTTGTAGCCGAGAAACTAAAGCACACATTAGCAAAGGCACTGGTTCCATACGATTTCCTTGCTGGTAGATTGAATCTAAACCCGCAAACGGGTCGTCTCGAGATTGATTGCAACGCAGCTGGGGTCGGTTTTGTGGTTGCTTCTAGTGAGTATACACTGGATGAGATTGGAGATTTGGTTTACCCAAACCCAGCTTTTGCGCAACTAGTTTGCAAGACTTGGGGATATATCTTGAAGCCAGATGATCATCCACTTGGTATTTTCCAGGTATATTATATATATATATATACACATACGTACGTACATAGATACATATCGATATATATATCAAATTCTACATATATTTAATTTGATATTGCAGATCCAATTATTAAACAAATATGTGAAAAAATTTATAAACCTAACTTATCTCATAAAATAGGTTTATAATAGAGGATTATTCATTGCTTATAAACACGCATAATAAGACCTTATCCATAGATAATATAAAATTTATTCTTTAACACTATCCCTCACATACATGCTAGTATTTTTTCTGATCCTTGTCACAGGATATGTAGTGCGGGTTTACATTCATCCTGAACCTGACTCTAAATTCTAATACCATAAAGAAAATTATAGGTTTAATTAATCTCATAAAACCGGTTCTACAAAAAAAGATTGTTTATTGTTTATAAACATACTCAAAACCTTGTCCACATTCAAGATGAAATTTATTCTTGAACAATATGCACTTATCTTTCCAATGAGTGATCCCTTACTTTCTACCTTCTCAACTACGCATAATTTTATTTTATTTTTCACTCAGCACTGGTACGTACTTGCATACATAAAATAGTCTTTTTTGGAGGGATTGTTGATTGTTCCATCGATCGGCATGCATGTGCCTAAAGGTTTATTTATAAATGTCCTTTCTCTTTAGGCGTACTTGTGTACATGATCTAACTGCAATAATTTTATTGCCGAGCTAATTCTTAGATCTTTCATAAGAAAGCTTTCATTATACATGTTTTATTACATGCATGATGACTTATTATTATTTTTTTCTTGGAAAAATGGTGTGCCCTACATGTTTGTTTCCTTTATATTTAAAGCACGAGGTTGTAACAAACTAGAGGTTAATAATGTCAAGGGGCGAGGAGAACAGTTGAGGGACCATGCATGCATTAAATTATGTACAGCCTGATCTGCTTCTCTCATTTCTATCTAGCTAATTAATGCTCCATCAAAAACAATCTAGCTAATTAATGCTTTTAGATCTTTTCATTATTTATTTTGAGTTAATTACTTAATTAAGGACTGATTTTGTAAAAAAATAGTTACGCTTCTAAGTGGTCCAACCAATATTACAAGTATTAACTGCCTCCCTTTCATCTACTGCTATGTCAAAAATCTCACCAAACACACAATAGTCTCATTCACACGGTATAATTCTCATTTGTAGAAAAGCTCAGTTTCACTAGCACGATAGCACGTCCTTCTACCCCTCTCTGCTTCCGTCCCTTTGCACCGCCGCATGACAAAGTCCAGTTCCATCGCCACCAGTCTGACATTGACCATCCGTTGCCTACCTTGGCATTGCCCACCATCTCAATCCTTCAACCACACGGATTTTGCACCACTAGTCCTTCACCCACATAGATTTCTTCTGCCACTAGTTCGTCGCCCACATTGATTTCTGCTGCCACTGGTCCATTGCAGCAGATGAAACTGACCACCCCATATTTTTATAGCTCGGCCCCCCATCAAAACATCAGATCAGCCTACTTAAATCATTCACCTTTTCGCTATCCTTAAAAAGCTCCAATCCCTTCCCAAGGTTGAAAGCAAGCCCCATCCAACTTTTGTGCAACCAGAAAGAGTGTTTCCCCAAACCCCATCTAATTTCTCTATTACTTCATAGAGTTTCCACCATGTAAAATGCTCAAAAAAAGATCCATCCTCCAAAAGGTATCAAATCTTCTCAAGTTCTCCATTTTCATTGCCAAAACGTGAAAACCAACTATTATACCAAAACTCGTCTTTCTTATAAGGAAAGCAAGAACCGGCTGAGAGTGCCAGAGGGAGATGTGAAGGGGCTGAGAGTGGGGGCTAAGAGTGCGAAGGGGTAGACGAAAATGATGAGACCTTTTTTGTAAATCTGAGAATTTGATATTGTGCATCTACATGATAGTTATAGTGGGAAGCCTATGTATCACTTAACTATTGGTGGGCTGTTAATTGAGTAAGGTTAGACAGACCGGTGCTAAGGTTTTCTTTTTAAAAAAAATGGATAAGTTTGTAACTTATATGTAAAAAAACTTATTTTTAACTGGTAGATTCTATTTTTTTTTAAGAGAGTACGCAATACTTACATATATATTCTAAGATTTTTTTATATATTATTTAAATAAGTTGTGTTCGGTTGTTGAACCAAACTCAATTCATCTTAACTTATTTCAAACTAATCATTAATGTGACTTATATTACTTTTTTAAACTTTTCATAAAAAATTAAATTCATCTTAACTTTCTTCATACAATTTAAACTAAAAAGTTAAACTCATTTCAATTTTAAAAAATTAAATCTATCTCAATAAAACCTATAAAATATTTATATTTAGAACTCAACTCCGGAATGATTGTTAAATACCGAGTATTTGGATGAATGCAATTTTTGGTTTAGCATACATATGATGTATTGTAGTATTTGAGATTATTGTGAGTGAGTTGGAGCAGGATATGAATTAGGAACTCAAGAGAAATTGATATATGTGTACTGGGTGGTAAAATAAAAGACTATTTGTGGCAACTTTTAATCGCCACAAATAGTCTTTGAACATGTCATTTTTTTCCTAGTGAATGTAGTACGCTGATAATGTCAAGTATGCATATTTCTTCATTGGTTTTCACAGCGTTTCAAAGCGCTGGAAAAATTATTATTTTCAGCGAATTTTTAAATGCTGGAAATAATAATAACCTATATGCAGCGTTTTAAAAAATGGCTGCAAGTAATGAACACTATTTGCAGCGAAATTTATGTTATTTCTGACAGTTTTATGTCGCTGCAAATACTTTTTTCAGCGATTTACAACTAAATTGGAACTGTAATTGTGGCGATTGTTTTTGCTATTTACAGCGTGGAAAATCGCTGAAAATAACTGAATATTTACAACGATTTTTGTCTTTCGCTGGATTTATTTATAAGTGAGTAGACAGATGCGACTATCATTCGGCGTAGTAAAAATCGCTGGGAATAAATTATTGCAGCGATTTTGGAGGTCTTTTGCAACGATTTTTGACGCTGGAAAAGACCAATTTTCTTGTAGTGAGACTATATTACTGTTATTCACAAATTATCATCTCATTTCTATTCCCAAACCTGCCATTAATCATTCAACGTCTAAGAATAATGAAACGTTCTATACAGTTGACGTCATTTAAGTGCGGTGGCTTTGCAATGGGTATCTCAACGAACCATGCAACATTTGATGGCCTAAGCTTCAAACATTTCTTGGAGAACCTGGCTTCCCTAGCTGCTGATAAACCCTGCCTTGCTGTCATCCCCTGCAATGACCGTCAGTCCCTGGCTGCTCGATCCCCACCGCAAGTCCCATTCTCACACCCTGAGCTGCTCAAGATTCCCCATGGCCAGGAGTCCAACCTTTCTGTCTTTGAAGCCACCCAAGAAGATCTTGCCTTTAACATTTTCCGGTTGACCTCCGGTGATATTGCCAACCTCAAGGAGCAGGCCAAAGCCACCAGCGGTGCCGCCATTAATGCCAACACCCGTATCACCGGCTTTAACGTCGTCTCCGCCCATGTATGGCGGTGCAAAGCATTATCCTGCGGCGCGGACAACAACATGGAGAGGCTGTCCACCATTCTTTATGCTGTTGACATAAGGCCAAGACTCAAGCCACCATTGCCGTCATCTTATGCAGGGAACGCGGTGCTCACTGCATATGCGACAGCTCCATGCAAGGAGCTAAGTGAAGGGCCATTGGCAAAGCTTGTGGATATTGTTTCCGAAGGTGAAAGAAGGATAACAGATGAGTATGCAAGGTCTGCCATAGACTGGGGAGAGCTGTACAAAGGGTTTCCCCATGGGGAGTTTTTGGTTTCATCATGGTGGAGATTAGGGTTTGCTGAGGTGGAGTATCCGTGGGGAAGGCCAAGGTACAGCTGTCCTATTGTTTATCACAGGAAGGACATCATTTTGCTGTTTCCTGATATCAATGAAGGTGGAGAAAGAGGCAGTGGGGTCAACGTTTTGGTGGCTCTCCCTGCTGAGGAAATGAAAAAGTTCCAAAGCCTCTTCCATAAGTTATTGTCAGGTTGAAGGAACTTTATCATACATAGCTTGTACTCTTGGATGTGTCTGATTAATTAATGCGAGAGTGTTGTTCTTTAGTATATGTATCTGGTAATATTTAAAGACGTTGCAAGCTAGGTGCATGCATGATGTTTGGAAAGGACCATATAATTTAAATATGTTATGGATTACTGATTACGTCTAAAGAATAATGTTGTAGTTATAGCATAGCTTTAGAATGTCGATTATATAAGAGACAAATTAAAAAAATAGCAGAATGAACAAAAAACACTAAAGAAAAATATTAAATGATTAATAGAGAACAAAAAATAATTTTAAATGCAAATTAAAGTGAAGCAAAATGATTAACGGAAAAAGTACTTAAATGAACGAATAGTAAAGCGTCGGCAATCCCTTGCACAAATATGGTATTTTGGTTATTCTTAATTCATTGAATAATTCAATTGGGAACTCAATTCTCAAAATAATTGATCCAAATATAATTGAAGAACTAATTCATTCAAAAGAAAAAGTATGATTGAATACATAAACAGAATAAATTCTATGATTATTCAGAGAAAAAAATATCAATGAATTGAGAATGATAAAATAAAAGAGTTTTAGTAATTGAAAATCAAATACATAAATTAAAAATACCATATAATGTGTAAGTTCATCCATAACCCTACTTGAGAATTTAGTTACCCATAAATATAATGGACAACAAAAATCTCAAGAGAAAAATAAAACAAACAGCAGCCATGAAAATTAATTTTGTCTCTTTGTTCTTTAGTCCATTCTCTCACCATAGTGCTACTAGTTCTCTCCCTCAGTTTTATGCTAATGATATACTTATATAGAGTAGGAAATAAATCTTAATGTCTTCATGATTCCCATATAAAAGAATCGTCTAAATTTTAGAACTCATCTTGGCAACCATGTATATGTTTCAAGAGTTCAAATTTGGAAATCCTTATTAGAGACAAATTTATAGGACTTTGAGATATCTTTCTAATGTCTCAATAATCGAAGCAATCCAATATATGAGTGGAAAGTTACAATTAAAATACCAGACTATATCCAGACTGTCTCTTAGCGAATTTCAGACTTGGACTTTCTTACAGTTTCCTTTTGTGATTTTTTCTTTTTTTTTTTTCCCTTGATCCAAATTGCTCCCAAATATTCCCATGAAAGTTCTAATTTGAATTTGACTTGGATTTGACTTGCTCTTTTATAAACTCTAAAATTAAACATAAAAATCTGCTTAGGAGTATCATAAAGTAAATAAAAACTCAATTTAAGAATACACATTAATTTATATTATTTCTATTCACATTTTATCATTTTAATCCAATAAGAGAGTATTTAGAGTACACTTTCGCTCACTCATCAAGTACATAATTGATCGTCACTGAAGACTAGGTAATTGTGAGTGAAAGCATTATAAATGACTATGTATATGACGCATGACTCTTGAATTTAAACTTATCTAAAAAATGCATGAGTTTTATTTGTATTTTTCTCTAGGGAAAACATATAATATATATATATATATTGATGTAAACCAAGGAGATGAAAATGTTGATCATACACGTGGGAATGGAGCTGATCATACATGTGGGAATAAAGCTGAATTTTCACAAGACCCTTTGTCACTTCCTTGTGGCCCAATTACAAGATTTAGAACCAAACGTTTCAAGGAAGTACTAAATGGGCTAATCCAAGAGAATTGGGCTGATTCTAAAAAGACTAAGATGAACTCAAATAATAATCAAGACTTAGTCCATGTCATCAAAGCAATTGAAGAGGCTAATTAGCATGCAAAAACGCAACCAGCATAGTTTGAGCATTAAAGAGTGTGAATTTGTGAGTTTCAAGGATATTAAGTAGGGAAATTTGCTTATGGCCTTGGCTGGTTATGTTAAATACATTGAATCTAGTCATTTAGCTATTTTTGGTTGCCTTTAGAAGTCCAAGAGGCCTAAAAACGTGGGGACTTGTTTATATTGATGCTTGTGTTGCTTTTAAAGTTGAGTTATGACTTTTCCTATCTTTGGAGGGTTGTTCCAAGTATATATCATGGGTTGTACGAACTTTGTAGGGAGATTTGGTTTTCAGAAAATTATTTTCATTTTGACGTCTTGTGTTCCTCTTTGTTCTTGAAAGAACTCTTGAACTTATCAAGTTAATCTTGTTGCGTTCAAATAACCAAACTTATCACCTTGATTCTTGAGAGATTCTTAGGTTTCTTGGTGTGGTATTTTCAATCCTTCGTAGTCTTGGTTTTCAGTTGGTTAGGTGACAGGTCAAGGCTCAACAAATCTTGTGTACATGATCTTGGGGTTCCAATCCATCATTGTTATCGAGTTTCATCACAGTTGTTGGTGGAGTTCATATCATATATATAATAACTATATGGGCTGGGTTTTAAGAAGCTGACTCACTATGACAAAAAATTCATTTTTGGGATATTTTTGTTTGGATTGAAATGAAAATTGTCTCAAAAAATGAGATATAGAGATAAAATTTAAATTTCGTCCCTAAAAAATGACAGATGCTAGTTCAAACGGTATATGCAAGGATGAAAATTTTTTTCCATAATAAAATAAGTGTTCAAACATTGATTAAAATTTTCGAACAAAATAAAATAAACATTTTGAATGGATATAATATATGGCTGAACGAGATTTTTGAGCATTAACTGATCAAATTTAGCAAGACATTGACTTACAATTCGAACAATATACAACAACATTCAAACGTCAATGTTAATCAATTTTCGAATGTATATTATATATGATCGAATGGGAAATTGGGGTGTGAAATGACTAAATTTAGCAGGATATTGACTTACCATTTGAACAGATTTTTGAACAAATAGGTTAATAAAGATTCAATTGTAAAATAAAGAGTGCAAATGGAGATTTACTGCAGAAATATCTGGTGGTGGAGAAACATGCAAACGGTTACATATTTCGTTCAAATTATGACAAAACTTTTATAGTTTGTTATGGCAGCACAATACTATACTTAATTATGTACAAATATTTAATTTATATAAAGAATTAGCAATTAGGGAATATATATAATAGAAATCAATAATTAATTTAGAAAAAATAAAGACGATTCATAATTAACTTAAATTTACAAAACACAAAATATAGTCCATACAAAACACCAAAAATATGCAAATAAAAGCTATAGACTATTATGATTCCAACTCTCTATACACATCCTCGATTAAAGTTAGACGTGTCTCTAGCTATGTCAACCATGTAATAATCGTGAGTTGAGTCGCAGACATAGCATTAATTTATATACACAAGTCAAAGATGCTAGCATTAACTCTGTACATAAGTCAAAGATGGCACTACAGATCTCCATACACACTGTATCAATCACAGTTGATGTTTGTCTGCTAATCTCTTCATGCACTATATATGCCACCTCCTTACAAGTACATGTGCGTGATGCCTCAGCTTGTGTGGATGTCTCACCGACTGATACTCCATGATTACCCAACTATGCATCTCTTTGAGTATCGACAGGCTCTAGAATAGGAGCATGAGTGATGTGAACCCACAAGAATGGAATTCCTTGAACCCAAAATCAATTTGAAAACTCACCCAATAAAGCCAAAATCAAGTCAATGGGTGGAAGAATCTAGACCCGTTAAAAAACTCATTTCAAGAACCTAGATTATATGAAAATTTACACCTGTTGAAGAACCCGTCTCAAGAACCCAAATTACAAAGGAGAAATGCCACGAAGGTTATGATTTACCTTTGATAAGTTCAAATATTCAATAAAGAATAAGAGGAGATATATTTAACTCACAATAAATAAAATTCATCAATTTTCATAAACTTTCATATATTTTCTAGCCTTCTCAAATGAGGCTACAAGTGATTTAAATAAACTATCCCCAAAAATCCTAGTGTAGTGCCACGGTACTATAGCATGAATAGTATTGTGGGTGTTGTAGCGTGAACAGTGCAGCACTATAGTAAATTCTAAATCCCTAGTTCAAATAAAATAATAACTTTCCAAATAAGTCATTGGCTAAAATACAAAGCCTTCCAAAAAATCCTAATTCATAAGAAATAAAATAAATAATATTAATAAACTCTAGTCCACTTATTCTAAACTAATAATAAAAATCCTTTAAACAAATTGAAAGCCTTAACAACAATAGGCCCTATCTCTAAGTCATGTCTTCCACAACTTGGATCAAGTGGATCAAAACTAGTTCTTCTTCTTTCAAGCTCATCTTGAGTGTTAGGCTCTTGCTAGCTTCATCTCAAGTGGATTGCACCAATCCTTACATTACTTCCTTGATCCTCTTGGCTCTTGATCTTGTAATTGATCCTTAAGACTTGATCCACCTTGGGGACCATCAATGAATACAAAGTCTCGAGTGTCTTGTGCTTCGTGACATGGTGGAGGAGTTGATCGGTCCAATTGGCTCCCAAACATGCTCAGCAATATCTAGCAGGACCCAAGCATGTATCAAAAACCGTGTGATTTGGATCCAAAATGGAAATATACTTATCATAATTGACTAGGTTGATAGGAAACCCATGAGTGACGCGTATCATAAACTTCCCCCGATCCATGCCAACCTCTATCTTGTGCTGCTGAAAATCAATGTTGTTGGTGATATTAAATTCATGATCTTGAAGAAATTAGATAAATCTATATGTTTGATGTTTTTCGTCCAACAACTGTAACAGCCTGCTAGAAATTCAATAGTGACATTTCTATTTATTTTAGGAATCTCGTGAAAATTTCATAAGTTTTTACGAATTAACCAATCGTATAGATTTTAGTCTGTTAACATAGTCAATATTATCACTAATTATGATACCAAAAATATGATTTTTTTTATTTGAAATATTTATAAGTGTCAGAATGTGTTATGGTCAGCACCCTTAGACTCAATGGATTATTTATAATTGTATGGTGCAATAACTCATTTTCATATTTTCTGACAAAATGCTATTCGAAACTGTGAAATTATTTTTAGGGACACTTCGGGATTGAATTTCAGTAAACAATTTTCATTATATGTTAATATGAATATTTAGGAATTTTGTGATGACCCGCTTTTGAGTGTATTTTCGCTGAAATAATTATTTTTATTTTAATTAATATATTAGTTATTTATTTTAATTTATTTGCGTTTTAAAATTAGTTTTTAATTTAATTTAATTTATTTGAGGTTGTGTTTTATTTCTTTTAGTTGTTTTGTGGTTTTAATCTCTTTTTGGCGGTTTAGTTTTGTTTTCCGGATGAGGATTAGATCTCCTCTTTTCCCTACACTTCTTTTCTTTTTTCCTTTCTTTTTTCTTTTTCCTTTTTCTTTTTCCTTCTTCTTTTCTTTTTCCTTTCTTTTTCTTTTTTCTTTTTTTTCTTTTTCTCTCTTCTCTCTCCCCGCGTTCGGACCCCCCCGAGCTCTCTCTCTCTCCTCCCTCTCCCTCACGCCGGCGTCCCCTTCTTCAGCTCAGACCGCCGCCGTCCGGCCACCGTTCGGCCCCCCCACCAGTCCCATTCTCTTCCCCTCCCTCCGGTGCACCACCCCACCCAAGCTCACCCCCAACCGGCCGGCCATTTGGCCGGAAAAAGCCCAACAAAGCCGCACGGTTTTGGCTCCGATCCGCCGCCGTCGCTCCACCTCCGGCCACCACTTCTTCACCACTTCATCACCGGTCCCTTGCCGTCCTAACCCAAGCATTTCCGGCCTCCAACGACCATCGGAGCAGCTCCTACGAGCTTGTTTTCCGATTTGGGTATTTTGGCCATTTTCCGGCGATTCCGCCGCCACCCACGGCCAACCACCACTTCCAATAGCTTCACAACCATCCCTAGACCATATCCTATCAATCTCGTGTCCTAGTTTGTCCCTGTTCAAAAGTGAGTTTTTCAGACCCACGGCCACAGTAAATTTTCACTGTGACGCTGCTGTTTTTTCCGCCTTTTGCAACGCCGCTTGTTTTCTAAAATTGCCATATAGCGCTGTAAGTATTTTCCAAACCCTATTTTCAGATTTTAATATATATTGCTCATTCAATTATTTACTGTTGTAGGTTGTTGATTCCGGACTGAGTCCGAGGAGTTTCGGGGGTCGGATGGATGGAGGACGGAGTTGCCTGTTTATTTGATTTATGATTGTTGGATTATTTTATTATGCATTGTTATGGCATTACATAGTGCATGCACGTGTGTTTGAGGATTTATGTTAAAAGCTTGTGTTTTGGCGTAAGTGTATTGCGGGTGCGTGTGTATCACGAGCCCAAGCCGGGATGGGTTATTATCTCAGTGGAGCTCCTCTGGTCACTCGGGAGCGGAATAAACTGAGTGATGTCCCCTGAGTTGTCGAGAGCGATGACGGGAGCGGGGCTAGGGGATGCTTGGCTACGAACGCGCCGGGCGCGGAACCGGGCATCGCCCTACTCACCGACTCCGTGGCCCTTCGCTGGCGAGGGCTAGAGGATGCTTGGCTACGCACGCGCGGGGCGCGGAACTGGGCATCGCTCGTTAGGTGTCACATGCGTGGTGGTACTCTACGGTGTGACACTAGAGCCAGGGTGTGCGGATGACCCCTAGGGGAGGTCATGGTGCATACGGTTAAAATTGGATAATGGTTTATGAGGCCAAATGGGACTTTTGGCGTGGGCCAGATGGACTTCTGGCGAGATATTGGACCAGATGGACTTCTGGCGAGATATTGGGTCAAATGGACTTTTGGCGGCCAAATATGACTTTTGGCGTGTTTTTCGGTAAGGATGTGTTTTTGGGCTTTGTGCATTGGGCATGGTTCATGTATCTTGTTTGAGTTTTATGTGTTTTTATCTGGTAGTGTTTGGGTTTTACTTACCTGCGGTACCATTCGTGGTTCCGTAGCTTTTGGTGCAGAGTTAGAGGACGATGAGGAGGAGGCTGAGCCCGAGGATGCGGCTCCGCCGGGTTGCTGATGCTATCTTTTATATTTGTTAAAACTGTATTTGTGTTTTGTAATATTTTATCTATGTACGTTTTAAACAGCGTGTATTACGTTAAGAAAAATTCTGGTACTTAGTTATGACTTTCGTTATCCGCTGCATGTTTCTTTGTACACATCTGTTGCCTTGCACACACTCGGCACCCGTCGATGGGATGGTGACCCGGGTTGTCACCATCCGGACGTCTCAATTTCCCCGTGTTCGGGCGTGGGGATTTGGGGGCGTCACAGGTGGTATCAGAGCGGTTTGGCTCTGGGTAAAACCACATGTCCCGTAGGTAGTACCAGAATGTTTTTAAAGTTGTGTTTTGAAAATTATGTTGAGTATAGTTGTTTTATTTGTTTTACTTGTGTGAGCTTGTTTGTTTGTTTTTATTTATTTAGTTATGTTTTGGCATGCTGGTTTCTTTTGTTTCTTGCTGTGTAGTGTTGTTTTTGTTTTTGTTGGTTTTATGATGGTTTTATTTGTTTTCGTAAAGGAGGGTCAAGAGTGGTGTTGTGGCAAGAGTATGGGGAGACCAAGGAAAAATACTCAGGAACCACAGGACAATACCTCCAGGGATGACTCCATAGCCGAAGCAATTCGGCAGATGACGGAGTTTATGCAACAGAGTGCGAGATCTCAACAGGCAGGGCCTTGGCCACCACAAGGACCTTGGCCACCGCAAGGGGGTCCTTGGCCACCATCAGGAGGGCCTTGTCCACCATCAGGAGGACCTTATCCACCGTCAGGAGAGCCTTGTCCGCAACAAGGAGGGTATTGGCCACAACTGAGGGGTCCCTGGCCATATCAGGGAGGGCCTTGGATGTATCCAGGAGGGTCCAGTCGTATGGTGCAAGCCGGATGCACCTATGAGCGCTTCCTAGCGCATCGGACTCCACACTTCACTGGAAATGAGGATCCACTTCAGGCTGGAAAATGGATCAAAGATCTGGAGAAGACTTTTGAGGTGTGTGGGTGCACTGAGGCACAGCAAGTACTTTACGCCAGCTACCTCTTGCAAGGTACTGCTTCTGATTGGTGGGATACCAAGAGGGTGCTGTTGGAATCTGAACTAGGATCTTTCGCTGCGGTGACCTGGCAGCGTTTCAAGAAGGAGTTCAATGACCGCTTCTTTCCCGCATCGGTAAGGAAGCAAAAGGCAAGAGAGTTCTCCAATCTGGTCCAAGGGGGTGCGACAGTGGAGCTGTACGCCCGGAGGTTCATAGAACTTGAGCGGTTTGCTCCTCACCTTGTCGCCACTGAGGAGATGCGAGCAGATCGTTTCCAGGAGGGGCTGCGTCATGACATACGCCGTATGGTGGTCAGCCATCGGATATCCACTTTTCAGGAGTTAGTGGATGTGGCCACCCTTATAGAGCGGGAAAATAATCTGAGTATGGGCTCCCCTCCAGGGCAAAAGAGGCGGAGTTTTTCTGGTGAAGGAAGCAGCTCGGGTTCGCCTCAGAAGTTTGTTCAGCGGACCGGAACTCGACCTCAAGCATCCTCAAGTGTTCGCATGGGAGGACGTATGCCTGTTTGTGGAGCTTGTAATAGAGCTCATGAGGGCGAGTGTCGGACGAGTAGCGGACCCCAGTGTTATCGGTGCGGCCAAGTGGGACATATTGCTCGGGATTGCCCCGTCAGAGTTCAAGGAAGCCATGGAGGTAGACACGGTGGAAGAACCAACCCGAGACAAGCAGTGCAAGCCCGGGTTTATGCTGTCACACCCGGAGAGGTGGATGATGAGGCACCAGCGACCCATGATGCTGGAGTAATCACAGGTATGGATTAATTTAATTTTTAAGTTGGATTTAATTTTTGGTGCATTTGGTTTCTTCATTGTTTTTTTTTGGATTTCATGGGTTGTGTGTTTGGTTCAGGAAGAGTCCATTTGTATGAGTTTTATGCTTGTACTTTGTTTGATTCCGGTGCTTCACGATCGTTTGTGTCTTCCACGTTTGCTCGGGTGTGTAATTTGGTCACGGAACCGTTGCCGAAGGCTATGGTAGTGGCTCTACCCGATGGCGAGATGGTGTGGTGTTCCAAGGTTGCTTTGGGATGCCCGTTAAATTTTGAGGGAAGATTTTTGGATGCAGATTTGGTGGTGTTCAAGCTGTTGGGTTTTGATATCATCCTCGGGATGGATTGGCTATACCGATATTCTGCGAGTATTAATTGCAGAAGTCGGATAATTAGCTTTCAGCTTCCAGATGGTGATTGTCTGGAATTTGTGGGGAGTAGGTTAAAGGAGAAACCGATAATTATATCGGCGATTCAGGCAAGACGAGAGATTGCATGGGGAGCGGATGCATTCTTGGTGCAGATGGTGTCCACGCCATCTGAGAAGAAGTCTTTGGCAGACATTCCAGTTGTGGAAGAATTCCCCGATGTGTTTGTGGATGACTTGCCCGGACTACCTCCTGTTTGGGAGATGGAGTTTGTTATAGACTTGGAACCTGGAGCGGCTCCTGTGCATAAAGCTCCTTATCGCATGGCACCGGCTGAATTGAAAGAGTTGAAGACTCAGTTGCAAGAACTGGTAGAGAAGGGATTTATTCAGCCTAGTACGTCGCCGTGGGGTGCACCAGTTTTATTTGTTAAGAAGAAAGATGGAACCCTCCGTATGTGCATCGACTATCGGGAATTGAACAAGGTGACCATAAAAAATAAATACCCTCTCCCGCGGATTGATGATTTGTTTGACCAACTTCAAGGAGCAGCCGTGTTCTTTAAGATTGATCTGAGGTCGGGATATTACCAGCTGAGAATCAGAGACCAGGATGTGCCTAAAACTGCTTTCAGGTCGAGGTATGGGCATTATGAATTTAAGGTGATGCCGTTTGGGTTAGCTAATGCCCCTGCAGCGTTCATGGATTTGATGAATAGGGTGTTTCAACCTTACCTGGATTCCTTTGTGGTAGTATTTATTGATGATATACTGATTTATTCCCGAGATGTTGAAGAGCATGTGTATCATCTTAGTCTGGTACTTGAGAGATTGAGAGAACACCAGCTATACGCCAAGCTTAGCAAGTGTGAGTTCTGGTTGGAAGAAGTTAAATTTCTTGGGCATGTAATTTCCCGGGGCGGAGTGGCAGTTGATCCTAGTAAGGTAGAAGCCATTTTGTCATGGCCACGCCCGACTACAGTGCGCGATATCCGGAGTTTCTTGGGGCTCGCCGGTTACTACCGAAGATTTGTAGAGGATTTTGCTCGCCTATCCGGACCTCTCACAGCTTTGACTCGGAAGAATACAGAATTTGTTTGGTCAGAGAAATGTGAGAGAAGCTTCTAGGAATTGAAGAACAGGTTGACAACGGCACCAGTGTTAGCACTCCCAGAACCGCATAAGCCTTTCGTAGTCTTCAGCGATGTGTCTAAGTTTGGTTTGGGTTGTGTCCTTATGCAGGAAGGACGGGTTGTAGCCTATGCATCTCGTCAGCTTAAGGACCATGAGAAGAATTATCCGACGCATGATCTAGAATTGGCTGCGATTGTTTTTGCCCTTAAGATCTGGCGGCACTTCTTGTATGGGGAAGCTTGCGAGGTATTTACTGATCACAAGAGCTTGAAGCATTTGTTTTCCCAGAAAAATCTGAATATGAGGCAGAGGCGTTGGCTGGAGCTAATCAGTGACTATCAGTGTGAGATCAAGTACCACCCGGGGAAGGCTAATATAGTTGCTGATGCTTTGAGCCGGAAGTCTCATTTGGAAGATGAAGCCAAGCCGTCAGAATTGGAATCGTTGCTTTGTGGGATGAGAAGGCTCCTTATAGAGAGTTCGCAGCAAGTAGAGATTTTGTCTTCAGTTCTTGATATTCGGGTAACTGATTTTGAAGAATTGAAAGCTCTCCAAAGAAAGGATCCGAAGCTGCTGAACATCAGGAAAAGAGTCCGAAAATCTCGAGGGCCGTTGCACTATAGCATGGATAGTGATGGGATACTTCGGTTCCGAGATCGCAGAGTGGTCCCAAAGGACTCAGATTTCAAAGAACGGATCATGGCGGAAGCTCATGCGGCCCCGTATTCAGTTCATCTCGGCAGTACAAAGATGTATCGAGACTTGAAGAAAACTTACTGGTGGGATGGAATGAAGAAGGACGTTGCCTTATATGTGGAGAAATGCCACACGTGCCGTCAGGTAAAGGCCGAGCATCAGAGACCTGCAGGTATGCTCCAACCCCTCCCTATTCCTGAGTGGAAATGGGATGATATCACGATGGACTTCGTAGTGGGTTTGCCGAGAACACCTAGTGGGAAGAATTCTGTTTGGGTGATTGTGGATCGGTTAACGAAGAGCGCTCATTTTTTGCCTGTTAATAACACCAACTCTTTGGGTAAGTTGACCCGTTTGTATGTCAAGGAGATAGTGCGACTACACGGCGTACCAAAGAGTATAGTGTCGGATCGAGACCCGAGGTTTACGTTGCAGTTCTGGAAGAGTTTGCAGGCAGCTTTGGGTACTAAGTTGAAGTTCAGCACTGCTTATCACCCGCAGACAGACGGCCAGTCAGAGCGCACCATACAGACCCTGGAAGACATGTTGCGAGCATGTGTCCTGGAATTCCAAGGGAGTTGGGAAAATCATTTGCCGCTCATTGAGTTTGCCTACAATAACAGTTTCCATGCGACCATTCAGATGGCTCCCTATGAAGCTCTTTATGGGAGAAAGTGTAGGTCGCCCTTGTGTTGGGATGAAGTTGGGGAGAGTAGGGTAATTGGACCCAAAATAATTCAAGAAATGCAAAGCCAAGTCCGGATCATTAGAGACAAAATGGCGGCAGCTCAGAGTCGCCAGAAAAGCTACGCTGATACCAGGAGGAGAGAATTGTCATTTGAAGTTGGTGATTGGGTTTATCTTAAAGTCTCTCCCATGAGAGGTGTTAAGCGTTTTGGTAAGAAGAGGAAACTAGATCCGAGGTACGTCGGCCCTTTTCAGATTCTGGAGAGAGTAGGGTCCGTCGCCTATAGGGTTGCTTTGCCAGATTATTTTGGGGATGTTCATGATGTTTTCCACGTATCATCCCTGAAGAAGAGTTTTGGACAGCAAGAGCCACGTTTCGTCGACCCAGCAGGTATTCAGTTGCAACCGGATCTCACTTACGAAGTTGTTCCGTCGCAGATTTTGGATTGGAAGGAGCAACAGTTGAAGTCCAAGACGATACCTTTAGTTAAAGTGGCTTGGGGAGATCCGTTAGCTCAAGACTTCTCTTGGGAGCGAGCAGCGGACATGAGGGAGCAGTACCCGTATTTGTTCGAATGATGAAGGTATGTATTTTAACCTTGATCTCAGTTGGTTTATGAGCGTTTATGTGGCTTGCTTTAAGTTGGGGGTTGATTTGCAATTTCGAGGACGAAATTGTTTTTAAGGAGGGGAAGATGTGATGACCCGCTTTTGAGTGTATTTTCGCTGAAATAATTATTTTTATTTTAATTAATATATTAGTTATTTATTTTAATTTATTTGCGTTTTAAAATTGGTTTTTAATTTAATTTAATTTATTTGAGGTTGTGTTTTATTTCTTTTAGTTGTTTTGTGGTTTTAATCTCTTTTTGGCGGTTTAGTTTTGTTTTCCGGATGAGGATTAGATCTCCTCTTTTCCCTACACTTCTTTTCTTTTTTCCTTTCCTTTTTCTTTTTCCTTTTTCTTTTTCCTTCTTCTTTTCTTTTTCCTTTCTTTTTCTTTCTTCTTTTTTTTCTTTTTCTCTCTTCTCTCTCCCCGCGTTCGGACCCCCCCGAGCTCTCTCTCTCTCCTCCCTCTCCCTCATGCCGGCGTCCCCTTCTTCAGCTCAGACCGCCGCCGTCCGGCCACCGTTCGGCCCCCCTACCGGTCCCATTCTCTTCCCCTCCCTCCGGTGCACCACCCCACCCAAGCTCACCCCCAACCGGCCAGCCATTTGGCCGGAAAAAGCCCAACAAAGCCGCACGGTTTTGGCTCCGATCCGCCGCCGTCGCTCCACCTCCGGCCACCACTTCTTCACCACTTCATCACCGGTCCCTTGCCGTCCTAACCCACCCATTTCCGGCCTCCAACGACCACCGGAGCAGCTCCTACGAGCTTGTTCTCCGATTTGGGTATTTTGGCCATTTTCCGGCGATTCACAACCATCCCTAGACCATATCCTATCAATCTCGTGTCCTAGTTTGTCCCCGTTCAAAAGTGGGTTTTTCAGACCCACGGCCACAGTGAATTTTCACTGTGACGTTGCTGTTTTTTCCGCCGTTTGCAACGCCGCTTGTTTTCTAAAATTGCCATATAGCGCTGTAAGTATTTTCCAAACCCTATTTTCAGATTTTAATATATATTGCTCATTCAATTATTTACTGTTGTTGGTTGTTGATTCCGGACTGAGTCCGAGGAGTTTCGGGGGTCGGATGGATGGAGGACGGAGTTGCCTGTTTATTTGATTTATGATTGTTGGATTATTTTATTATGCATTGTTATGGCATTACATGGTGCATGCACGTGTGTTTGAGGATTTATGTGAAAAGCCTGTGTTTTGGCGTAAGTGTATTGCGGGTGCGTGTGTATCACGAGCCCAAGCCGGGATGGGTTATTATCTCGGTGGAGCTCCTCTGGTCACTCGGGAGCGGAATAAACTGAGTGATGTCCTCTGAGTTGTCGAGAGCGATGACGGGAGCGGGGCTAGGGGATGCTTGGCTACGAACGCGCCGGGCCCGGAACCGGGCATCGCCCTACTCACCGACTCCGTGGCCCTTCGCTGGCGAGGGCTAGAGGATGCTTGGCTACGCACGCGCGGGGCACGGAACTGGGCATCGCTCGTTAGGTGTCACATGCGTGGTGGTACTCTACGGTGTGACACTAGAGCCAGGGTGTGCGGATGACCCCTAGGGGAGGTCATGGTGCATACGGTTAAAATTGGATAATGGTTTATGAGGCCAAATGGGACTTTTGGCGTGGGCCAGATGGACTTCTGGCGAGATATTGGGCCAGATGGACTTCTGGCGAGATATTGGGCCAAATGGACTTTTGGCGGCCAAATATGACTTTTGGCGTGTTTTTCGGTAAGGATGTGTTTTTGGGCTTTGTGCATTGGGCATGGTTCATGCATCTTGTTTGAGTTTTATGTGTTTTTATCTGGTAGTGTTTGGGTTTTACTTACCTGCGGTACCATTCGTGGTTCCGTAGCTTTTGGTGCAGAGTTAGAGGACGATGAGGAGGAGGCTGAGCCCGAGGATGCGGCTCCGCCTGGTTGCTGATGCTAACTTTTATATTTGTTAAAACTGTATTTGTGTTTTGTAATATTTTATCTATGTACGTTTTAAACAGCTTGTATTACGTTAAGAAAAATTCTGGTACTTAGTTATGACTTTCGTTATCTGCTGCGTGTTTCTCTGTACACATCTGTTGCCTTGCACACACTCGCACCCGTCGATGGGATGGTGACCCGGGTTGTCACCATCTGGACGTCTCAATTTCCCCGTGTTCGGGCGTGGGGATTTGGGGGCGTCACAAATTTTTAGTACTAAGTTATTATTAACTTTTTTGGAATGAATAGTAATCTTAATAAGCATACCAAGTGCAGTATTTTGAAAATCATAGTCACAGTGTAAAATGTTCAAATTAGGTTAGAGAAGTTTTATTTAGACACTTGGCAAGATCTTAGCCACACATGATGAATAGCATTAAACACTTGGCATCATGAGGAACATTTGATGGATTTGAAGGAATCAAGGTACAAGATTATGCCACCTAAGCAAAAACTCTATTCCATCTGATCAATCAAATTGCGCCAAACCAAAAAGAATTTACACCTTAGTAAAATCCTATATGGTTGGAATCCAACTGAGAACCCAAAAGGATGGTTAAAACAGAAATCCTAAACGGTTTTATCCAAATTCTAAAGTTGACCTCAAAATCTTAATTGAATCGGTTTCTAGCATTATATTTAATCACTTGATTAGATTACTTTCACATGCTATTAATCATTCAAATTTATGTTAGAACATCATTATCCAACCTTCTAGACCTTGGATATTTGATTGGGTCAAGAGAAATTGGTTTTGGACTTGATAGCAATCCAAACCCTATTAAAACCCTAAATTGGGGCACATTCGGTTAAGGCCCACGAATTTCTCCACATTAGCATTGCTTCTTGGCTAAGTTTTGCACCCCCACTTGGATGACCAAATCTTTCAAAAGGAGCCTAGAAGGTTTTAGAAGGGATAAGCTAAAGAGGCTACCTCACTCTTTCAACTCAACACTTCACCATGAGGAAATATATTGGGATAGTTTTCTCTACCCTTTTTGGATTATCAAGAGAAACACTCAAGCTCATTCTCAGCTCTCTCTTCAACCCTCACTTACCCAAGAAGTCTTCCAACACATTTCACACTCATCCCACCTCTTTTCCCACATTCCTTAGAAAGAAAACAAAAGACTCTAAGACAACTTTTTAGAGTTCTTTTGCACGCCTGTTTCAAAGCTTATGTAAGTGTTTTCTCACAAATTTTCCTTCATAAAATTTATTCCTTCTTTAGTCTAATTTATGTAGGTACCTATTTGTTCCATTTGAAGATCGTTGTTCAATCAAACGTGGTTTAAACCATAGAAAAGTCATTTGGTGCGATAAACTAGAGAGTATGTTATTTTTTGGGCTTTTGACCAAGCTAATGGATAGACTGTGATGCCCCCAAATCCCCACGCACGGACACAGGGAAATCGAGACGTTCGGATGATGACATCACGGGTCATCATCCTATCGACGTGTGCCAAGTGTGTGTATAAGCAACGAATGTGCATGAGAAACAAGCAGCGGATAGCAAAGTCAATAACTAAGTACCAGAATTTTTCTTAGTTTAATACAAAACTGTTTAAAACATACATAATAATAAAATATTACAAAGCACAAATATAGTTTTAAACCAAACAACTAAGCTTAAACTTTAACTCAGAACTCCGGCGGAGCCGCATCCTCGGGCTCAGCCTCCTCCTCTTCCTCGAACCCTGCACCAAAATCTACGAAACCAAAAATGGTGCCGTAGGTAAGTAAAAACCAAACACCACTAGATAAAAACATATAAAACTCAAACAATATGCATGAAAGAAAAACCAATGCACATGACTCGTAAAACCATTTTTTCCACGCACGCCAAAAACCCATTTGGCCCACAAAAACATATCGCTTAAAACCAAACCTCGCCATTATCCCAGATAATGGCCCAAACCACCATTTTCCCAGAAAATGGATCAAAAACCTCAAAACCAAACTTCGTCATTTTCCCAGAAAATGGCCTGCATCCGAAAACCATAAAAACGATCCAATTATGCATGCACCATGATCTCCCCTAGGGATCATCTGCACACCCTGGCTCTATGCCACACCGCAGGTAACGACTACGCATGTGACACCTAAACGAGCGATGCCCAGACTCGCGCCCAACGCATACCTAGCCAGGCCATCTTCTAGTCCCTGCCACTTTAGGGACCACGGAGTCGACACGACAGCGTTACCGTATCGTGGGTTCCGGTTGTCGCCCTGCGACAACCCAAGGGATGTCACTCAGTATTATCCACTCCCGAGTGACAAGAGGGGCTCCACCGAGATAATAACCTATCCCAGCTTGGGCTCGTGAGACACACGCACCCGAAAACCATTTACGCCAACAAAACATGATTTTCTCAATTAAAATAAAATGCACATGTATGCAATATATAACGCACGCCTCATCGCTCAAATAATCAAGCAATCACAAACAACCAAAACCAAGCACTCCGTCCTCAAACCATCCGACCCCTGAAATCCTCAGATTCAGTCCGGAATCAACCAACCAGCAGATAAATATTTATTGTAAAAGTAAAATACATTTAAATCTAAAAGTAGAGTTTGAAAAATACTTACAGCGCTATATGGTATTTTTTGAAAGCTCGCGGCATTGCAAATGGAGGAAGAAAAGCAACGTAACAGTGAAATTTCACTGTGGTCGTGGGTTGTAAAATACTCACTTTTGAACGGGGACAAACCAAAGCTCGGGATTGATAGAGAATGGTCTAGGGATATTTATGAAGCTAGTGGAAGTGAAATTTGGCCATGGGTGGCGGCGAAAATGGCGGAGGAAGGCCAAAATACCCAAATTGGAAAGCTAGCTAGTGGGGACTGTTCCGGCGATGGATTGAGGCCGGAAATGGGTGGTTTTGGACGGCAAGGAGTCGGTGATGAAGTGCTGAAGAGGTGGTGGCTGGAGGTGGAGCAATGGCGGCAAATCGGAGCAAAAGTCGTTCGGCTTGATGATGGTTTTCCGGCTAAACGGCGGCTCCGTTGGCGGTGGAAATTTGTGATTCACCAGAGGGAGGGGAAGATTTCGGTGGTGGTGGTGTGCCACACAGTGGCCGGCGACGGTGGGTCTGGGTGGTTGGAGCGTTCGGCGTGAAGGTGAGGAGAGAGAGAGAGAAACGCATGGGGGAGGGGGAAAACGCACGGGAAAGGGGAGGGAAAAAAAGAAAGAAAAAGAAAAAGAAAAAGAAAGAAAAGAGAAAAAAAAGAAAAGGAAAAAAGAGAAAAGAAAAGATGGAGGAAAGAAATGAGGTCCAGTCCTCACTCCGGAAACCAAAACAGATCCGCTGAAAACGAGATTAAAAACTGCAAAACTACTAAATAAATAAAACACAACAACAAATAAATTAAAAACTAATTTAAAACATAATAATTTAAAATAAATAAACCACTATATTAATTAAATTAAAATAACCATTCAGTGAAAATACACGTAAAAGCGGGTCATCACATAGATCTTGGTATGAAATTTTTATGGAGTATTGTTAACATGTATTGTTGAGGATTTTTTGCTTGATTAAAGTTTTTGATGAAAGATTTTCTTAGATCTAGAAACTTAAAAACTAGAAGAGGAGAAACAATTTCTGTTTTGTGAAAGTTTAAATCTTTTGTGGTTTAAACCTATTTCAATGGCTTTAACAATTTTATTGGCAGATCTCAAGCCTCTTATCTATATTTTTGAATATAATTTTGAATATATTTGATGTTAGACTCAAAGATATGAATTTTTATGCACGAAGATATTTGGATAGGCCAAATTGTTGATGTTCTTGGCTAAATTTATGTTTTGGTTGATTTTTAACCATGTGATCTTGGAATTAAAGATTAAATCTATTTTAGGACACCTTTTTAAACCATTTGATGTTTTTTTTTTTGAATATCACATCTTTATAAGTCATGGATCAAAAGGTTGATCAAAACAAATTAGAAACAAAAATCTATTTTTGAAGTTAGAGAGAAACCAAAAAGTTCAAGTATGGTTTGAGTGATTTTGATGAGTTTTGTTCATGATTCAAAATATGGTGGTTCTTAAGAATATGTTATGAATATTTTATAAGAGTTGGATTTTTCAAAGTTCTTGGAGATGCTTTAAAATAGATCAAATCTATTGATTCAAGGGTTTTCCTTTTTAGTTAAAAAGTTTGAATAATTTTTCTAAAAAGTTTGGTGGTGATGATTAGCATATTTATTTTTAGTCAGTGTTTTAAGTATGTTTTTAAATTTAGGATAGGAAGATCTTTGTTGCAAAAAGGTGTCTTGATCATAAGTTTTGAAATTGGAAGAATTGCAACAAAAGCTAAGGAAAAAGCCTATGCATGTTTAAGCCCTTATAGAATTTTCATGGTGACGTTTAGTTTTAAATTTTCCTGATTTGATATTTGAGTTTAGAACAAAATTTACGTGAGGTATGTGAATTTTGCTAATTTCTAAAGTTAGGATGCAAAATCCTTAAGTTGGGGGTAAAGTGGTCATTGTTTCACATGTAGAGAGTAAATGGTAATTTTACTCTAAGTTAGTATTTTTCAATATTTATAATTGTTAATGATTAAGTTTTAACTATTAAAAATTGCTACTTATAGTTTCTCGTGATCGCACTTGAGTTTTTCATAGGAGCACAGAAATTGAGGTAAGTGAGCTTTTAACTTACTAGCAATTTACTCTGTATGTGTGATAGGTAAAGCAATTAGAGTGTATGTATTTATGTTATAATATATGCCATGCCATGCCAAGTTATCACATATTTGTTTGTTACACAAAATTTATTTTGTCACAAGTTGTTCGTCTGTTATACAAGATATTCATGATGTATTGCTTTACACTGCAAGTATATCATGTTAAGTATGCCATCTATTACATGTATCTTATGTCATGTTCATTGTTGCAAGTATGTCATGTTAAGTATGTTGTGTTACAAGTGATACCTTGTTATAAAATATTGTCTGTTACATGTTTATGTCATGTTATGAAATGTTTTTATCTCAAGTTATCTATGCCTTTTGAGTTATGTTCAAGTCAAGTTATGTTACGTTAGGACTTATGTCCTTTTGTATTCCAGTCACATTTCTTGTCAAGTACAGTTTGTGTATTTCAAGAACAGTCAAGTCAAGTTATTCATGTCAATCATGACCCTAAGTGATATGAACCCGTGGGAACAAAATTCCTTAAACCCACAATCAATTTGAAAACTCACCCAAGAAAGCCAAACTCAAGTTTATGGATGGAGAATTTAGACCTGTTGAGAACTCGTTTCAAGAACCTAGATTATATTAAAATCTAGACCCGTTGAAATTCCATCTCAAGAACTCAAATTACAAGGTGGAAAGGTTGTGATTTACCTTTGATAAGTTCACGAGTTCAATCAAGAACAAGAGAAGAAAACTCACTCACAATTAAAATTAATTAAAATTAAAATAAATGTCTAGCCCTTGGAGTGGCTGGTTACATCCTTTAAATACCCTCCTCAAAACATGATAAAACCCTAGATTAAAATTTGAGACCCTTTCTAAAAAACATGCCCTTAGTGAACAGTAGCTGCGGTACTGTAGCATGAACAGTGTTGTGCTACAGTACTTTAAACCCTAGCTCAAATAAATAAGACATATGTGGGCTAAGCGTCCTCAAGCCCACTTATTCTAAACTAATAATAAAAATCCTTTAAACAAATTGAAAGCCTTAATATCTAAAGGCCCTATCTCTAAGTCAAGTCTTCCACAGCTTGGATCAAGTGGATCAAAACTGGTTCTTCTTCTTTCAAGCCCATCTTGAGTGTTGGGCTCTTGCTAGCTTCTTCCCAAGTGGCTTGTACTAATCCTTTCATTGCTTCATTGATCTTCTTGGCTCTTGATCTTGTAATTGACCCATCTGGAACTTGCAAAGGATCTTTAAGAGTAGGCCCACGTTGGTTCCCATCACTAAGTATTAGGATGAGATAATATCCTAGTGAAACTCTTTTATTCACGCTGGAGTGTCTAAATAAGTATGAGATTCCCTGAGTTGATAAAACACAGTCAATAGGTAGCGGGAGGGGACTTAACTAGCTGGTCATTGGAGCACTCTAGGCACTAACGACGATCGAGCCACAATTAGTTCTTGTGGGGATCACAATCAGTGTGGCAAACGAGGTATGGGGACCACGGTCAGTGTGGCACATACAATGCACTCACAATTGGTGCAAATCACTATATTGTGATGCGGTAGCCGGCAAGGACACATGGATTTAGGGGACCCATGTAGCACCCGAGAAGTTAAGTTTAGGCAATTAAAGAATCAAGATTCCAAGTTCATGTCAAGTCAACTGTCAATTTAAGTCCAGTTCAGCTTAGTCAAGTCAAGTTCAATTTACATTTTAGTTTAAGTTATGTCAGTTATGTTATATTATATGTCAAGTTATGATATGTTTGCTTATGAATTTAATTATGCATTCATAGTTTTACTGTCATGCATGCAATGTTAACTTGTGTGGAGGTTTTCTGTTAACTTGCTAATATTTGATTACAAATCTCGCCATGATAGTCATAACTACTATTTCTCCTAAATGATAGATCTTGTTACAGGACCCAAAGGAGAATCAAGATCTAATCAACTAGACACGGTCAACTGAGCGACAGTGTAACGTCAATGTTAATATAGTAGTTAACTTAAATTACTACTTATACTATGGAGTTGCATCTCAAATACTCTTTTGATCATAGCCAATTTGGACTAGCGTTGTGATTTCAGTTGTGTAATATGTCTTTATGTAAGAAGTATGTTTTAAGCATTTGGGATATTTACAGTTTGGTAGATAGTATTGCTAAAAAAAAAAACCTTATCTACTGCAAATATTACATAATTTTAGATGCATATTAGGAACGTTGCATCTTATATGTCATGAATCGGGCTGGCAACCTTATGTTGCATGTCTTGATGCTTCAAATGTCCGTCCAATTCCAAACAGAATTTGCGAGCGTCACAAAAAACAATTCCCTCACCTCATGATCAGCGAGGCCATCGGGTTCATCTCTTTAAGATCCCTCATCCTCAACCATCTCCCCATCACCAGTAGCTATAGATTCTGTATGCATCATATTCGGATATGTAGTGCGCAATTGAGGAATACCATTGCAATCAGTGAGTCTGTCCATTGAAAATATAACTGAGGCTCTTTGAATCGAGATCGTGTATGCCCCTCCATCATCTAAGTTGGCACTATCAAGCTCTTTATAGAACTCAGAGAAGATGATGTTGATATAATAAACAAGGTCCCATGCTTTGTCCTTCTAGTCAATGATTGGTGTCCAACCATGGTCGATGAAGCCTAATATTAAGGAATGACCCTCCCAAATAAGAGTAAAAAAGTCAAAGATCTTCACCTGAAGCTCTAATAAAATAGGCCTCTCTTGAACTGTTTCGATGGAGGGTTACCCTAGTCTGCCACTCTTCTGTCCCTTATAAGACGTTGTTAACCGGAAATTTAAAATATAAAATATATATGCAAAATTATATGCTAATTAAAACAATGAGAAACTATTTTATGTTATACCATTTGATCAAATCCCTAAATATTCAAATGGTATAATTTTCCTAGAACCGTTTGAACGTGAAACATATATGTTCAAACACTATAACTAAATTCAGTTCGAATGGTTGATCAACCATATGAGTTCGTACCACTCGAACGCATAAAAGATAGTTCGAATGGTATATGGATCAAACTCAGTCATGGCTTAGTCAACTCAATGGACATGAAAATGAAAGAAATCCACCGATTCCTTTTGTTCTTCAACAAATAACAAGTATACAACACTCATTTAACAGCCTATAGTGGATTCTTGGCCACCTATGGTGGCCATCGATGGAAAAACCAAGTTTTCTTATTTTCTACAAATAATCTAACAAAACCTATATAAATCAACCATTGCTCGAATGTAAGGAGTGTATCTCTTGAAAGAAAGGAGTCTTCGATGGTGATGGTGACGACGCTAATAAAAGGAAATTGTATATGTTTGAAATTTTGAATGGTTCTTATGGGGCAATAGCGGTGTTCAAAAGCCTCATTTGATACCTTATATGTATAAGTCCATTCGAACAATATTCGAATGGTTTGGAGACTCTCTTACTGTTCTCAAATGGTGTTCATTTCAAATTTAGTAAATTATTTACTTTTTGAAATTTAATATAACATATAGTATATATCACTATATGATATTATATGTATGATATACATTTAGGGATTTCATATATACTATATATGATACTATATATATATAGTTCAATATATATGTAATATTTGTATTCAAATGGTGAACAACTTAAGAGGACGTGCAGGTTAAAACTTTTTTTCCTTAACAAGAGAAGTTTTAAATGGAACGATGGCGTTTCGTGCCAGGCAACTTATTACAATAACATTTTTCACCGTAACAATTTCAAAATTCTACCCCCACTTGATTACCCCAAACACCCCTCAATGCATCATACTACTCTTTCATCTATCATTCTCCTTCAATCCACAGCCATTGTGACACCCCCAGATCCCATGTACGGACGTGTGGAAATCGAGACGTCGGGATGATGACAACATGGGTCACCACCCTATCGCCAAGTGCCAAGTATGTGTACATGCAACAAGTGCGCAAATAAAAATACGCAGTGGATAACAAAAAGTCTTATAACTAAGTACCAAAATTTTTCTTTGTTTAATACAAACCCGTTTAAAACATACATAATAAAATATTACAAACCACAAATATTGTTTCAACACCAAACTACAAGGCATGAAACTCCAAATCAATACTCAGGCAGAGCCGCCTCCTCAGGCTCAGCCTCCTCCTCCTCCTCGACCTCTGCATCAAAATCTACGGTACCAAAATGGTGCCGCAGGTAAATAAAGATCCAAACGCCACAAGATAAAAATATATTAAACTCAAACAATATGTATGAAGGAATGCTAAATGCACATAATTTATAAAACCACATTTTTATTCCCATGCATGCCAAAAAACCCATTTTGGCCCAAAACATATCCTTTAAAACCAGTCCTTGCCATTATCCCAGATAAAGGCCCAAAATCAAGAAAACCACCATTTTCCCAGAAAATGGATCACAAAGCCTCAAACATAATCTCGCCATTTTTCCCAGAAAATGGCCCGTATCCAATATCCAAAAACTCGATCCAATTATTGCTATGGTGTAGGGTGTTTCAAGGTAGGCAAATTCAAATTTTCAACTAAAGTAGTGTTAGCCACATTAGTACAACTCCCTTCATCAATAATCATACCATATACTTTCTTGTTGATGTGGCATCTAGTATGAAAAATGTTCTCTCTCTGTTGTGCTATATCATCCACCCAAACTTCTATATTGAGAGTACGTCTAGCAACAAGAGACTCACCATACTCTTCATACTCATACTCATTCTCAATACTACTAGGCTCACGACTCCTCGTATCTCTCCCACCTTGTAGATTTCTAATTACTGCACATCGTTGATCCATCCTATCCTTCACTTCCCCCAACACTAAATTCAACTGTCCAAACTTTTGTTGCGTGGACTGCAACACAAAGAATGAGTTATCTACCATCCCCTTTGGTGATGAGTCATTTTTATGAGATATCGTACACTCTGCACAAAAAAGAATATTAGTGGAAAAAAGACCTCACATGCTCCCTTATGTGTTTATACTCCAAAAATGGCACTCCACTCGTGTTTCACTCTTAAATGACTTTTGCCCAATAATGATCTCACACTCTCTTGCCTTTTACCTCAAGATTTTTCTCACTCAAGTTCTTGAAAAACTAATTGAACTCAATCAAGGCATACAACCTTGTTAGGATTGTTCATTCGGGTTCCAACCTAGGAACCCGGGCCAAGAATTGGGTCTTAAATCTGAGCTGAAACCCGGCCTGGGTTAATCCAGATCAGACACGGTCCGGAACCCGGATGCAGCTGGGCTGTACCCGGGTTTTTTTTTTAGTGTCATTGTAGCCACTCTGATTATGTGATTAAGACTATAAATTGATCACGTTTTGCCATTTTTACAACAATTGTCAAGATACAAACCAACCATAAAAATGATGTAATGATATAAAAGTTACAAGCACCCATGATAGCCACTGTTCACTAAGGGCATTTTTGAGAGAAAGGGTCTCAAATTTTAGTCTAGGGTTTTATCATGTTTTGGGAAGGGTATTTAAAGGATGTAACTAGCCATTTCGAGGCAGACATTTTATTTCGAATTTTAATTGTGAGTGATTTTTCTCCTCTTGTTCTTAATTGAACTTTTGAACTTATCAAAGGTAAATCACAACCTTTGTGGCATTCCTCCTTGTAATTTGGGTTCTTGAGACAGGATTTTAATGGGTCTAGATTTTGATATAATCTAGGTTCTTGAAACGAGTTCTCAACAGGTCTAAATTCTCCATCCATAGACTTGAGTTTGACGTTCTTGGGTGAGTTTTCAAATTGATTGTGGGTTCAAGGGGTTCTCTTCCTGCGGGTTTACATCATTTGGTATTCAGAGCCAGGTTTCCATTCAGGTCTGATTCTATCTTTTGTTTATTGCATCTTTAATCCTAGAACTTCATTGTTCTAGGGTTCTCAAAAAAAAAAGTGCAGAAATTCATTTTTCCTAGGTCTACGAAAATTTGCACCATTTAGGGTTGAAATTTCTATGGTTTCATTGATTCCCTTCTATTTCCTTGTCAATTTTTATGTGCTTGAATTCAATTGTTTGATTATCCCAATTGAATATTTCTGTTTGTGGTTGAATTGTTGAGAAAAGAAAAGAAGGGAAAAGAAAAGAAAGTAAAAAAAGAAAAGAAAATAAAATTAAATCGTCCAGAAAAAAGAGAAAAAAAGAAAAAAAGAGAGAAGTGTAGAAAAATCCAAAAATTTTTCTTGAGCCTTTCATCATAGGGGTTGTGCATCCTTCGTTATAGTTGGTATCTTGTGTTATAGTCACTCTTCCATTCGTATAATTTCCATGATTCTCGTGTCGTTTCTTTCCTTCCATTTTCCTTTTGTTCTTGTTTCTTGAATCTAATTGCTAGTTGGGATTAAACAAGGTTGCTTTGTCTTGATTGAGTTCAATTAGTTATGAAAGAACTTGAGTGAGAAAACTTGAGGTAAAAGGCAAGAGAGTGTGAGATTATTATCAGAAAAAAAGAAGAAGAAGCCAATTCAAAGTGAAACACAAGTGGAATGCCATCATTTGAGTGTAAACACGTAAGGGAGCGTGTGAGGTCCTTTCTTATTCTGCTAACATTTTCTTTTTGCTACACATTACAATGTCTCACCGCAGTGACTCATCACCCAAGAGGGATAGCAGATAACTCATTTGTGTTGCAAGCCATGCAACAATAGTTTGAGCGGATGAACATGCTATTGGGGCAAATGGAGGATAGGATGAATCAACAACAAGCAGAGATTAGAAATTTGCAAAGTGGGAGACCTAACATCTGAAATTGGGTTGGGTAGACATAGAGGAGTTAGGTGTGAAAGAGGATTTGAGGGGAACCTAGGGGGTCGGGATGGTGTCAATAGAGACTTGGGGAGCATTAAAATGACAATACCATCTTTCCAAGGTAGAACTGACCCAGAGGTTTATCTAGAGTGGGAGAAAAAAATAGATTTGGTATTTGATTGTCATAATTACTCTGAGGAGAAGAAAGTAAAGTTGGCAGTAATTGAATTCATTGATTATGCTATTATTTGGTAGGATCAATTAGTGACCACTAGGAGGAGGAATCATGAGAGGCCTGTAAAGACATGGGGAGAGTTGAAAGCTCTCATGAGGTGGAGATTTGTACCTAGTCACTACTATAGGGACCTTTATCAAAAGCTCCAAAATCTTACACAGGGGTCTAGGAGTGTTGAGGATTACCATAAGGAGATGGAGATGGCTATGATTCAGGCTAATGTACAGGAGGACCGGGAGGCCACCATGGCTAGATGTTTGAGTGGTTTGAATAGAGACATAGCCAATGTGGTTGAATTGTAACATTATGTGGAGAAAGAGGACATGGTGCACATGGCTATGAAGGTGGAGAGGCAATTAATGAGAAAAGGGACAGCAAGGTACACTTCGGTTTCTAGCACTACTTGGAAATCAAAGTGGGATAGGAATGATCTTGCTGAAGCAAAGAGAAAGATCGAACCACCTAAGGGCAAAGATGAGGGACCTAGCAGCAAAGCCAAGGTAGAATATCAACCTTCAAGGAATAGAGATATTAAATGCTTTAAGTGTTTGGGTTCAGGGCACATTGCTTCTCAATGTCCAAATAGGGTAGTGATGATTATGCGTGACAATGGGGAGGTGATGATTGAGAGTGAGGATGATCGTGATGGGGTGCCCGAGTTGGTTGATGCTAGTGATGACGAAGGAGTGATATACACTGTGAGTGAGTCTCTTGTTGCCAAGCGTGCTCTCAACACACACATTAAGGTGGATGATGCCGAGCAACAGAGAGAGAACATTTTCTATACTAGATGCCACGTCAACAGCAAAGTATGTAGTATGATCATTGATGGAGGGAGTTGTACTAATGTGGCTAGCACTACTTTGGTTGAGAAATTGAATTTACCAACCTTAAAACACTCTAGACCATACAAATTGCAATGGTTGAATGATTGTGGGGAAGTTAGGGTGGATAGACAATTATTAGTTCCTTTTTCAATTAGGAGGTATCAGGATGAGGTGCTTTATGATGTTGTGCCTATGCATGCTGGTCATATTTTGTTGGGGAGGCCATGGTAGTGTGATAGACGGGTGACATATGATGGGTTCAAAAACATTTACAGCTTTGTAAAGGAGGGCAAAACAATTAGGCTTGCTCCTTTAACTCCAAGCCAGGTCTATGAAGACCAACTGAAATTGAAAAGTGAGGTTGCTTAGAATAGAAAGAGTGAAAATGAGAGTGATAAAAAAAGAATGAGTGAAAAAGAGATTGAGCAGAAAAGAAAGAGTGATAGTGAAAATGAGCACAACAAAAAGAGTGAAAAAGAAAGTAGAGATGTGGCTGAGAGTAGAGAAAAAAGAATAGAGCCACAAGAGAAAAAAGAAAGAGAGTCTGTAGAGAGGAAAGGAAAGACAAAAGTGAGTTTCTATGCCAGAGAGAGTGAGGTTAAAAGCGCTTTCTTCGTAGATCGCCCTATGATTTTTCTTGTCTATGAAGAGTCTTATCTTACTCTTGATGACACTCACAAGTCTCTTCCTAGTTTGGCTATTTCCTCGTTGTAGAAGTTTGATGATGTATTCCCAGAGGAGATGCCTAATGAGTTGCCACCCATTAGAGGCATTGAGCATCAGATTGATTTTGTACCTGGAGCTCTTATTTCAAACCGACCAGCCTATAGGAGTAATCCAGAGGAGACAAAGAAGCTTTAGAGGCAAGTTGAGGACTTGATGAGCAAGGGGTACGTGAGGGAGAGCATGAGCCCATGTGTAGTACCAATGCTATTAGTGCCAAAGAAGGATGAGACGTGGAGAATGTGTGTTGATTGCAGGGTAGTCAACAATATTATGGTAAAGTATCGGCATCCCATTCCTAGATTAGATGATATGCTTGATGAATTGCATGGCTCATGTATTTTTAGTAAAATTGATATTAAAAGTGGGTACCATCAAATTAGAATGAAAGAGGGTGATGAATGGAAAACTGCTTTTAAGACTAAGTATGGGCTTTATGAATGGTTGGTTATGCCATTTGGACTTACAAATGCGCCCAGTACTTTCATGAGATTGATGAACCATGTCCTACGTGCATTAATTGGCAAATTTGTAGTTGTGTATTTTGATGATATCCTAGTGTACAGAAAGGACTTAAATGAGCATATTGAGCATTTGAGATATATGTTTGATGTGTTGAGATGTGAAAAGTTGTATGTTAATTTCAAGAAATGTACCTTTTGCATGGAAAGAGTTGTTTTTCTTGCATATGTTATTAGTACAAAGGGTATTGAGGTGGATGAAGAGAAAGTCAAGGCCATCAAGGAGTGGCCAACACCAAAGAGCATCATTGAGGTAAGAAGCTTTCATGGCTTAGCTAGCTTTTATCGGCGTTTTGTTAAAAACTTTAGCACCATTGCTGCACCACTCACTGAAGTCATTAAAAAGAATGTTGGGTTTCATTGGGGGGCTACTCAAGAGAATGTTTTTGCCACCATTAAAGAAAGATTGTACTCTGCACCTATGCTAGCATTACCTGATTTTAACAAAGCTTTTGAGATTGAATGTGATGCTTCAGGTATAGGGATTGGAGCTGTTTTGATGCAGGATAGGCAGCCCATAGCCTTCTTCAGTGAAAAGTTAAGTGGGGCCTCACTCAAGTACCCTACTTATGACAAAGAGCTTTATGCTCTTATTCGTGCATTGGATACTTGGCAACACTACCTATGGCCTAGGGAATTTGTGATCCACACCGATCATCAATCATTGAAGCATCTCAAGGGTCAAGGTAAGTTGAATAAAAGGCATGCTCGTTGGATGGAATACATTGAGACATTTCCATATGTCATCTGTTACAAGCAAGGTAAGGAGAACATTGTTGCTGATGCTTTATCTCGAAGGTATGTACTTCTTACTTCTATGAGTGCTAAGATGCTTGGGTTTGAATATGTGAAAGACCTATATGCCGATGACGCTGACTTCTCTAATGTGTACATGGCATGTGATAAGGTGGCATTTGGAAAGTTTTACAAGCATGAGAGTTACTTGTTTAAAGAAAACAAACTTTGTGCGCCAAGTTGTTCTATGCGTGAATTACTAGTGCGTGACGCATATGGTGGGAGATTAATGGGACACTTTGGTGTCAAGAAGACTTTGGATATTTTGCATGAACATTTCTTTTGGCCTATGATGAAGAGAGATGTCACTCACATTTGTGGCAGGTGCATTACATGTAGGAAGGCCAAATCTAAAGTATTGCCACATGGGTTGTATACACCCTTACCTGTTCCTAGTGAACCATGGGTCGACATATCTATGGACTTTGTTTTGGGGCTACCTAGGACAAAAAGGGATAGAGATTCTATTTTTGTGGTTATGGATAGATTTAGTAAGATGGCACATTTCATTCCATGCCATAAAACAGATGATGCCACAAACATTTTCAGGGAGATAATGCGACTCCATGGTGTTCCCAGGAGTATTGTTTCTGATAGGGATGTTAAATTCCTTAGCTACTTTTAGAAGGTGTTGTGGGGGAAATTGGATACCAAGCTCTTATTTTCCACTACTTATCATCCACAGACTGATGGTTAGACTGAAGTAGTTAATAGGACCTTAACTTAGCTTTTACGCACTGTTGTTCATAAGAATTTAAAAACTTGGGAGGATTGTTTGCCATTCATAGAGTTAGCATATAATAGGACCATGCATACCACTACTTCATATTCTTCTTTTGAAATTGTTTATGGATTCAATTTGCTTACCCCTTTAGATTTGATGCCTTTACCGGTTGATGGCAGGAATAGGTTGGATGGACAAAAGAAGACAGAGTTGGTGAAGTCACTCCATGAGAGGGTACGGCTTCAAATTACCCAAAAGAATGAAAATGTTGCTTCCCAAGCCAATAAAGGGCGAAGGTGTGTCATCTTTGAACTCAGAGATTGGGTTTGGGTTCACATGCGCAACAAAAGATTCCTAGTTCATCGGAGGACTAAGTTGCATCCTTGAGGAGATGGACCTTTCCAAATCCTTGAGAAAATTAATGACAATGCCTATAAAGTGGATCTCCCAGGTGAGTATAATGTGTCTGCTACCTTCAATGTTTCTAATCTTTCTCCTTTTGATGTAGGTGAAAATTCGACATTGAATCCTTTTGAGGAGAGGGGGAATGATGGGAACCAAGGTGGGCCTACTCCTAAAGATCCTTTGCAAGTTCCAGATAGGCCAATTAAAAGATCGAGAGCCAAGAAGATCAAGCAAACAATGCAAGGATTAGTACAAACCACTTGGGAAGAAGCTAGTAAGAGTCCAACACTCAGGATGGGCTTGAAAGAAGAAAAACCAGCTTTGATCCACTTGATCCAAGCTGTGGAAGACTTAAGGATGCTTAGCCCACATATGTCTTATTTATTTGAACTAGGGTTTAGAAGTACTGTAGCATGACACTATTCACGCTACAGTACCTGTGGCTACTGTTCACTAAGAGCATTTTTGAGAGAAAGGGTCTCAAATTTTAGTTTAGGGTTTTATCATGTTTTGGGGAGGGTATTTAAAGGATGTAACCAGCCATTTCGAGGCAGACATTTTATTTCGAATTTTAATTGTGAGTAATTTTTCTCCTCTTGTTCTTAATTGAACTCTTGAACTTATCAAAGGTAAATCACAACCTTTGTGGCATTCCTCCTCGTAATTTGGGTTATTGAGACAGGATTTCAACGGGTCTAGATTTTGATATAATCTAGGTTCTTGAAATGAGTTCTCAACGGGTCTAAATTCTCCATCCATAGACTTGAGTTTGGCGTTCTTGGGTGAGTTTTCAAATTGATTGTGGGTTCAAGGGATTCTCTTCCCGCGGGTTCACATCAACCCACTTGATTAACAAACAAAATGACAAAATAAATATCGAAAAACACATCTAGAATACAACTAGCCAAAAGTAATTCTTAAAATATGCTTAAATCTAGTGAAGAGTACCACGAGCAACAGCATATGACAATCCATCAGATTGCAAAACAAGAATCAAAGAAGAGACAATAACATGGAATCTTGAAACTATGGCATATACAAAGAAGTACTGGAGTACTCATGTTGAATAGTCTGGCATTTCTATTCAATCCTATTCAGCATCAATCATTGCAAAGCATTTCTATTCAATCCTATTCAGCATCAATCATTGCAAAGGCCAAGAATTTACACACTCTTTTGAATGTGAATTCTAGTTTCTTATTTATTTTACATTATTAATGCAAGTTAGCATAATGATAACTTGAAGGATAAAAAAACTAGTAAGATTCCAAAGGAATTTACCAAAACTAATACGACTACCTAAAATAAGAGAAAAGAAAGCATCTTTTAACTATGAAGGGGAGAGATTGTTTTCCTTTTCTTTCCATACCAAGCTATTTTTATTTCCTATCTATGGATACTACTCTTCAAAGCGGACAATAATGTTTTTCATTTCAACCTGTAGTTACAATTAAATAATACTTTCATTTCTTATTTCCATTTATTCCTTGTACTGCCACAATGACCAAGTAGTCTCTTGCAGTCTTTTCCTTATAGGATATTAGGATGTACAAAAATTTAAGTGGCGCAAAGGATAAAGGAAAACTATAGAATTACATTGCTTGCACTGTGAGAGTAAAGTAAAGTTTGGACTGGAAACCAATCACCATGGGAGATAGAAAATTCAGAGTTTCACGGGTGAAATAACAAGGTCAAACAGCCAAAAAAATAAATTAAGATATTTCTATATATTAATATAATATTTACCAAAAATATGTTGTTTATTTGCAAATAAAAAAAAGGATAATCAAATAAAAAGGCTTACCAAAAATATGTTGTTTATTTGCAAATAAAAAAAAGGATAATCAAATAAAAAGGCTTTTGACAAAAAGCATAAGCTTGTTACCTTCCAAAACCCTCCCCACCAAAACCTACAGGAAGTAAAAAGAGGACACTCGTGAGATGCTCAGAAATAATAATGATATAAGAAGCAGATCAACATACATAAAGTAAAGTTATGGAAGGTTTCTATCTGCTTTATGTGAAAAGTAAAAGGGAGAAATGCAGTTTTGACCACGGCATTTTTCTTCCAGATTTCTTTACTTTCACGAAAAAGAAAATACTTATAGATTTCTTCCATATAAGGACTCCAACTCCCACAATATCAATTTCTAGATTATTTGTACAGCCATTCTTCTACTTGACTAACACCATTACTGAGAATTAATTAATAGATAAAAAGAACAAATAAAAGTTTCACTTATTCTAGTTTTTTGTCAACATGATTGGGAAGGCAGATTCACAACAGCCTGCTATAAAGATAAAGCTAGATAATCATCTAAAAAATATTAAAAAAATAGAGTTAGATATATAATAAACTAAGTTAGATATTAAAAAAAGAATTTCAAGTTTCAAACTTACCTTCAAGGTCCATCAACTCTATGTATTCTTCCAACTCCTGGATGTCGACAGGTTTGGTCCTTAACCAATTTTGCGTGCAAAAGAGCTTCGATAATCTCTGGAGACAATGAACTCCTAAAAGGATCCAAGATGCGTCCTCCAGTGCTGCATGCAGACTTCGAGGCAACAGTAGAAATGAGGGTGGCTAATGATTGAGCTGAATTATTGCATTTTTAATGTTTTTGGAACCAATATATATTAATTCTTTCATTACTTTATCATTGGTTTTATATGGAAAAATGAATAAATCAAAGTTGTAATTTTAATTGATTAAAAGCATGAATTTCTGCTTTAATTTTATCAATTGTTGATTACTATTGATTATGGTACATATCGCTCAAGCGGCAAAAAGCTGCCGCTCGAGCGAATTCAGGCAGATTCAAACGCTCAACTTCCACTCGACAGTGGGCTCGAGCGGGTGTGCGGGAAAGGAGATCGCTCGAGCGAAGTCAGGCAGAGTGGAACGCTCGATGTTCACTCGACCCTCCGCTCGAGCGAATTTAGGCAGAGTCGAACGCTCGATGTTCACTCGACACGCCGCTCGAGTGAATATTGCATTTTACAGATTAGTGTTTATTCCGCCGTCAGAGTATATAAATGATTCTTTTTACATCTTATGGCCGACTTTTGGCCTGGGAAAACTCTGTATTGATTAGAGAAACACTTAGAATTTATTTTTCCTTTGATTTTCGTTCAGATTCAGAGAGGAGGATTCATACAATCGATCATTCACGCAGCTATACAATTTCCACTGGATCATTCACTCACACTGCCTCCTCCACCGCTTCGAATCTTCATCTCCATTCAATTGGCTTGGTCTTTTCAATTCTCTACTTGCTATTTCATTTCAGTTTTGAGTTTCTGAATTATTTTGGAGAATTTTGATTTAGACGTTTGAGTAATTTATTTGTTATTCATTTAATTCATGTTATTTATTTTTATCGTCTCGTTGAGCTTTCATTTTAATAGTGATTACAATTACGGTGGTTTAATTTGAGAGTTTATGATTTGAATATAATGATGAACCCTAGAACATTGATTTTGGGGCTTTTCAATTTTCAGTGCATGTTTTGTCAATTACTTCCTAATTTAGTTTAATTCTTAATTTAGTTTTATTAATTTCTGAGTTTAATCTATTAGTCCTTTACATTCCAATCCGACAATTAAAATCTAAAAACATGAATCTAGTCCATGACTAGTACCCTTTTCCATCCATTGCATATACCATCATTTTATTTTCTCTTTGTGAAGTTTTTCACCATTTTCAACGAGTTTGATTTTTAAGTAACTTTCCCTGAGGAGACGATCTAGGAATTTATTCCTAATTATTACACGACATCCTCCTGCACTTGGGATAACTTTAGTGCTACTCATTTTTGAGTGAGTCAAGTTTTTGGCCCCGTTGCCGGGGAAAGTATTTTAGCTTAAATTTAAAGTCGTTAATTTTGTCATGCTCTTTAAACTGATATTTCATGTCATGGGTGAGGGGCAGTTCAAATAGATTGCTTAGAGTCACATCGAGTGTTGAGAGTAGTATACACAGTTTGGATATAGATAGCTCTTCTGTCTTTTCTATTAGTGAGTCAGGTGAGGAAATTGAAATTGAACCAGAAAACATGGCTGCACCTGCACCACACACTCTTAAGGATTATTTGCAACCTACTCGCACCACTACACCTTCATGCATTGTTTTACCTGAAAGTGCATCTAATTTCTCTATTAAGCATGGCATGATGTCAGTGATACCTCAGTTCCACGGGATGGATTCTGAGAGTCCTTACCAGCACTTGACAGATTTTGAGTTGATTTGCACTACTTTTATGACTAGGGCCATCACTGATGAATTTATTAGACTTCGTTTATTTCCTTTCTCTTTAAAGGATAAAGCAAAAATTTGGTTTAATTCTTTGAGGCCTAATTCTATTTCTAGTTGGTCTGATATGCAGCGTGAATTCTTACAAAAATGTTTTCCTTTTCAGAGAACTCAGTTTTTACAAGAGCAAATCAGCCAGTTCAATCAGAGACCTGATGAGACCTTTCAGGTTAGTTGGAAAAAATTTAAAGATTTGGTGAACATTTGTCCACATCATGGTTTTGAATCTTGGAGGTTGGTGAGCTATTTTTACACTGGTCTCACTCCAAAATGCAAGCAGTTTGTTCAGACAATGTGCAATGGGGAGTTCTCCAGCAAGGAACCTGATAAAGCACTATCATTTTTTGACTACCTTGCTGAGAGCACACAACAGTGGAACACTCGTACTGATTGAGTTCCATTAGTAGCACATCCACTAAGGGCTATTTCTGGAGGGGGTAGATATGAGCTTAAAGAAGACACTGATGTTCAATCCTGAATAGCTGCATTGACTAGAAGACTAGAGGTCATGGAATGGAAAAAGTGAAGGCCGTGAAAGTAGTAGAGGCATGTTCTATATGTGCTGATTCAAACCATAAGACCCAAGACTGCCTGATTATGCCAGTATTTCAAGAAGGTGGGTCTGAGCAGATGCAATCAGCTAACTGGGTTAATAGAGCACAAAATCAGCCTTTCTCCAACACATATAATCCGGGGTGGAGAAATCACCCAAACTTCTCATGGAGAAATGATCAGCCTAGTCGGTCCCCACCACCTCAGCAGTAGCCATTTAATCAGGGTGCTCCTTAGCACCAGTATCCGCCATATCAGAATCCTCAGAGCTATCCTTATGTAGCTCCTCCTGGATTTCAACCTCATGTAGCTGCATAGAGTTCTCTGCCTTCATCATCTGCAAAGAAGACTCTAGATGACAGTATGGCTCAGATGGCCAATACACTTGAGCAATTCATGCAGATTTAGGCCACCACAAATAATCAGAACACTCAGGCCATAAATGAGTTGAGAGGCACTATTAATAAGATGAGCACGACCTTGAGCACCCTAGAAAAAGGGAAATTTCCAGCATAGTCTCAGCCTAATCCTCAAGTATACAGGCAGCAACAACAGCAAGTGCATAATGTCTCAGGGGATGTTATTGAGACAGCGAAGGCAGTTCTTACTTTGAGAAGTGGGAAGGAAGTTCCCCAACTAGAGATGACTAGAGATGCCTATAGACACACAGGTAGTTGGTCCTATACCTGAAGATGTAACAGAGACTGATAAAGTTGAGAAAGAATCAAAGGTAGTGAGACCAGAGCTGAAGAAGCCTGTGAGTGCAGATGTTGAGACTAGTAAGGGATACCAACCTGTGGTTCCCTATCCTCAGAGATTGGCAGCTGGCCAAAAGAATAAGTATCACACGGAGATTCAAGAGGTTTTCAAGCAAGTGAAGATCAATATTCCACTTTTGGATGCCATACAACAAGTGCCTTCGTATGCAAAATTTTTGAAGGACTTGTGCACAGTGAAGAGGAAGTTTAATGTGAAGAAGAAAGCTTTCCTAACAGAGCAAGTTAGTGCATTGATATTGAGCGAGACTCCTCAGAATTTTGGAGATCCTGGCTCTCCCAACATTTCCATTATGATTGGTGAATCACGCATTGAGAGAGCTTTACTTGATTTTGGGAGTAGTGTGAACTTACTACCGTTCTCAGTATATGAGCAGTTGGGATTGGGTCAGCTGAAAAAGACCTCCATCATGCTACAGTTGGCTGACAAATCAGTTAAGATACTGAGGGGTATTGTAGAGGACGTGTTGGTTTAAGTGGACAAATTCTACTACCCAGTGGATTTTGTGGTTCTTGACATGTAGCAGTCGGTCTCCACTATTTACCAAGCTCCTGTCATCCTAGGAAGACCATTTCTAGCTACATCAAATGCATTGATCAATTGCAGAAGTGGAGTTTTGAAGCTTACCTTTGGAAACATGGCACTTGAGTTGAACGTTTTCAACGCTTGCAAGATGCTAGCACATTTTGATGACACAAGTGATTTGAATGCTGTGGAGAGTTTGATACCAATAGATTTTATTTGCTCAACTTCTCCCTTATCTGATGATGATTATATTTTTCAGACACCTGAATTTTTACTTGATGAGAAAATTGATCATATCAATGAAGATGACTTTGATTTTTTGATTGTTTTGCAGATTCTTCTTTACCACTAGAAGTACAATTTGCGGGAGCAAGATGGAAACCCCTGTTTGAAGCTCTACCACCACCAGACATGCTTAAATCTTCAGAGAAAGAATTTTCCCAATTGGAGCTGAAACCACTTCCTCAAGATTTAAAGTATGTGTTTCTTGGTCGTGAAGAAGGCACTTTTTCGGTGGTGATTTCCTCGAAGCTAAATCAGAAGGATGAAGCCCAGTTGATTGAAGTATTAAGGAAGCATCTAGGTGCAATTGGTTGGACAATAGCTGACATCAAAGGCATTGATGCCGCTGTATGTACCCACAGAATCCATCTTGAAGATGATGCTAGACCGGTTCGTTGTGTTCAACGTAGGCTCAATCCTACCATGAAGGAAGTTATGAAAGAGGAGGTGCTTAAGTTACTCGCAGTGGGTATCATTTATCCCATCTCAGACAGTAAGTGGGTAAGTCCAACTCAAGTGGTACCAAAAAAATCTGGTTTGACTATTGTTAAAAATGATAAAAATGAGTTAATTCCAACTAGAATAGTTACTGGCTGGAGAATGTGCATTGATTATAGAAAACTTAATTCAGCCAGTAGGAAGGATCATTTTCCTTTACCATTCTTGGATCAAATTTTGGAAAGAGTAGCTGGTAATGCAAATTATTGTTTCTAGGATGGCAACTCTGGTTATTATCAAATTGCTGTAGCGCCTGAGGATCAGGAGAAAACAACTTTCACCTGTCCTTTTGGCACTTTTGCTTTTACTAGAATGCCTTTTGGTTTGTGTAATGCTCCAGCTACTTTTCAGAGATGCATGATGAGTATTTTTTCTGACATGATTGATGATATTTGTGAAATATTCATGGATGATTTCTCTATTTTTGGAAAATCCTTTGAGAGTTGTTTGCATAATTTGGCACGTATTCTCCAGAGATGTGAGGAAAAAAATCTTTTACTTAATTGAGAGAAATGCCAATTTATGGTTACTCAGGGCATTGTATTGGGGCATATTGTTTCTTCTGAGGGTATAAAGGTTGACAAGGCCAAGATTGAATTAATATCTAAACTTCCTATCGCTAGGACAGTTAGGGATATTCATTCTTTTCTTGGTCATGCTGGCTTTTATAGGCGGTTTATTCAAGGGTTTAGTTCTATTGCAAAACCTTTGTGCACTCTTTTACAAAATGATATTGAATTTGTTTGGACTGATGAGTGCCAAAAAGCTTTTGATACCCTGAAAAAGTCGCTTACCACTGCCCCTATTGTGCAACCTCCGCAGTGGGACATTCCCTTTGAGATTATGACAGATGCTAGTGACTATGCCTTAGGAGCTATTTTAGAGCAGCGGGTGGATAATAGGCCATTTGTGATTTATTATGCTAGTAGAACCTTGAATGATGCCCAGAAAAATTATACCACTACTGAAAAAGAATTGCTTGCATTGGTTTTTGCACTTGATTATATTCTTGTTTCTCCTCTTACTATTTTCACTGACCATTCTACTCTTAAGTATTTGTTGGCTAAGAAAGATGCAAAACCACGCTTGATTCGCTGGATTCTATTACTTCAAGAGTTCAACATCAACATTAAGGACAAGAAAGGAGTTGAAAATGTGGTAGCTGACCACCTCTCTAGATTGTCATCATCTCCTTCTTCAAATGTCAGCCTTCCTCTTGATGATAGCTTTCCGGATGAGCAGCTGTTTGTGGTTGATAGAGCTCCCTGGTATGTTGATATAGTCAATTATCTAGTGACTGAGCGAATGCCTTCAAATGGTCCACCCAAGATAAGCGTCGGTTTCTCTCTGAGGTACAACACTTTTATTTTGATGATCCATATTTTTTTAAATATTGTTCGGACCAATTGATTCGAAAATGCATTCCTGATGATGAGTTTTCTTCGGTTTTGAGATTTTGTCATATGGGTGCATGTGGTGGTCATTTTTCAGTAAAGAAAACAGTTTCAAAAATTTTGCAAAGTGGTTTTTACTAGCCTTTCATGTTTAAAGATGATTATAATTTTTGCAAGGCTTGTGAGCCTTGTCAAAAATTGGGATCCATTAGCAAAAGAGACATGATGCCTCTTTCCCCTATTCTTCCTTTAGAAATTTTTGATTGTTGGGGAATAGACTTCATGGGACCTTTTCCAGTTTCTTTTGAAAACACATATATTCTATTGGCTGTGGATTATGTTTCAAAATGGGTGGAGGCCATTGCTTGCAAAACAAATGACCATCATGTTGTCCTGAAATTTTTGCAATCTTTGTTTGCTCGTTTTGGCATGCCAAAAGTTATTATAAGTGATGGGGGTTCTCATTTTTGCAATAAACCATTTTCTATACTTGTGAAGAAATATGGTATCACACACAGAGTTTCTACCCCTTATCACCATCAAACAAATGGGTAAGCTGAATTGGCAAACAAAGAGATAAAAATTATTTTAGAGAAAACCATCAAGCCTAATAGGAAAGATTGGTCGGTTAAACTTCTTGATGCTTTGTGGGCTTATATGACAACTTTTAAAACAAATCGAGGGATGTCTCCTTATTGATTTGTTTATGGTAAAGCTTGTCATTTACCTGTTGATATTCAGCATTGAGCTCTTTGGACCATAAAACATGTTAACATGTCACTTGATGAAGTTTCAGGGTTGAGAAAATTGCAAATCAATGAATTGGATGAAGCTTGTCAAAATGCTTATAACAACGCTCAGCTTGCAAAGGAATGCATGAAAATTCTGCATGATCAGAAAATTCATCCAAATCATTTCACACTTGGCCAGGAAGTCCTCCTTTACAATTCTCGCTTGCACATTTTTCCTGGAAAGTTGAAATCCCGATGGAGTGGGCCGTACATTGTAAAGACCATTCATCCTCATGGTTCGGTAGACATTGTTGATCCGAAGAATGGTAATAGCTTCACGGTCAACGGACAACATCTAAAGTCATTTCTGAAGGTCTTTGATCTACATGAAGAGATCTTGCTTGTGCAAGACCCCAGGGAAGTGTTTTGATTTGCTTCTCCTTCTTTACAGTTTTCTTTACTTGCTTTGTTTTTATTTGTTCTTTTACTTTGATTTTATATTTCATGTTGTTTGTTTGTTTTGCTTTTTTTTTCTGTGCACTTTGTTTTCTTTCGTTCGACTCATTAAGGACTATGTCTCTCACTAGTTGGGGGGTAGCATGTGTGCATAGTTTAAAAATAAAAATAAAAAAAATAGAAAAATAAGATTTGTGAAATTTGAGCATCTTGGTGGAGTAGTTGAGTGGGATCATTTGTGAAGATTTATTTTCAAGTTTAAACATAGAGCATGATTTTTGATGCATCATATTTTGTTGATATGTGGCTTGAAACACCGGGATGTTATGCTTATTGAGATGAAACTTGATAAAATTTTTGTAGAACGAAAGACAAATTTTGAAGGACATTTTGCACATGCTTACACTTGTAGTGTTCCTTATTTACCATTCATTGATTTAACACTGGAGAAGTAAACTGCAGGACTACCGAGCCATGCCGAAAAGAAAAAAAAAAAGAGAGAAAAGGAATAAAGGCAACTTAGTGAACTTTCCTAAGTAAAAAAAGGCTAGAAACAGTTACCCAAGACTTTGGGGGTTGAGTGTCCAACCTTTAAAAATAGAGCTGGTGTAAAAACTGCTAGTCCCTGGGCTTTGAGGTAGTTAGAATCAGCAATGATTAATCTTAAGGTTGAAAAATCCTGTGACAAATCATGGCTAGTAATGAGGAACACACAACCGGTCTAGCTCCACACATACATTTGAGTTCTGAGACATTTGCCTTAATTCTATGTGAAAGATTGTTGAGATAGTCTTGGTGGGTATAACCCTTGGGGGTTGAGTAGTAACTGTCACTTTTGTGAGAATTCAGAATTGTGTTTGATTGTTTTTGTTTGAATTTCAATCTTTATGCAATATTCATCTCAATTAATTTTCACTATTTTGCTCAAGGATTAGCAAAATGCTAGTTGGGGGGTGTGATTGAGCTGAATTATTGCATTTTTAATGCTTTTGGAACCAATATATATTAATTCTTTCATTACTTTATCATTGGTTTTATATGGAAAAATGAATAAAACAAAGTTGTAATTTTAATTGATTAAAAGCATGAATTTCTACTTTAATTTTATCAATTGTTGATTACTATGGATTATGGTAAATATCGCTCGAGCGTCGCTCTGGCAGATTCAAACGCTCGACTTCTGCTCGACAGTGGGCTCGAGCGGGTGTGTGGGAAAGGAGATCGCTCGAGCGGAGGCATTTGGCCACTCGAGCAAAGTCAGGCAGAGTGGAACGCTCGATGTTTGCTTGACCCTCCGCTCGAGCGAATTTAGGCAGAGTCGAACGCTCGATGTTCGCTTGACACGCCGCTCGAGTGAATATTGCATTTTACAGATTAGTGTTTATTCCACCGTCAGAGTATATAAATGATTCTTTTTACATCTTATGGCCGACTTTTGGCCTGGGAAAACTCTGTTTTGATTAGAGAAACACTTAGAATTTATTTTTCCTTTGATTTTCGTTCAAATTCAGAGAGGAGGATTCATACAATCGATCATTCACGCAGCTACACAATTTCCACTGGATCAGTCACTCACACTGCAGCAGATTGAAGAACTCCTTGAGGGGTCCAATTGCCACTGCAGCTTAGCCTCCTCCACCGCTTCGAATCTTCATCTCCATTCAATTGGCTTGATCTTTACAATTCCCTACTTGCTATTTCATTTCAGTTTTGAGTTTCTGAATTATTTTGGAGAATTTTGATTTAGACGTTTGAGTAATTTATTTGTTATTCATTTAATTCATGTTATTTATTTTTATCGTCTCGTTGAGCTTTCATTTTAATAGTGATTACAATTATGGTGGTTTAATTTGAGAATTTGTGATTTGAATATAATGATGAACCCTAGAACATTGATTTTGGGGCTTTTCAATTTTCAGTGCATGTTTTGTCAATTACTTCCTAATTTAGTTTAATTCTTAATTTAGTTTAATTAATTTCTGAGTTTAATCTATTAGTCTTTTACATTCCAATCCGACAATCAAAATCTAAAAATATGAATCTAGTCCATGACTAGTACCCTTTTCCATCCATTGCACATACCATCATTTTATTTTCTCTTTGTGAAGTTTTTCACCATTTTCAACGAGTTTGATTTTTAAGTGACTTTCCCTAAGGAGACAATCCAGGAATTTATTCCTAATTATTACACGACATCCTCCTGCACTTGGGATAGCTTTAGTACTACTCATTTTTGAGTGAGTCAGCTAACACATCACGTGCTACCTCAGCAAGAACAGGATAATGGGCGGCATTAACGCTCCACCAATCGAAGATATCAAAACTGAGTGATTTTGGTGCACATCCCTCTGACAAATACTTATCTAGTTCTGATCTAAACTCCATAAACCCTTGCTCCTTGTGACGCCCCCAAATCCGACGTACGGACACGTGAAAATCGAGACGTCGGAATGATGACAACACCGGTCATCACCCTATCGCCAAGTGCCAAGTGTGTGTACATGCAACAAGTGTGCAAATAAAAACACGCAGCGGATAACAAAAGTCTTATAACTAAGTACCGGAATTGTTGTTTGTTTAATACAAACCCGTTCAAAAGATACATAATAAAATATTACAAGTCTCAAATATCATTTCAAAGCCAAACTACAAGGCATAAAACTCCAAATCAATACTCCGGCGGAGCCGCCTCCTCGGGCTCAGCTTCCTCCTCTTCCTCAACCTCTGCATCAAAATCTACGGTACCAAAATGGTACCGCAGGTAAGTAAAGATCCAAACTAAGATAAAAACATATTAAACTCAAACAATATGCATGAAAGAATGCCAAATGCACATAACCCATAAATTCACATTTTTCCACGCATGCCAAAATCCCATTTTGGCCCAAAACATATCCTCTAAAACCAGCCCTTACCATTATCCCAGATAATGGCCCAAATCAAGAAACCACCATTTTCCTAGAAAATAGATCACATAACCTCGCCATTTTCCCAGAAAATGGCCCGTATCCAATGTCCAAAACCCGTTCCAATTTATTGCAGGCACCATGATCTCCCCTAGGGATCATCCGCATACTCTGGCTCCTGTGTCACACCACAGGTAACGACTACATGTGTGACACCTAAACGAGCGATTACAGTCTTGTGCCCAGCGCGTACCTAGACCAGGCCATCCTCTAGTCCCCGCCAGCCTAGGAGCCACGGAGTCGACATGACAACGTTACCGTATCGTGCGATTCGGTCGTCGCCCAACGACAACCTAGGGGATGTCACTCAGTATTATCCACTCCCGAGTGACCAGAGGAGCTCCACCGAGATAATACCCCATCCCGGCTTGGGGTCGTGATACACATGCACCCGAAAATCTATTTACACAAATAAAACTAGTTTTTCTCAATTTAAAACATGCACATGAATGCACCATGTAATGCACACCTCAAGACACAATTTAACCAACCAATCACAATATCATCAAAACCAAACAACTCCGTCCTAAATCCATTCGACCCCCGACTCCTCGGATTCAGTCCAGAGTAATCAACCAGTCAATGAATTTATTGTATAAGTAATAATATATTTAAATCTAAAATAGAGTTTGAAAAATACTTATAGCGCTAAAAAGTAATTTTCAAAGGATCACGACTTTGCAAACGGTGGAGAAAAAGCAATGTAACAATGTAAAATACACTGTGGCCGTGAGTTCTAAAATACCCACTTTCGAATGGGGACAAATCAAGACCTGAAATTGATAGGGAATGGCCTAGAGATGCCTATGAAGCTAATGGAAGTGAGTTTTGGCCGTGGGTGGCGGTGGAAATGGCGGTGGAAGCGAAAAAATGGCAAAACAGAGTTGAGCTCGTGAGAGCTGCTCCAGCAATGGATCGAGGCCGAAAATGGGTGGTTTAGGACGGCAATAGGTAGGTGATGAAGTGGTGAGAAGATGGTGGCCGGAGGTGGAGCGACGGCAGCGGAAATGCACAAAAATCATGCGGCTTAGATGGGCTCTTGGTGGCAAACGGTGGCTCTGATGGAGGTGAAACTTGGTGGGGTGGTTCACCAGCTGGAGGGGGAAGTTTTTGGGTGGGTGGTGTCAGCCATGGTGGCTGGACAGCAGTGGTCTGGGCTGGAGAAGCAACCGGCGATAGAGGAGAGAGAGAGAGAGAACATGCTGCGCGCGGGAGGAAGAAGAAGGGAGAAAGAAAAAGAAGAAAAAAGAAAAGAAGGAAAGGAAAAAGAAAAGGAAAAGAGAAAAAGAAAAAGAGAAAAGAAAAAGAAAAGATGGGGAAAAGAAATGAGGTCCAATCCTCACCCTGGAGTCCAAAAATTGATCCGACGAAAAAATTTTAAAAATTATAAAACGACTGAAATAAATTAAACACCACATCAAACTAAAATAAATCCAATTAAAATACAATAATTTAAAATAAAATAACTAATATTTTAATTAAATTAAAATGCTCCTGTGAAAATACACGTAAAAACGGGGTATCACATCCTCCCCCCTTAAAAACAAATTTCGTCCTCGAAATTTGCAAGATCAAACACTAACTTGAAACAAGCCACATGATTCCACTGAGATCAAGTTTAAGAAACGTACCGTCATTTATTCAAACAAATAGGGATACTGCTCTCTCATGTTTGCTACTCTCTCCCAAGAGAAATCTTGAGCTAACGGATCTCCCCATGCCACCTTCACCAAAGGTATTGTCTTGGATCTCAACTATTGTTCTTTCCAATCCATTATCTGTAAGTAAGGTCCGGTTGTAACTGAATACACTCTGGGTCGATAAAACGCGGCTCTTGTTGTCCAAAACTTTTCTTCAAGGATGATACATGGAAGATATCGTGAATATCCCCAAAATATTCTGGCAAAGTAATTCTATAAGCGACGGACCCTACCTTCTCCAAAATCTGAAAAGGGCCAACATATCTCAGATCCAGTTTCCTACTTTTACCAAAACGCTTAACTCCTTTCGTGGGAGAGACTTTGAGATAAACCCAATCACCTTATTCAAAAGATAAATTTCTCCTCCTTGTATCTGCGTAGCTTTTCTAATGACTCTAAGCTGCTACCATTTTATCCCTGATAATCTGGACTTGATTGGAACGGGTGGAGTTCCATCTAGTGGAAACATCCAAGCAAAGCATCCTCCGGCTAATATTTTCCTCTATTGCACAAGCCTTGAACTTGGAAAACCTTGAAAGTGAAGACTTCACATATTTGGTGGCTTCTCTAATCGTTAATATTAATTGATTAACCTCTCGCAATCCGTCATTAACAACCAAATTCAATATATGGGCAGCACACACTGAAAAACTTAGCGGTTGACACCCTAAGTTTTTCAGTGTCATACTTTACTACAACTTGTGGGCTACATACTCTTCCCTCCGCATCCTTTTTACCACTAGAGGATTTACTTTTTCTAGCTCCTTTAATCCTAAAAAGGGAATTTTCACATACATTATAAAGGTGGCGATTCATAGAAGAAGCGTCATTCCTGTAGTGGCAACTATACTGCTTACCACAATGATTGCACTTAGCTTTTGGGTTATTGGGGTCAATAGGTAGCACTTTCTCAAAATGTTCCCAAACCATTGATTGGTTACTAGGTGTCTTCTTGGATTTTTTGGGTAAAGGTGGGATGGAATGGGTAGGCTGTGTGTATATGTGAATGAAGGAGTTGGTAGATTCCTATGCTCCTCCACATCAATTGAAAGAGAAAAGGAGTCACTACCAACCCCTTGAGTTATACCAACATTACAACTCACTGAATCTTCTTCCATCTGTTATTGAGTAACAAAAACAGTAGAATAAAAAATCAAACACAGCAAACAAATAACCAAACATTATATAAACAAATCGAAGGGCCAATCTGTACTGTTCTAAATTTTTTTCTTTCTTTTGTATTACTAGCTGAAACATATCCATTAAAAAACAAAACAAAAGAAAAAAAAGAGAGAGAGAAAAAACAAAAGAGAACAAGGTTCTGTTTAAACAATCAATTTCTGTATAATAGGTATATACATGTTAATTTGAGATTTTAGGTTTACAAATGAGCAACAGATTGGATAGAGGATAGCTAGATGCAAATAGAATTAAACAAAACACTATGGATTGTTTCTTTCGTAAATTGTTTCTTGTGGGATTACTAGCTGCATCTTGTGCTTCGAGGCTTTTTTGGAATGTGTTGGGATTATTATTTAGGTCGATTTCGATACTCATCATTATTAGAGTAGCATCAACATATGAAATCTGTAGTATTCAATGTTCATCTATACATAATAATTTAATAATTTGAAGGATTTATGGGCAAACTATGATACTATGGATGCATGTATACGTGCAAGGTGAGGGATTTCTCAGTTAGAAATGTTTCTTTTTTCTCTAAACAACTGGAATTAAAAAAACCAAAGTGAAATTCATGCCTTAAGCTAAGTTCATTGTCCTAATGCCAAAGAAACAAGCATTGGGATGGGTGGACTTTTGTCCTATGCATGAGGTTAAATACAGATGTAAATTGTACCAAAACATTTAAGGTTATGAATTAAATTCAGATAGAATAATGGTATATACACTAGCAATTACTATGTTTTCAGCACACCACGATTTCTTGACTTAGCCCATCAGGGTTGAACTTTAACCAAAACAAATATATGTGCTTGTAATTAGAATACTCAGTGCATATATAGTGAGTGACAAAGACATATAGACAAGACTAACAAGCATACAGATAAGATGGACAAAGTTACAGTCTCTCTTTTAGATTTATCCCTCCAAATGCTTGGTTTATTATCGCATTACATTCAGAGGCCAAAGCCCCCAGATGATCCACCCATCTGGTACCAAAGCCATTAAGGATGGCCCAAGAACATGCAATGCAATGCTATGTAGCCCACCATAGCTTTTCAGCTCCCAAAAAATACCCACTTCAAATTCCCACAAATCCTCAAAACTAGCAGAATTACACTTATTTAAACAGGTCATTGTCACAAACAAAGGAAAAAGAAAAACCCAAACAGAGGAAAACCCAAACAGAATTACACTTATAGTTCTTGGCATCATTGAACTCACCTCTATTTCTAGAAAACCCAAATAGAGGAAAAAAAAAAAAAAGGCAATATATATAAGAAGAAAAATCCCTTAATAAAATAATTATAGTTAAATAAAAAACTAAAAAACAACTATGTGATGACCCGCTTTTAAGTGTATTTTCACTGAAGGAGTTATTTTAATTTAATTAATATATTGCTTTATTCATTTTAAATTATTGTATTTTAAATTGGTTTTTATTTTTATTTGATGTTGTGTTTAATTTATTTAGTCGTTTTACGGTTTTTAAAATCATTTTCGGCAGATCAGTTTTTGGATTCCGGAGTGAGGATTGGACCTCGTTTCTTTTCTTTTCTCTTTTTCTTTTTCCTTTTTTCCTTGTCTTTTTCTTTTTTTCTTTCCTTTCTTTATTTTTCTTCTTCTTTTCTTCCCCGGTTTCTCTCTCCCTGCGCTCTGCTTCTTCCATTTCTCCTTCCCGTCGCCGCCTATTGACCAGCCTAGACCGTCGCCGTCCGGCCGCTGTGTAGTACACCACCCCCACCAAAATCTTCCCCTCCCATCAGCGATCATCCCCACCAATTTTCAAGGCCATCCAACCAGCTGTTAGCCGCCACGCAAGGTTGGAAGCCACGACACCAGCCCTGTTTTCCCTCTCTGTCACTGGTGAACATCCCCACCAAGTTTCACCTCCATCCGAGCCACCGTTAGCCACCACGAGCTCCTCCAAGCCACACGGTTTTTGAGCTTTTTCGACACCGTCGCTCCACCTCCGGCCACCATCTCTTCACAGCTTCTTCCCCAACCTCTTGCCGACCTAACCCACCCATTTATGGCCTTGATCCGTTGCTGGAGCAGCTACCATGAACTCAACTCCGTTTAGCCCCTTTAAACTCCTCCACCGTCGTTTCCACCACCACCCATGGCCAAAACTAACTTCTTTTAACTTCATAAACATCTCAAGGCCATTCCCTATCAATTTTGTGTCTTGGTTTGTCCCCGTTCGAAAGTGGGTAATTTATTACCCATGGCCACAGTGTAAAATACAATGTTACATTGCTTTTCCTCCTCCATTTGCAATGCCGCGAGCTTTCAAAAAATACCGTAGAGCGCTGTAAGTATTTTCCAAACTCTAATTTTAGATTTAAATATATTTTGCTCTTACAATAAATATTTACTGTTGGTTGGTTGATTCCGGACTGAGTCCGAGGAGTTCGGGGGTCGGATGGATTGAGGATGGAGTTGCTTGGTTTGGTTGTTTTTGTGATTGGTTGGTTATTTGTGCATTGAGGCATGCGTTACATATTGCATTCATGTGCATTTTATTTAAATTTAGAAAATCATGTTTTGTTGGCGTAAATGAAATTTCGGGTGCGTGTGTCTCACGAGCCCAAGCCGGGATGGGTTATTATCTCGGTGGAGCTCCTCTGGTCACTCGGGAGTGGATAATACTGAGTGACATCCCCTGGGTTGTCGCAGGGCGACGACCGGATCGCACGATACAGTAACGCTGTCGTGTCGACTATTTGGTCCCTAGAGTGGCGGGGACTAGAGGATGGCCTAGCCAGGGACGCACTGGGCGCGAGTTCTGGGCATTGCTCGTTTAGGTGTCACACACGTAGACGTTACCTGCAGTGTGGCACAGAGCCAGGGTGTGCGGATGATCCCTAGGGGAGATCATGGTGCATGCATAATTGGATCGTTTTTATTGTTTTGGTTACGGGCCATTTTTTGGGAAAATGGCGAGGTTTGGTTTAAGGCTTTATGATCCATTTTTTGGGAAAATGGTGGTTTGGGCCATTATCTGGGATAATGGCGAGGCTTGGTTTTAAACGTTATATTTTTGGGCCAAATGGGTTTTTGGCGTGCGTGGAAAAAAAAATGGTTTTACGGGACATGTGCATTGGCTTTTCTTTCATGCATATTGTTTGAGTTTTATATGTTTTTATCTAGTGGTGTTTGGATTTTGCTTACCTGCGGCACCATTTTTGGTACCGTAGATTTTCTTGCAGAGTTCAAGGAGGAGGAGGAGGCTGAGCCCGAGGATGCGGCTCTGCTGGAGTATTGAGTTGAAGTTTAAGCTTGTTGTTGGTTTGAACAATATTTGTAATTTGTAATATTTTATATGTAAGATTTGAACAGCTTTGTATTAAACTAAGAAAAATTTTGGTACTTATTTATATGACTTTGCTATCCGCTGCGTGTTTCTTCGTGCACATTTGTTGCTTATACACACACTTGACACTCGTCGATAGGGTGGTGACCCGTGATGTCATCATCCAGACGTCTCGATTTTCCCATGTCCGTGCGTAGGGATTTGGGGGCGTCACAAACTATCTACAGAGTACTATTTTCATTAAGAAATTTCACAAACAGTTGGTAGCTTTTCTATTAAAATTTATTTTATAACACTCGGTAACCCTTCAACAAGCAGATCTGCAATTTAAAATTCTCCAAAAGGCAAGCAACAATTAACTTCTTTTAGAATAGAGGAAAAAAAAAATATCAGGGAGGGATTTTTGGAGAATTGCGTATCCTAGATTCCTAAAGACAGAATTAATTATGAAGTATCAAACGGGTAAATTGAACCCAAACCAAGTTCATGTATTAACCCGAACAATCATCAAATATTAATATGAAGTATCGACCCAGCTACTAGTAGTGGACATATCAAAAGACAGATTGAAAAGCAACACCCAAAGAGAAAGAGAACTAAGAAGGAGAAAAACTGACTTCGATTGGCGCACAAGGCTGAAGATGACGGAGTGGAACTTCGATCAGCAGAGGCTACAATTTCAGACCTTTGGTGTGCATGGAGAGAGTGCATTGAGAGCGAGAGAGTCTGCGGGCTACGGCGTCTTCAGAAATTAGGTTAGCGTTTTCATCTTTTGAAGAAAAACGGGTACCGGGTTTTAAACCCGGGTTTTGAGTTTAAAATTTGGTACCCTGCCTGATTAGCCAGGGTTTAGAAATCCAGGTTTTGGCCCAGATCAAATCCGGGCCGAAAACCATAACCGGAAACCCGGTTATCCTAGTTCTAGTCTGGACCGGGTAAAACCCAGTCTAGATGAATAGTCCTAAACCTTGTTATATTCCAACTAATAATTAGGTCCTAGAAAACAAGAACAAGAGAAATACGAAAAGAATAAAATGACACGAGAATCAAGAAAATTATGTGAGAGAAAGAGTAATTATAGAACAAGATATCAACTATAATGATATATTCAGCCTCCTTTGATGATAAGGCTCAATCAAAAATAATAAATAATAAATAAATTGGAATCTTTCTTTTCCTTTCTTTTCCTTTCGTTTCTATTCTCCTCTTTTCCTTTCTTTACTTTTCCTTTCTTTTCTATTCTTTTCTCTTCCTTTCTTTTCTTCTCTTTTGTTTTCTATTCTTTTATTTTCTTTTCCTTTCTTTTCTTTCCTTTTCTTTTCTTTTCTTTTCTCTTCTTTCTCTTCCTTTTTTTTTCCCCTAATTCAATCACTTATAATTTATTCAATTGTGAAAATCAAACAATTGAATTCAAATACAAGAAATTGACAGGAATAGAAGAGAATCAATGAAATGACACTCCAATGAATTGACAAACTTAGAGATACAAGAAATGCTAGAAATTTCAAACCCTAGATGGTGCAAATTTTGGCAGCCCTCAACTAAGGAATTTGGTCACCCTATGGTGATGAACACGAAACCCAAATGATAGAATAATTTGGCAGCCCTAGGAAAAATGAATTTCTAGTCTTTTTTATTTTTATTTTTTTGTAACCTTAGAACAATGAAGCCCTAGAATTAAATTTAAAAATGCAAGAATTAAAATATAGAATTAGAACTGATTGGATGTTGAGTTTATCTGCTCTTGTTCTTCATTGAATGTTTGAACTTATGAAAGGTAAATCATAAACTTTGTGGCGTTCCTCCTTTGTAATCTGGGTTTTTGAGACAGGTTCTTCAACGGGTCTAGATTCTTCCATCCAATTGACTTGATTTTAGTTTTCTTGGATGGGTTTTCAAATTGATTGTGAGTTGAAGGGATTCTGATTCCACAGGTTCATATCATTTGGTATCAAAGCCAGGTTTCCAATCAGGTCTGATTCTATCTTTTTATCTTGTATCTTTAAATTTAATTCTAGGCTTCATTGTTCTAGGGTTGGAAAATGTGACATCCCGTTTTTACATGTATTTTCACTGTGATGACCCGCTTTTGAGTGTATTTTCGCTGAAAGTTGGTTATGACCCACTTTTATTTTAATTAATATATTAGTTATTTATTTTAATTTATTTGCATTTTAAAGTTGGTTTTTAATTTAATTGATGTTGTGTTTTATTTCTTTTAGTTGTTTTGTGGGTTTTAATCTCTTTTTGGCGGTTTAGTTTTGTTTCCCGGAATGAGGATTAGACCTCATCTTTTCCCTACATCTCTTTCCTTTTTCTCTTCTTTTTCCTTTTTCTTTTTTTTTTCTTTCTTTTTCTTTTTCCTTCTTTCTTTTTCCTTTCTTTTCTTTTTTTCTTTCTTTTCTTTTTTTTTTCTTTTTCCTCTCCCCCGCGTCGACCCCCCCCGGTCTCTCTCTCTCTCTCTTATCTCTCCCTCACGGCCGAACGCTTCCTCAGCCCAGACCCACCGCCGCCGGCCACTGTGCGGCACACCACCCCCACCAAAACCTTCCCCTCCCTCCGGCGCACCACCCCACTGATTTCCACCCCCATCCGGCCGACTGTTTGGCCGGAAAAGCTCTCCAAAGGTTGCACGGATTTTGCCCCGATCCGCCGCCGTCGCTCCACCTCCGGCCATCATTTCTTCACCACTTCATCACCGGTTCCTTGCCGTCCTAACCCACCTATTTCCGGCCTCCAACGATCACCGGAACAGCTCCTACGAGCTAGCTTTCCCTTTTGGGAAATCCGGTCTCTTTCCGGCGATTCCGCTGCCACCCACGGCCAACCACCACTTCCAATAGCTTCACAACCATCCCTAGACCATTCCCTATCAATCCCAAGCCCTAGTTTGTCCCCGTTCAAAAGTGGGTTTTTCACAACCCACGGCCACAGTGAATTTTCACTGTGACGTTGCTTTTTCGCTGCCGTTTGCAATGCCTCGTGTTTTCTAAAATTGCCATATAGCGCCGTAAGTATTTTCCAAACCCTATTTTCAGATTTAAATATATATTGCTCTTTCAATTATTTTATCTGCTGGTTGGTTGATACCGGACTGAGTTCGAGGAGTTCGGGGGTCGGATGGATGGAGGACGGAGTTGCTTGTTTATTTGATTTATGTTGTTGGATTATTTTATTATGCATTGATATGGCATTACATGGTGCATGCACGTGTGTTTTTGTTTATGTGTGAAAAGCCTGTGAATTGGCGTAAGTGGTCTTACGGGTGCGTGTGTATCACGACCCCAAGCCGGGATGGGGTATTATCCCGGTGGAGCTCCTCTGGTCACTCGGGAGCGGAATAAACTGAGTGATGTCCCCTGAGTTGTCGCTAGATGACGGGAGCGGGGGCTAGGGGTTGCTTGGCTACGAACGCGCCGGGCGCGGAACCGGGCATCGCTCTACTCACCGACTCCGTGGCCCTTCGCTGGTGAGGGCTAGAGGATGCTTGGCTACGAATGTGCGGGGCACGGAACTGGGCATCGCTCGTTAGGTGTCACATGCGTGGTGGTACTCTGCGGTGTGACACTGGAGCCAGGGTGTGCGGATGACCCCTAGGGGAGGTCATGGTGCATACGGTTAATATGGATAATGGTTTGAGATGGATAAAGGCCAAATGTGACTTTTGGCGTGTTTTTCGGAAAGGATGTGTTTTTGGGCCAAATGGGTTTTTGGCGTGTGTGGAAAATTATGTTTTTGGGTTTTGTGCATCGGGCATGCTTCATGCATTTTGTTTGAGTTCTATATGTTTTTATCTGGTAGTGTTTGGGTTTTACTTACCTGCGGTACCATTTTTGGTTCCGTAGCTTTTGGTGCAGAGTTGGAGGACGAAGAGGAGGAGGTTGAGCCCGAGGATGCGACTCCACCGGGTTGCTGATGCTATGCTTTATATTTGGTTTAAAAACTGTATTTGTGTTTTTGTAATATTTTATTTATGTATGTTTTAAACAGCTTGTATTACGTTAAGAAAATTCTGGTACTTAGTTAAGACTTTCGTTATCCGCTGCGTGTTCTTTCGTGCACATTTGTTGCCTTGCACACACTTGGCACCCGTCGATAGGATGGTGACCCGGGTTGTCACCATCCGGACGTCTCGATTTCCCCGTGTTCGGGCGTGGGGATTTGGGGGCGTCACATTCACTGAAGGAGTATTTTAATTTAATTAAAATATCAATTCTTTTATTTTAAATTATTGTATTTTAATTGAATTTATTTAGTTGTAATATTTGTTTTGTGGAGCTTTCTTAATATTAATTATGGTTTTGATTTTAAATTGCTGTATAATTTATTTTAGTTTGTTTTTGGATTTCAAATTATGTTGTTGTTTTTATTAGTTATTTATTATATTTTAGCTTGATTTGGTGTTTAAATTATTTTAATCTTTTTATAGCTTTTAAAATTATTTTCGTTGGATCAGTTTCTTGACTCAAGATGTGAGAACTGGATCTCACTTTCTTTCTTTCCTTTTTCTTTTCTCCTCTTTTTCTTTTCTCCTTTTTCTTTTTTTGTTCTTCTTCTTTCTTTTTTTTCTTCTTTTTCCTCCCCTGCTTCTTCCCCCTAGCCCGTGCGACCCACCCCCCTCTCCCTCCATCCGTTTTCCTTTAGCCCGCCCAGTCGATGCCACCTCCAGCCGCTGTGACCCACCTCCACCTCCGACATGTCCGTCCCACACCAGCGAGCTCTACTGTACCGGTGGTGTGCTACACTGACCACCCAATCTCTCTCTTTTCTCCTCCAAACAAATGGGTCTTCAAGCCTTTTTCTCCTCTTTGAGCCACCATACACAACTAAATCAGCCACCAAGCACCACCAATGGATTCACCACATCAAGGGCTTCCTCCCCATGTCTTTCTTTTCCCCTAACTCTCTATTTTTCTCCGATAGGTCTCCATAGCTAGAGTTTCGGTTGCACCACCGTATGCCGCCATACATGGCCACCCATGGTGTTTCACCACCACCATCTTGTTCCTCTCATCACCATGACCTTGCCCAAGAAATTTCATGGCCAACGGAGTTGTGTATAGCTCTCACTCTCCCTCACTCTTCCTTGGCCTCTTTTCCTCAAAGTTGGCCGATCTCCACCGTGCGCCGCCACCCATGGCCAACTCTCACTTCCAATAGCTTCATAAACCCCTCTAGGCCATTCCCTATCAATTTCAAGTCTTGGTTTGTCCCCGTTCAAAAATGGATATTTTACAACCCACGGCCACAGCGTATTTTACACTGTTACGTTGCTTTTTCTCCATCGTTTGCAACGTCGTAATCCTTCCAATATTATCTTATAGCGCTGTAAGTAATTTCAAAACTTTATTTTAGATTTAAATATATTATTACTTTTTCAATAAATTCATTGACTAGTTGGTTAATTCCAGACTGAGTCCGAGGAGTTGGGGGTCGGATGGATTGAGGACGGAGTTGCTTGTTATTGTTGATCTTGTTATTTATTGGATGGATTGTGTCTTGAGGTGTGCATTGCATGGTGCATTCATGTGCATTTATTAAATTGAGAAAAACTAGTTTTATTTGCGTAAATGGGTTTTCGGGTGCATGTGTATCACGACCCCAAGTCGGGATGGGGTATTATCTCAGTGGAGCTCCTCTGGTCACTCGGGAGTGGATAATACTGAGTGACATCCCCTAGGTTGTCGCTGGGCGATGACCGGATCGCACGGTACGGTAAGGCTGTCGTGTCGACTCCGTGGTTCCTAGGCTGGCGGGGACTAGAGGATGGCCTGGTCCAGGTACGCGCTGGGTGCGAGACTGGGCATCGCTCGTTTAGGTGTCACATGCTTAGTCGTTACTTGTGGTGTGGCATAGGAGCCAGAGTGTGCGGATGATCCCTAGGGGAGATCATGGTGCATGCAATAAATTTGGTCCATTATCTGGGAAAATGGTGGTGTTCTTGATTTGGTCCATTATCTGGGATATTGGCAAGGATTTGTTTAAAGGATATCTTTTGGGCCAAAATGGGATTTTGGCGTGCGTGGCAAACTGAGGTTTTATGGGATATGTGAATTTGGCATTCTTTCATGCATATTGTTAAGTATAATATGTTTTTGTCTTGTGACGTTTGGATCTTTACTTACCTGTGGTACCATTTTGGTACCGTAGATTTTGATGCAGATGTCGAGGAGAAGGAGGAGGCTGAGCCCGAGGAGGCGGCTCCGCCAGAGTTTTGATTTGGAGTTTTATGCCTTGTAGTTTGGTTTTGAAACGATATTTGAGACTTGTAATATTTTATTATGTATGTTTTAATCGGGTTTGTATTAAACAAAAATTCTGGTACTTAGTTATAAGACTTTTGTTATCCGCTGCGTGTTTTTATTTGCACACTTGTTGCATGTATACACACTTGACACTTGGCGATAGGGTGGTGACCCATGTTGTCATCATCCTGACGTCTCGATTTCCACGTGTCCGTATGTGGGATTTGGGGGCGTCATAGAAGAAAAAAAAAGAAAAAAAATTTGCAGAAATTTCCTTCTTCCTAAGGCTACCGAATTCTTCATTAGGGTTCTTTGTGTTTTGGTCTTGGGCTGCCAGATTGAGTAGGCGATGAAAATTGCATCATCTAGGGTTTCACTGATTCCCTTCTATTTCCTTGTCAATTTTTATGCGTTTGAATTCCATTCTTTGATTGTCACAATTGAATATTGATGTTTGTGATTGAATTAGTGAGAAAGGAAAAGAAAAGAAAAGAAAGTAAAAGGAAAGAAAAGAAAGGAAAGGAAAATAAAATTTGAAAAAAAATGAAGAAAAAGAAAAATAAAATGATTTTGGCTATAGTTGTTTGAAATACTTTGCCATATGAAATTGAGTCATTTGGCATTGATTGAACCTTATCTTTAAAGGGGCTAAATACATCTTTCTCATTGGTAGCTTGTTTTATAATTACTCTTTCCCTCGTATCAATTCCTTGAGTCTCGTGTCATTTTATTCCTTCCGTATTTCTCTTGTTCTTGTTTCTTGTACCTAATTACTAATTAGAATAAAACAAGGTCATATTGTGATGTGAACTCCAATCAACTCGCTTTGAGACCCAACAACAATATTGGAAAAACAAACCCAAGAAAACCAAATTCAAGTCAATGGATGGAGAATCTAGACCTGTTGAGAACTCGTTTGAAGAACTTAGATTATATTAAAATCTAGACCTGTTGAAAAACCTGTCTCAAAAATTTGGATTACAAGGAGGAATGCCACAAAAGTTGTGATTTACATTTGATAAGTTTAGAAGTTCAATCAAGAACAAGAGGAGTAAACTCAACTCACCAATAAAATTCAATAATGTCTAACCTGCTCAAATGAGGCTACAAGTGCAATTTCTTGTCATATTCAAATCTCAATAACTTTGCATCTAAAATAAAGATAAGTACATACCTTCTTCCTAATGCATCAACCACAAAATTTTCATTATCATGTGTGTACTTTACTACATGAGGAAAAGTCTCAAAACATTCCTCCCACTTGGCATGCATTCTAGTCAACTTACCTTGTCCTTTCAAGTGTATCAAGGATTTATGTTTGGTATGTAGGACAAATTCTTTTGGCCAAAGGTAATGTTGCCAATTCTCCAATGTTTTCACAAGATCAATTTGATGCTTTATTCCTCTAATAAGTGACAATCCACTAAGAACATCGATAGGTAACACGACTTCATATCCCTCCAACAAAGAGATAATAACACTAGGCAAAGATTTGTTAAGTTCATTAGTATTAAAATTTGCCTTAGCATAACAACCCACTTCTCTCTTTGTTTTTCTCTCACTCTTGCTTTTCTTTTCACTCTCATTTTTCTTTTCACTATCTTTTTTTTCTTTCACCCTATTTTTCCTTTTCACTCTCTTTTCTTTCACTCTCTTTTTCAACATCTTCTTTTGAACTCTCGGCCTCACAATTGCTTTTCAACTCATTCTCTCTTTTTCTTGAAGTTTCACTATTTCTTTCTTCCTTAATCTCACTCCCACTCTTTCTTTCTCGCTTAACCTCACTTTTACTCTCTTTTTTTTTTATCAATTTCAATTTCTCTCTTTCTTTTTTGATCAACCTCACTTTCACTCTTTTTGTTTTGATCAACCTCACTTTCACTCTTTCTTTTTTGATTAACCTTATTTTTTAGTTTCAATTGGTCCTCATGGACCTGTGTTGGAGTTAAAGGAGCAAGTTTGATTGTTTTTTCATCCTTTTCATAAAAAAGAGAGTAAAAGTGAGAGTGATCAGAAAAGAAAGTGAAAGTGAGATTGAGAAAAAAAAAAAGAAATAGTGAGACCGAAAATGAGAGAGAAAGAGAGAAAAATAATTGAGAAAAGAAATGAGGGTGAGACTGAAACCTCAAGAAAAAAAGAGTGAAAAGAAGAGGAGAGTGAAAAGAAAGGCGAGACTAAAGAAAGTGAGATAGGATGGATATACGAGGTGCAGTGATTAGAGATCTACAATGTGGGAAAGATAGAAGGAGACTTGAGCCTAGTATTGAGAGCACGCCTGACATTAAGAGACTCACCATACTACTCATATTCAATACTAGGCTCACGTCTCCTATCTCTCCCACTTTCCAAATTTCTAATCAATGTACCTCGTTGACCCATCCTATCCCTCACTTCCCCTAAAGCCAAATTCAATCGTTCAAAATGTAACAGCCTGCTAAAAATTCAATGGTAGAATTTCTATAGACTTTAGGAACTCTCGTACGGAGTTTTCACGAATCGACTAATCGCAAAGGTTTTAGTCTATCAACATATTCAGTGTTATCACCCACTATGTTGCCAGAAATGCGATTTTAATTGTTTGAGGTAGTTAGAAGTGTCAGAATATGTAATGGTCTACACCACTAGACTCAGTTGAATATTTAGGATTTTATGGCGCAATAACTCATTTTCATAATTTCAGACGAAACGCATGTTCGAAACTGTGAAATCACTTTTAGGGGCATTTCGGGGTTGAGTCTTGGTAAACGATTTTCACTATACGTTAATATGAATATTTAGGATTTTTCAATACTAACTTTATTATGTATTTTTTTGGAGTAAATAGTAACCTCAATAAGCGTACTAAGTGCAGTGTTTTCAAAATCACAGTGTGGAATGTCTAAATTAGGTTAGAGAAGTTTTATTTGGATACTTGGCAAGATCTTAGCCGCACATAGTGAATAGTATTAGACACTTGGCATAAAGAGGAACCATTAGATGGATTTGTGAAGGAAATCAAGGTGTAAGATCATGCCACCTAAGCAAAACCTTTTTAATCTGATCAACCAATTTGAGCCAGATCAAAGAGAGTTTCAACCCTAGTGAAACCCTAAATGGTTGGAATCCTTTTGAAATCCAAAAAGCTTGGTTGAAACCGAAACCCTAAATGGTTTCCCCAAACCCTAATTTTGGCCTTCAAACCCTTTTTGATCCAATTTCTAGCATTGTGTTTAATCACTTGATTAAATCACTTTCACATGCTATTAATTTCTCAAATCCTCTTTATGACATCATTATCTAGCCTTTTAAACCTTGGAAAATTTTTTGGGGCAAGCAAAATTGGATTTGGGCTTGATTGCATCTCAAACCCTAACCAAACCCCCTTTAAACCCCAATTTGAAGCCCACTTGGTTCAGGCCACCAAGGCCCACGGATTTGGCCACCTTGGCAAAGCTTCTTGAAGAATTTTCCTCTACCACATGGCAGACCATCCACTACCCTTGGCTACACCCAATAGTGCCTTGATGAGATGGAGAAACCCACCCCATCAACCACCATACCTCACAGCTTCTACGTGCAGTCCTTTCCCCTCACTATTCTCCACTTTATATCACATAACCACCTTCAATAAATAGTCATTCAAGTCCATAGCTTCCCCCTCCAGAAGTATAGAGTTGTGCAAGACACACTTCTTTCCCTTTAATCACTTCTTCACCCCGTTCTTAGAGAGAAACCCAAAAGAGCTCTCTCGAGTAGATTTCTAGGTCTTTTTGCGTGGATATTTTTGACCCTTTGTAAGTATTTTCACATGATAACTCTTTCAAAAAAGTTGTTCCTCTTTGAGTATAGTTTCTGTAGATATATTATTAGTATCATTCCATGGTCATTTGGTTTGTAAAAAGTACTTTTAATCATGGAAAGGTCATTCTGGGCATGAAACTAGAGAGTATGTTATCTTTGGGAGTTTTTAACCAACCTAATGGACATATCTTGGTCCGAAACGTTTATAGAGTGTTATTAGAATTTTTTTATGAGTGTTCATTGAGGTTTTGTTGCATGAATAAAGTCTTTGGTGATAGATTTTCTTAGATCTAGAAACTTGAAAACTGGAAGTGGAAAAATAGTTTTTATTTGGAGAAAGTTTGAATATTTTGTGGTTTGCTCTTTCTCTAATAAAGGCTTTGATATTTTTATATGATGATCCAAAGTCTCTTATTTTCATGTTAGGATGTTATTTTGAATATATTTAGTATTAGTTTCAAAGATATGATTTTTCTATGCAAGAGGATTTTGGTTAGGCCTAAGATTTGATGTTCTTGGATTCGATCCATGTTTTATTGATTTTTTTAGCCATGTGATTTTAATTTTGTTGGTTGGATATTCTTTAGGACACATTTTTAAACCATGTGATGCTTGATTTCGAAGATCTCACCTTCTTAAGCCATTGATCAAGATATTTATCAAAACTAGTTCAGGAAAAAGTTTCTTTTTTTGGACTAAGTGTAAAACCAAAAACTCCAAGTGTTATTTTGTGATTTTCATGACTTTAGTTTGATGATTTAAAGCATGCTTGATCTTAGGATGATGTTATGAATATCTTAGAAGTAAGATTTGATTTTTTGGAGTTCTTGGAGATGTTTTGATTTAGGGTCAAACCTTGTGATTCAAGTGTTTGGATCTTTTTACAAAAATTTTGGTGTTGATTATTAGCTTTTTCTAAATGGATGTTTTAAGTATGGTTTTAAACTTAGGATAGGAAGATCTTTATTGCAAAATTTTATTTTAAGCATGAGTTTTGAAGTTGGAAGCAATTGCAACAAAAATAAGAGAAATGGCCTATGGATGTTTCGGCCATAGTGTGTCGGCCATAGTGTGTTTTCCTTAGTTGTGATTTGTTTTAAATTTTTCTGAATTGATATTTGTGTTTAGGACAAAATTTACATGAGAAATGTAAAATCCTTAAGTTAGGGGTAAAATAGTCATTTTCCCACATGTAGAGGGTAAAATGGTAATTTTACTCTAATTTGTCTCTTTTACACATTTCTAATTGCTAGTAATTAAATTTCTAACTTTTAGAATATCCTTGTATAGTTTCTCGTGTTTCCCACTTTATTTTCATAGAATGCGACAAACGAGGTAAGTTAGCTTTTAACTTACTATCAGTTTAGTCTGTATGTATGATGGGTAAGGGAACTACAATTTATGTATGTATGTTATCATATATGCCATGCCATGCCAAGGCATTACATGTTTATCTGTTACGCATGATTAATTCTGTCATGAATATTTATCTGTTACACAATTTATTCTGTCATGTATTGCTGTATGTTATAAGTATGTCATATCATGTAATATTCACTGTTGCAAGTATGTCATGTCAAGTATGATAACTATTACATGTTTTTTGGTCATGTTACGAAGTGTTTCCATCTCAAATAAGTAATGTCTTTCGAGTTACGTTTAAGTCAGTAATGTCTAGCATACTTGTGATGTAATCATTATGATGTTCTTAGCATCTCCACTTGTAATTCACACGAGGTACTTTTGGCCAAATCATTTTGATTGTCAAAATGCCGTTCAAATTCAGTTATGCAGATACTCCTAGCGTAATCATTCTGATTGTTAGGGTATCTTATTTAAAATACTCGTGATGGAATCATTCTGATTGTCAGAGTATTAATAGGTACTCCTGGTGTAATCATTTTGATTGCTAGGGTACGTGTTTTAAAATACTCATAATGGAATCATTCTTATTGTCAGAGTATTACTAGGTACTCTTGATGTAATCATTCTAATTGTTAGGGTATGTGCTTTAAAATACTCATGAAAGAATCATTCTGATTGTCAAAGTATTACTAGGTACTCTTGGTATAATCATTCTGATTGCTAGGGTACATGTTTTAAAATACTCATGATGGAATCATTCTGATTGTCTGAGTATCTCTAATGGAATATGTTGAGCGAAATCATTTTGATTGTTCAATATTCCTGACGAAATGACTGGCAAAATCATTTTGATTGTCAGAATTCAAGTCCAAGTTCATGTTAATTAAAGAAGTAAGATTCCAAGTTTATGTTATGTCAAGTTTTAGATCAAGTGCATGTTAAGTCAAGTTTCAAATCAAGTTCATATTATGTTATGTTTTATCCACGTTCACGTTAAGTTTCAAGTTCATGTTCATATCATGTTATGTTCACGTTTATGTTATGTTCAAGGTCACATTCATGTTATGTTATGCTCATGTTCACGTTAAGTTTCAAGTTCTTCTTCATATCATGCTATGTTCACATTTATGTTATGTTCAAGTTCACGTTCATGTCATGTTATGTTCACGTATATATTATGTTCAAGTTCAAGCTCATGTTATGTTATGTTCACGTTTAAATTATATGTCAAGTTCACGTTTATGTCATGCTATGCTCAGGTTTATGTTAAGTTCATGTTCATGTTTATGTTATGTATGTTCATGTTCATGCTATATTTTAAGTCCATGTTATGTTTCAAGTTCACGTTCATGTTATGCTGCTAGTCCATATTTTGTTTTAAGTTCAAGTTCATGTCATGTTAAGTAAAATTTAGTTTACATTTCAGTTCAGGTTATGTTAGTTATGCCATGTTATATGTCAAGTTATGCTTTGCTTACTTACGACTTTAATTATGCATTCATGCTTTTACTACAATGCATTCATCATTAACCTGTGTGGGAGTTTGTCTTTAACTTACTGAGATTTATAATCAAACCTCATTGTGGTAGTCCCAATTACCATCCCCCTTAAATGGTAGATCTTGTTACAGGACTCGAAAGAAAATCAAAATCCGACCAACTGAACAAGGTCAACTAAGCTATGGTGCGACGTCAATGATGGCATAGTATTTAACTTAGGTTACTACTTGTACTTATGGAGTTGTATCTCCAGTACTCTTTTGATCACAACCATTTTAGACTAGTGTTATGATCATGGTTGTTTAGTATTTTAGACTATTTTTAGCTTGGTACATAGTATTGCTAAAGAAAAAAAAAATTATCCGCTACAAATATTGCATAATGCTAGATGCATATTAGAAACATTGCATCTTATATGTCATGAATGGGGGTAGGTAACCTTATGTTGCATGTCCTGACACTTCAAATGTCCGTTCGATCCCAAGCAAAATCTGGGGGTGTCACACAAACTTTTTTTGCATAGACTGCAACACAAAGAATGAGTTATCTACCATTACCTTTGGTGATGAGTCATTTTTATGAGATATTGTATGATCTGCACAAAAAAAAAAAAATGTTAGTGAAAAAAAGACCTCACATGCTTCCTTATGTGTTTATACTCGAATAATGACACTCCACTCGTATTTCACTCTTAATTAACTTTTTTCCCAATAATGATCTTACACTCTCTTGCCTTTTACCTCAAGAGTTTTCCCACTCAAGTTCTTGAAAAACTAATTGAACTCAATCAAGGCGATACAACCTTATTATATTCCAACTAGTAATTAGGTCCAAGAAAGCAAGAACAAGAGAAGCAAGAACAAGAAAGCAAGAACAAGAACAAGGAATAAAATGACACGAGAATCAAGGAAATTATACGAGGGAAAGAGAAATTACAAAACAAGATATCAACTATAATGATATATTCAGCCACCTTTGATTATAAGGCTCAATCAAAAAATCAAATTTTTGAATTTTTCCTTTCCTTTCTTTTCTTTTCTTTTCCTTTCTTTTCTATTCTTCTCTTTTCCTTTCTTTTTTTTTTTTTTCTATTCTTTTCTCTTCCATTCTTCTTTTCTTTTCTATTCTTTTCTTTTCTTTTCCTTCCTTTTCTTTCTTTTCTTTTCTCTTCTTTCTCTACCTTTTTTTTCCACTAATTCAATCACAAACAATTGATTCAATTGTGAAAATTAAACAATTGAATTCAAATACAAGAAATTGACAAGAATAGAAGAAAAGCAATGAAATGGCACTCCAATGAATTGACAAACTTAGAGATGCAAGAAACCTTAGAAATTTCAAACCCTAGATGGTGCAAATTTTGACATCCCTCAAACAAGGAATTTAGCCACCCTATGATGATGAACATGAAACCCAAATGATAGAGTAATTTGGCATCCCTAGGAAAAACAAATATCTGCTCTTTTTTTTTTTTTTTTTTTTGTAACCCTAGAACAATGAAGCCCTAGAATTAAATTTAAAGATGCAAGAATTAAAAGATAGAATCAGACCTGATTGGAAACCTTACTCTGACACCAAATGATGTGAACCCGATGGAAGAGAATCTCTTGAACTCACAATCAATTTGAAAACTCACTCAAGAAATCCAAAATGGATGGGAGAATCTATATCCATTGAGGAACTCGTTTCAAGAACTTAGATTATATTAAAATCTAGACCCATTGAAGAACCTGTCTCAAGAACCCAAATTACAAAGGAGGAACCACACAAAGATTGTGATTTACTTTTGATAAGTTTAAAAGTTTAATCAAGAACAAGAGGAGTAAACTCAACTCACAATGAAAACTCAAAATTTTCTAACATTTTCAAATGAGGCTACATGTGGTTTAAATAAACAATCCCCAAAAACTCTAAGTGAATAGCGCTGCGGGTACTGTATCATGAATAGTGCCTCGTATTGTAGCATGAATAGTGCCACGCTACAGTTACTTGTAAAACCCTAGATCAAATAATATATAAACTTTCCAAATAAGCCATTGGCCAAAATACAAGGCCTTCCCAAAAACCCTAGTTCATAAGAATTAAGACATATGTGGGCTCAGCATCCTCAAGCCCACTTATTCTAAAATAATAATAAAAATCTTTTAACCAAATTGAAAGCCTTAACAATGACATGCCTATCTCTATACCATGCCTTCCAAAGCTTGGATCAAGTGGATCAAAACTAGTTCTCCTTCTTTTAAGCCCATTTTGAGTGTTGGGCTCTTGCTAGTTTCATCCCAATTGGATTGCACCAATCCTTGCATTGCTTTCCTGATCTTCTCTTATTCTTGTTTCTTCTACCTAATTACTAATTAGAATAAAACAAGGTCGTATTGTGATATGAATCCTAATTGACTCGCTTTGAGACCCAACAACAATATTGGAAAAACGAACCCAAGAAAGCCAAACTCAAGTCAATGGTTGGAGAATCTAGGCCCATTGAGAACTCGTTTCAAGAACCCGGATTACAAGGAGGAATGCCACAAAGGTTGTGATTTACCTTTGATAGGTTCAGAAGTTCAATCAAGAACAAGAGAAGTAAACTCTACTCACCAATAAAATTCAATAATGCCTAGCCTACTCAAATAAGGCTACAAGTGGTTTAAATAAACAATCCCTAAAAATCCTAGTGACTAGTGCCGCAGGCTATAGTAACTTATAAAGTTCAAATAAAATAATAACTTTTCAAATAAGCCCTTGGCCAAAATACAAAACCTTCCCAAAAACCTAGATCATTAGAAATAAGACATATGTGTGGGCTGGACAATTCCCCAAGCCCAATTGTTCTAGATTAATTCCAATAACTAATAAAATAAGCCCTTTTAATAAAATAAACAAGTCCAAGGCCTTCAATAACTATAGGCCCAAGTCATGTCTTCCATAACTTGTTATATCACATGAAAAAAACTGGATTTTCTTCCTTTACGCCCATCTTGAATTTTGGGCTCTTGCTAGCTTCATCACAATTGCTTTGCCCCAATCCTTGCATTCCTTCTTTGATCCTCTTGGCTCTTGATCTTGAAATTGATCCTTAAGACTTGGTCCGCCTTAGAGCCCATCATATTGTCTTGATTGAGTTCAATTAGTTCTTAAAGAACTTGAGTGGGAAAACTCTTGAGTAAAAGGCAAGAGAGTGTGAGATCATTATCGGGAAAAAGCCAATTAAGAGTGACACATGAGTGGAGTGCTATTAATTGAGTGTAAACACGTAAGGGAGTTGATGGGAACAAAGGTGGACCTACCTTAAAGGTCCTTTGCAAGTTCCAGATAGGCTAATTATAAGATCAAGAGCCAAGAAGATCAAGAAAGCTACGCAAGTATTGGTGCAATCCACTTTGGATGAAGCTAAGAAAAGACCAACACTCAAGATGGGCTTGAAGGAAGGAGAACCAGTTTTGATCCACTTGATACAAGCTGTGGAAGACATGACTTAGAGATAGGGCCTGTTGTTGTTAAGGCTTTCAATTTGTTTAAAGGTTTTATTATTATTAGTTTAGAATAAGTGGGGTTGAGGATGCTTAACCCACATATATCTTATTTCTAATGCACTATGATTTTTGGGAAGGCCTTGTATTTTGGCCAAGGGCTTATTTAAAAAGTTATTATCTTATGTGAACTAGGGTTTAGAAGTTAACTGTAGCGTGGCACTGTTCACGCGCTATAGTACTTGTAGTACTATTCATTTAGGATTTTTGGGGATTATTTATTTAAACCACTTGTAGCTTCATTTGAGAATGTCAGACATTATTGAATTTTTATTGGTGAGTTGAGTTTACTCCTCTTGTTCTTGATTAAACTTTTAAACTTATCAAACGTAAATCACAACCTCTGTGGTGTTCCTCCTTGTAATCTGGGTTCTTGAGACAGGTTCTTGAAGGGATCTAGATTTTAATATAATTTAGATTCTTGAAACGAGTTCTCAATTGGGTTAGATTCTCCATCCATTAACTTGAGTTTGGCTTTCTTGGATGAGTTTTCAAATTGATTGTGGGTTCAAAGAGCTTTATGCTCTTGTTCACGCATTAAAGACTTGGCAGCACTACTTGTGGCCTAAGAAATTTGTGATCCACACCGATCAATAATCATTGAAGCATCTCAACGGTCAAGTTAAGTTGAATAAGAGGCATACTAGATGGATGGAATACATTGAGACCTTTCCATATGTCATCCATTACAAGCAAGGTAAGGAGAATGTTGTTGCTGATGCTTTATCCCGGAGGTTTGTACTTCTTACTTCTTTGAGTGCTAAAATGCTTGGCTTTAAATATGTGAAAGACATGTATGCCGATGACACTGACTTTTCTGATGTATATATGGCATGTGATAAGGTGGCATTTGGTAAGTTTTATAAGCATGACGGTTACTTGTTTAAAGAAAACAAACTATGTGTGCTTAGTTGTTCTATGCATGAGTTATTGGTGCATGAGGTACATGGTGGGGGATTAATAGGACACTTTGGTGTCAAAGAAAACCTTAGACATATTGCATGAACATTTCTTTTTGCCTAAGATGAAAATAGACGTCAATCACATTTGTAGGAGGTGCATCACATGTAGAAAGGCTAAATCTGAAGTTTTGCCACATGGATTGTATACACCCTTACCCATTCCTAGTGAGCCTTGGGTAGACATATCTATGGGCTTTGTTTTGCAGCTGCCTAGGAAAAAAAGGGGTAGAGATTCTATTTTTGTGGTTGTGGATAGATTTAGCAAGATGGCACATTTCATTCCATGCCATAAAATAGATGATGCCACAAACATAGCTAACTTGTTTTTTAGGGAGATAGTTCGACTCCATGGTGTGCCTAGGAGTATTGTTTCTGATAGGGATATTAAATTTCTTAGCTACTTTTGGAAGGTGTTGTGAGGGAATCAGGTACTAAGCTCTTATTTTCCACTACTTGTCACCCGCAGACTAATGGTCAAACTGAAGTAGTTAATAGGACTTTAACTCAGCTTTTACACACTGTTGTTAGTAAGAATTTAAAGACTTGTGAGGATTTTTGTCATTTATAGAGTTTGCATATAATAAGACCATGCATACTACTACTTCATACTCTCCTTTTGAAATTGTTTATGATCTTAATCCACTTACTCTTTTAGATTTGATGCCTTTACCTATTGATGGCAAGAGTAGCTTGGATGGATGACTCACTCAAAAATGAGTAGCACTAAAGCTATCCCAAGTGCAGGAGGATGTCGTGTAATAATTAGGAATAAATTCCTAGATCGTCTCCTCAGGGAAAGTTACTTAAAAATCACACTCATTGAAAAGGGTAAAAAACTTCTCAAAGAGAAAATAAAATGATGGTATGTGCAATGGATGGAAAAGGGTACTAGTCATGGACTAGATTCATGTTTTTAGATTTTGATTGTCAGATTGGAATGTAAAGGACTAATAGATTAAACTCAGAAATTAATGAAACTAAATTAAGAATTAAACTAAATTAGGAAGTAATTGACAAAACATGCACTGAAAATTGAAAAGCCCCAAAATCAATGTTCTAGGGTTCATCATTATATTCAAATAAAAAATTCTCAAATTAAACCACCGTAATTGTAATCACTATTAAAATGAAAGCTTAACAAAACGATAAAAATAAATAACATGAATTAAATGAATAACAAATAAATTACTCAAACGTCTAAATCAAAATTCTCCAAAATAATTCAGAAACTCAAAACTGAAATGAATTAGCAAGTAGGGAATTGAAAAGATCAAGCCAATTGAATGGAGATGAAGATTCGAAGCGGTGGAGGAGGCTGAGCTGCAGTGGCAATTGGACCCCTCAAGGAGTTCTTCAATTTGCTGCAGTGTGAGTGAATGATCCAATGGAAATTGTGTAGTTGCGTGAATGATCGATTGTATGAATTCTCCTCTCCGAATCTGAATGAAAACCAATGGAAAATAATGAATTCTAAGTGTTTCTCTACTCAAAACCGAGTTTTCCAGCCAAAAGTCCATCCTAAGATGTAAAAAAAACATATATATACTCTGACGGCGGAATAAACCCTGATCTGTAAAATAATATATTCGCTCGAGCGGCCTGTCGAGCGAACATCGGGCGTTCGACTCTACCTGAATTTGCTCGAGCGGCCAAATGCCTCCACTCGAGCGAACATCTTTTCCCGCAACTCGCTCGAGCCCACTGTCGAGCGGAAGTCGAGCGTTTGAACCTGCCTGACTTCGCTCGAGCGGCGGCTTCTGACCACTCGAGCGATATGTACCATAATCCATATTAATCAACAGTTGATAAAATTAGAGTAGAAATTCATGCTTTTAATCAATTAAAATCACAACTTTGATTTATTCATTTTTTCATATAAAACCAATGATAAAGTAATGAAAGAATTAATATATATTGGTTCCAAAAGCATTAAAAATGTAATAATTCAGCTCAATCACACCCCCCCAACTAGCATTTTGCTAATCCTTGAGCAAAATAGTGAAAATTAATTGAGATGAATATTGCATAAAGATCAAAATTCAAACAAAAACAATGAAACACAATTCTGAATTCTCACAAAAGTGACACGTTACTACTCAACCCCCAAGGGTTATACCCACCAAGACTATCTCAATAATCTTTCACATAGAATTAAGGCAAATGTCTCAGAACTCAAATGTGTGTGTGGAGCTAGACCGGTTGTGTGTTCCTCATTATTAGCCATGATTTGCCATAGGATTTTTCAACCTTAAGATTAATCATTGCTGATTCTAACTACCTCAAAGCCCAAGGGTCTAGTAGTTTTCATGCTAGCTCTGTTTTTAAAGGTTGGACACTCAACCCCCAAAGTCTTAGGTAACTGTTTCTAGCCCTTTTTACTTAGGAAAGTTCACTAAGTCGCCTTTATTCCTTTTCTCTCTCTTTTTTTTTCTTTTCTTCTTTTCTTTTGTTTTTTTTTTTTTTTTTTGGCATGGCTCGGTAGTCCTGCAGTTTACTTCTCCAGTGTTAAATCAATGAATAGTAAATAAGGAACACTACAAGCGTAAGCATGTGCAAAATGTCCTTCAAAATTTGCCTTTCGTTCTACAAAAATTTTATCAAGTTTCATCTCAATAAGCATAACATCCCGGTGTTTCAAGCCACATATCAACAAAATATGATGCATCAAAAATCATGCTCTATGTTTTAAGCTTGAAAATAAATCTTCACAAATGATCCCGCTCAACTACTCCACCAAGATGCTCAAATTTCGCAAATCTTATTTTTTTTATTTTTTATATATACTTTTTATTTTTAAACTGTGCACACATGCTACCCCCCAATTAGTGAGAGACATAGTCCTCAATGAGTCGAACGAAAGAAAAGAAAGTGCATAGAACTAAGCAAGCAAAACAAACAATCAACATGAAATATAAAATCAAAGCAAAAGAACAAATAAAAACAAAGCAAGTAAAGAAAACTGTAAAGAAGGAGAAGCAAATCAACACACTTCCCTGGGGTCTTGCACAAGCAAGATATCTTCATGTGGATCAAAGACCTTCAGAAATGACTTTAGACATTGTCCGTTGGCAGTGAAGCTATTACCATTCTTCGGATTGACAATGTCTACCGCACCATGAGGATGAATGGTCTTTACAATGTACGGCCCACTCCATCAGGATTTTAACTTTCCAGGAAAAATGTGCAAGCGAGAGTTGTAAAGAAGAACTTCCTGTCCTAGTGTGAAATGCTTTGGATGAATTTTCTGATCATGCAGAATTTTCATGCGTTCCTTTGCAAGCTGAGCGTTGTCATAAGCATTCCGACGAGCTTCATCCAATTCATTGATTTGCAATTTTCTCAACCTTGAAGCTTCATCAAGTGACATGTTAACATGTTTTATGGCCCAAAGAGCTCGATGCTGAATATCAACAGGTAAATGACAAGCTTTACCATAGACTAATCGATAAGGAGACATCCCTAGATTTGTTTTAAAAGCTGTCCTATAAGCCCACAAAGCATCAAGAAGTTTAACCGACCAATCTTTCCTATTAGGCTTGATGGTTTTCTCTAAAATAATTTTTATCTCTCTGTTTTATTCAGCTTGCCCATTTGTTTGAGGGTGATAAGGGGTAGAAATTCAGTGTGTGATACCATATTTCTTCACAAGTGTAGAAAATGGTTTATTGCAAAAATGAGAACCCTCATCACTTATAATAACTTTTGGCATGCCAAAACGAGCAAACAAAGATTGCAAAAATTTCAGGACAACGTGATGGTCATTTGTTTTGCAAGCAATGGCCTCCACCCATTTTGAAACATAATCCACAGCTAATAGAATATATGCGTTTCCAAAAGAAACTGGAAAAGGTCCCATGAAGTCTATTCCCCAACAATCAAAAATTTCTAAACTAAGAATAGGGGAAAGAGGCATCATGTCTCTTTTGCTAATGGATCCCAATTTTTGACGAGGCTCACAAGTCTTGCAAAAATTAGAAGCATCTTTAAACATGGAAAGCCAGTAAAAACCGGTTTGTAAAATTTTTGAAACTGTTTTCTTTGCTGAAAAATGACCACCACATGCACCCATATGACAGAATCTCAAAACCGAGGAAAACTCATCATCAGGAATGCATCTTCAAATCAATTGGTCCGAACAATATTTAAAAAGATATGGATCATCAAAATAAAAGTGTTGTACCTCAGAGAGAAACCAACGCTTATCTTGGGTGGACCATTCAGAAGGCATTCCCTCAATCACCAGATAATTGACTATGTCAGCATACCAGGGAGCTCTATCAACCACAAACAGCTGCTCATCCGGAAAACTATCATCAAGAGGAAGGCTAACATTTGAAGAAGGAGATGATGACAATCTAGAGAGGTGGTCAGCTACCACGTTTTCAACTCCTTTCTTGTCCTTAATGTTGATGTTGAACTCTTGAAGTAATAGAATCCAGCGAATCAAGCGTGGTTTTGCATCTTTCTTAGCCAACAAATACTTAAGAGCAGAGTGGTCAGTGAAAACAGAACAGGAGAACCAAGAATATAAGTCCGAAATTTATCAAGTGCAAAAATCACTGCAAGCAATTCTTTTTCAGTAGTGATATAATTTTTCTGGGCATCATTTAAGGTTCTACTAGCATAATAAATCACAAATGACCTACTATCCACCCGCTGCCCCAAAACAGCTCCTAAGGCATAGTCACTAGCATCTGTCATAATCTCAAAGGGAAGGTCCCACTGCGGGGGTTGCACAATAGGGGCAGTGGTAAGTGACTTTTTCAGGGTATCAAAAGCTTTTTGGCACTCATCAGTCCAAACAAATTCAATATCATTTTGTAAAAGAGTGTACAAAGGTTTTGCAATAGAACTAAACCCTTGAATAAACCGCCTATAAAAGCCAGCATGACCAAGAAAAGAACGAATATCCCTAACTGTCCTAGGGATAGGAAGTTTAGATATTAATTCAATCTTGGCCTTGTCAACCTTTATACCCTCAGAAGAAACAATATGCCCCAATACAATGCCCTGATTAACCATAAATTGGCATTTCTCCCAATTAAGTAAAAGATTTTTTTCCTCACATCTCTGGAGAATACGTGCCAAATTATGCAAACAACTCTTAGAGGATTTTCCAAAAACAGAGAAATCATCCATGAATATTTCACAAATATCATCAATCATGTCAGAAAAAATACTCATCATGCATCTCTGAAAAGTAGCTGGAGCATTACACAGACCAAAAGGCATTCTAGTAAAAGCAAAAGTGCCAAAAGGACAGGTAAAAGTGGTTTTCTCCTAATCCTCAGGCGCTACAGCAATTTGATAATAACCAGAATAGCCATCCTAGAAACAATAATATGCATTACCAGCTACTCTTTCCAAAATTTGATCCAAGAATGGTAAAGGAAAATGATCCTTCCTACTGGCTGAATTAAGTTTTCTATAGTCAATGCACATTCTCCAGCCAGTAACCATTCTAGTTGGAATCAACTCATTTTTATCATTTTTAACAACAGTCAAACCAGATTTTTTTAGTACCACTTGAGTTGGACTTACCCACTTACTGTCTGAGATGGGGTAAATGATACCTACTGCGAGTAGCTTAAGCACTTCCTCTTTCACGACTTCCTTCATGGTAGGATTGAGCCTACGTTGAGCATCACGAACCGGTCTAGCATCGTCTTCAAGATAGATTCTGTGGGTACATACAGCGGCATCAATGCCTTTGATGTCTGCTATTGTCCAACCAATTGCACCTCGATGCTTTCTTAATACTTCAATCAACTGGGCATCATCCTTCTGATTTAGCTTTGAGGAAATCACCACCGGAAAAGTGCCTTCTTCAGGACCAAGAAACACATACTTTAAATCTTGAGGAAGTGGTTTTAGCTCCAACTGGGGAACTTCTTCCTCTGAAGATTTAAGCATGTCTGGTGGTGGTAGAGCTTCGAACTGGGGTTTCGATCTTGCTCCCGTAAATTGTACTTCAAGTGGTAAAGAAGAATCTGCAAAACAATCAAAAAAATCAAAGTCATCTTCATTGATATGATCAATTTTCTCATCAAGTAAAAATTCAGGTGTCTGAAAAATATAATCATCATCAGATAATGGAGAAGTTGAGCAAATAAAATCTGTTGGTGTCAAACTCTCCATAGCATTCAAATCACTTGTGTCATCAAAATGTGCTGGCATCTTGCAAGCGCTGAAAACATTCAACTCAAGTGCCATGTTCCCAAAGGTAAGGTTCAAAACTCCACTTCTGCAATCGATCAATACATTTGATGTAGCTAGAAATGGTCTTCCTAGGATGACAGGAGCTTGGTAAATAGTGGAGACCGGCCGCTGCATGTCAAGAACCACAAAATCTATTGGCTAGTAGAATTTGTCCACCTAGACCAACACATCCTCTACAATACCTGTCGGTACCATAACTGATCTGTCAGCCAACTGTAGCATGATGGAGGTCTTTTTCAGCTCACCCAATCCCAACTGCTCATATACTGAGAACGGTAGCAAGTTCACACTACTCTCCAAATCAAGTAAAGCTCTCCTAATGCGTGATTCATCAATCATAATGGAAATGTTGGGAGAGCCGGGATCTCCAAACTTTTGAGGAGTCTCGCTCAATATCAATGCACTAACTTGCTCTGTTAGGAAAGCTTTCTTCTTCACATTCAGCTTCCTCTTCACTATGCACAAGTCCTTCAAAAATTTTGCATATGAAGGTACTTGTTGTATGGCATCCAATAGTGGAATATTGATCTTCACTTGCTTGAAAATCTCTTGAATCTCCGTGTGATACTTGTTCTTTTGGCCAGCTGCCAATCTCTGAGGATAGGGAACCACTGGTTGGTATCCCTTACTAGTCTCAACATCTGCACTCACAGGCTTCTTCAGCTCTGGTCTCACTACCTCTGATTCTTTCTCAATTTCATCAGTCTCTGTTACATCTTCAGGTGTAGGACCAACTACCTGTGTGTCTATAGGCATCTCTGGTTGGGGAACTTCCTTCCCACTTCTCAAAGTAAGAACTGCCTTCGCTGTCTCAATAACATCCCCTGAGACATTATGCACTTGCTGTTGTTGCTGCCTGTATACTTGAGGATTAGGCTGAGGTTGTGCTGGAAATTTCCCTTTCTCTAGGGTGCTCAAGGTTGTGGTCATCTTATTAATAGTGCCTCGCAACTCATTTATGGCTTGAGTGTTCTGATTATTTGTGGTGGCCTGAATCTGCATGAATTGCTGAAGTGTATTGGCCATCTGAGCCATACTGTCATCTAGAGTCTTCTTTGCAGATGATGAAGGCTGAGAACTCTGTGCAGCTACATGAGGCTGAAATCCAGGAGGAGCTACATAAGGATAGCTCTGAGGATTCTGATATGGCGGATACTGCTACTGGGGAGCACCCTGATTAAATGGCTGTTGCTGAGGTGGTGGGGACCGACCAGGCTGATCATTTCTCCATGAGAAATTTGGGTGATTCCTCCATCCCGGATTATATGTGTTGGAGAAAGGCTGATTTTGTGCTCTATTAACCCAGTTAGCTGATTGCATCTGCTCAGACCCACCTTCTTGAAATACTGGCATAATCGGGTAGTCTTGGGTCTTATGGTTTGAATAAGCACATATAGAACATGCCTCTAATACTTTCACAACCTTCACTTTTTCCATTTCCATTACCTCTAGTCTTTTAGTCAATGCAGCTATTCGGAGTTTAACATCAGTGTCTTCTTTATGCTCATATCTACCCCCTCCAGAAATAGCCCTCAGTGGCTGTGCTGCTAATGGAACTCAATCAGTACGAGTGTTCCACTATTGTGTGCTCTCAGCAAGGTAGTCAAAAAATGATAGTGCTTCATCAGGTTCCTTGCTAAAGAACTCCCCATTGCACATTGTCTGAACAAACTGCTTGCATTCTAGAGTGAGACCAGTGTAAAAATAGCTCACCAACCTCCAAGATTCAAAACCATGACGTGGACAAATGTTCACCAAATCTTTAAATTTTTCCCAACTGGCCTGAAAGGTCTCATCAGGTCTCTAATTGAACTGGCTGATTTCCTCTTGCAAAAACTGAGTTCTCTGAAAAGGAAAATTTTTTTGTAAGAATTCACGCTGCATATCAGACCAACTAGAAATAGAATTAGGCCTCAAAGAATTAAACCAAATCTTCGCTTTATCCTTTAAAGAGAAAGGAAATAAACGAAGTCTAATAAATTCATCAGTAACAACCCTAGTGATAAAAGTAGTGCAAGCCAACTCAAAATCTGTCAAGTGCTGGTAAGGACTCTCAGAATCCATCCCGTGGAACTGAGGTATCATTGACATCATGCTATGCTTAATAGAGAAATTAGATGCATTTTCAGGTAAAACAATGCATGAAGGTGTAGTGGTGCGAGTGCAGCCATGTATTCTGGTTCAATTTCAATTTCCTCACCTGACTCACTAATAGAAAAGATAGAAGAGCTATCTATCTCCAAACTGTGTATACTACTCTCAACACTCGATGTGAGTCTAAGCAACCTATTTGAACTGTCCCTCACCCATGACATGAAACATCAGTTTAAAGAGCATAACAAAATTAACGAGTTTAAATTTAAGCTAAAATACTTTCCCCAGCAACGGCGTCAAAAACTTGACTCACTTAAAAATGAGTAGCGCTAAAGCTATCCCAAGTGCAGGAGGATGTCGTGTAATAATTAGGAATAAATTCCTAGATAGCCTTCTCAGGGAAAGTTACTTAAAAATCAAACTCGCTGAAAAAGGTGAAAAACTTCACAAAGAGAAAATAAAATGATGGTATGTGCAATGGATGGAAAAGGGTACTAGTCATGGACTAGATTCATGTTTTTAGATTTTGATTGTCGGATTGGAATGTAAAGGACTAATAGATTAAACTCAGAAATTAATAAAACTAAATTAAGAATTAAACTAAATTAGGAAATAATTGACAAAACATGCACTGAAAATTAAAAAGCCCCAAAATCAATGTTCTAGGGTTCATCATTATATTCAAATAAAAAATTCTCAAATTAAACCACCGTAATTGTAATCACTATTAAAATGAAAGCTTAACGAAATGATAAAAATAAATAACATGAATTAAATGAATAACAAATAAATTACTCAAACGTCTAAATCAAAATTCTCCAAAATAATTCAGAAACTCAAAACTGAAATGAAATAGCAAGTAGGGAACTGAAAAGATCAAGCCAATTGAATGGAGATGAAGATTCGAAGCGGTGGAGGAGGTTGAGCTGCAGTGGCAATTGGACCCCTCAAGGAGTTCTTCAATCTGCTGCAGTGTGAGTGAATGATCCAATGGAAATTGTGTAGCTGCGTGAATGATCGATTGTATGAATCCTCCTCTCCGAATTTGAATGAAAACCAATGGAAAATAATGAATTCTAAGTGTTTCTCTACTCAAAACTGAGTTTTCCAGCCAAAAGTCCGTCCTAAGATGTAAAAAAAACATATATATACTCTGACGGCGGAATAAACCCTGATCTGTAAAATACGATATTTGCTCGAGCGGCCTGTCGAGCGAACATCGGGCGTTAGACTCTGCCTGAATTTGCTCGAGTGGCCAAATGCCTCCGCTCGAGCGAACATCTTTTCCCGCAACTCGCTCGAGCCCACTGTCGAGCGGAAGTCGAGCGTTTGAATCTGCCTGACTTCGCTCGAGCGGCGGCTTCTAGCCGCTCGAGCAATATGTACCATAATCCATATTAATGAACAGTTGATAAAATTAGAGTAGAAATTCATGCTTTTAATCAATTAAAATCACAACTTTGATTTATTCATTTTTCCATATAAAACCAATGATAAAGTAATGAAAGAATTAATATATATTGGTTCCAAAAGCATTAAAAATGCAATAATTCAGCTCATTCAATGGACAAAATAAGGTAGAGTTGGTAAATTCACTTCGTGAGAGGATATGACTTCAAATTGCCCAAAAGAATGAAAGGGTTGCTTCCCAAGCCAATAAAGGGCGAAGGTGTGTCATCTTTGAACCAGGAGATTGGGAGTGAGAGAGTGGGAGGGAGATTGGTGCAATCCAATAGGATGAAGCTAACAAGAGCCCAACACTCAAGATGGACTTGAAAGAATGAGAACCAGTTTTGTTCCACTTGATCCAAGCTCTAGAATACATGACTTAGAGATATAGGTCCTATTTTTGTTAAGGCTTTCAATTTGTTTGAAATATTTTTATTATTAGTTTAGATTAAGTGGGCTTGAGGATGATTAACCCACATGTCTTATTTTTTATGAACTAGGATTTTTGGGAAGGCCTTGTAATTTTTGGTCAAGAGTTTATTTGGAAAGTTATTATATTATTTGAACTAGGGTTTTAAAAGTTACTATAAAAAGATACTATTCATGCTACAGTACGGTGGCACTATTCACTTAGAGTTTTTGGGGATTATTTATTTAAACCACTTGTAACCTCATTTGAGGGGGGCAGACATTACGGAGTTTTTATTGGTGAGTTGAGTTTACTCTTCTTGTTCTTGATTGAACTTTTGAACTTATCAAATGTAAATCACATTTGTGAAATTCCTCCTTTGTAATCTGAATTCTTGAGACAAATTCTTCAATGGGTCTAGATTTTAATATAATCTAGGTTCTTGAAACGAGTTCCTCAACGGATCTAGATTCTCCACCCATTGACTTGATATTGGCTTTCTTGGGTGAGTTTTCAATTTGATTGTGGGTTCAAGGAATTCCAATTCTATAGGTTCATCTCATTTGGTATTCAGCGCAAGGTTTTTAATCTAGTCCAATTCTATTTTTTAATTTTTGCATTACTTATAAAAAAACAAAAGGGACTGCCAAAATTCTTAGGGTTTTGTGTGGCTACCAAAATTCCTTATTTTTCTTTCTAGGGCTCGCTGAATTACTCCCAGTCCTTGGGTTTTTTGTGTTGACTGAAATTCCATTTATTATGGCTATCAAAAATTTCATCATCTAGGGTTTTATTGATTCTCTTCTATTTTCTTGTCAATTTTTATGCATTTGAATGCAATTTTTTGATTGTCACTATTGAATATTACTGTTTGTGATTGAATTGGTGAGAAAATAAAAGAAAGGAAAGGAAAATAAAATAAAAGAAAAAAAATAAAAGAAATTGAAAAAAAATCCAAATTTTATTTTATTTGATTGAGCATCTTATCATCAAAGGGGCTGCATACATCATTATTGTTGTTATCTTGTCTTATAGTTACCTTCCATTTCTATAATTCGCTTGATTTTCCTCTCGTTTTATTAATTCCGTTTTTCTCTTGTTCTTGTTTCTTAGACCTAATTACTAGTTGGGATAAAACAAGGTTGTATTTGTCTTGATTGAGTTTAATTAGTTCTTAAAGAACTTAAGTGAGAAAACTCTTGAGGTAAAAAGCAAGAAAGTATGAGATCATTATCGGGAAAAGACCAATTAAGAGTGAAACACGAGTGGAGTGCCATTATTCGAGCGTAAACACGTAAGGGAGTGTGTGAGGTTTTTCCTACTAACATTCTTTTGTGCAACGCATTACGATGTCTCACAAGAGTGACTCATCACTAGAGGGGATGGTAGAGACAATTCATTCTTTGTGTTGCAATCTATGCAACAAAAGTTTGAACAATTGAATTTGGTGTTAGGCAAAGTGAGGGATAAGATAGATCAATGAGGTGCAGTGATTATAAATCAACAAAGTGGGAGAGATGGGAGGAGACGTGAGCCTAGTATTGAGAATATGTATGGTAAGAATGAAGAATGTGGTGAGTCTCTTGTTGTCAGGCATGCTCTGAATACACGATTTAAGATGGATGATACAGAGCAGTAGAGAGATAACATTTTTCTTATTAGATGCCACATTAACAACAAGGTATGTTGTATGATTATTGATGGGAAGAGTTGTATTAATTTGGCTAGCAATACTTTAATTGAGAAATTGAATTTACCTACTTTGAAACACTCTAGACCATACAAGTTACAGTGGTTGAGTGATTTTGGGGAGATTAGGATAAATTAGCAAGTGCTAGTTTCTTTTTCAATTGGAAAATACCAGGATGTGGTGCTTTGTGAAGTAGTGCCTATACATGCTTGCTATATTTTATTGGGGAGAACGTGACAATATGATAGGAAAGTGATCCATGATGGGTTAAGGAAAATATACAGCTTTGAAAGGATGGAAAAACAATCAAATTTTGATGTGAACCCCAATCGACTCGCTTTGAGACCTAACAACAATATTGGAAAAACAAACCCAAGAAAGCAAAACTCAAGTCTATGGATGGAGAATTTACACCTATTGAGAACTCATCTCAAGAACCCATATTACAAAGAGGAATGCCAGAAAGGTTGTGATTTACCTTTGATAAGTTCAAAAGTTCAATAAAGAACAAGAGGAGTTAACTCAACTCACAATTTGTGATAACCCGCTTTTACATGTATTTTCACTGAATGAGTGTTTTTAATTTAATTTGATGTTGTCTTTAATTTATTTTAAATTATTGTATTTTAAATTAGTTTTTAATTTATTTGATGTTGTGTTTAATTTATTTTAGTCGTTTTATGTTTTGAAAATCGTTTTCGGCGGCGGATCAGTTTTTTGACTCTGGAAGTGAGGATTGGACCTCATTTTCTTTCTCCCTCTTTTCTTTTCTTTTTCTTTTTCTCTTTCCTTTTCTTTTTCTTTCCCTTCTTTTCTTTTTTCTTCTTTCTTTCTTTTCCCTCCTTCTCCCCGTGCGCGCTACTGCTTCCTTTTCTCATTCCCATCGCCGACCCTTTGACTGCCCAGACCTGTCATTGCCGGCTGGCGTGGTCAACACCACCCCCACCATTCGAACCCCCTCCAGCCAATGATAGCCCCCACCAATTTTCAGGGCCATCAGTGTAGCTGTTAGCCGCCACGCATGACTGGAAGTCATGGCACTAGCCCACTCTTCTCTCTCTGTCACCAGTTGCTTTCTCAGCCCAGAACCGCCACTCGCCGACGACATGGCCGACACCACCCACCCAGTTTTCTTTCCCTCCCACCGGTGAACATCCCCACCAAGTTTCACCTCCATTCGAGCCACCGTTAGCCGCCACGAGCTCCTCCAAGCCACAAGGTTTTTGAGCCTTTTCGGCACCGTCGTTCCACCTCCGGCCACCACCTCTTCACAGCTTCTTCCCCTACCTCTTGCCGACCTAACCCACCCATTTTCGGCCTCGATCCGTTGCCGGAGTAGCTCCCACGAGCTCAACTCCGTTCAGTCCCTTTTTGGCCTTCCACAGTCGTTTCCACCACCACCCACGGCCAAAACTCACTTCCTTTAGCTTCATAAACATCTCAAGACCATACTATATCAATTTTGTGTCTTGGTTTGTCCCCGTTCAAAAGTGGGTAATTTAGTACCCACGGCCACAGTGTAAAATACACTGTTAAGTTGCTTTTCCTCCGCCGTTTGCAAAGCCGCGAGCTTTCAAAAAATATCGTATAGTGCTGTAAGCATTTTCCAAACTTTACTTTTAGATTTAAATATATTTTTCTCTTACAATAAATATTTGCTGTTAGTTGGTTGATTCCGGACTGAGTCCGAGAAGTTTGAGGGTCGGATGGATTGAGGACGGAGTTGCTTGGTTTGTTGATTTGTGATTGGTTGGTTGTTTTGTGCCTTGAGGCATGCATTACATGAAGCATACATATGCATTTTATTTAATTGAGAAAAATCTTGTTTTATTGGCATAAATGGATTTTTGGGTGCGTGTGTATCACGACCCCAAGCCGAGATGGGATATTATCTCGGTGAAGCTTCTCTGGTCATTCAGGAGTGGATAATACTGAGTGACATCCCCTGAGTTGTCGCAGGGCGACGACTGGATCGCACGATACGGTAATGCTGTCGTGTCGACTCCGTGTGTGATGACCCGCTTTTACGTGCATTTTCACTGAATGGTTGTTTTTAATTTAATTAATATATTGATTTATTTATTTTAAATTATTGTATTTTAAATTGGTTTTTAATTTATTTGATGTTGTGTTTAATTTATTTGGTCGTTTTACAGTTTTTAATATCGTTTTCAGCGGATCTGTTTTGGTTTCCGGAGTGAGGATTGGACCTTATTCCTTTTCTCTCATCTTTTCTTTTTCACTTTTTTTTTTCTTCTTTCTCTTTTTCTTATTTTTCTTTCTTTCTTTCTCTTCCTCCCGGTTCTCTCCCGCGCGACTCTCTCTCTCCACACCCATTTCCGTTCGTTTTTCTCTCTCCACCCAGAACCATCGCCGCTAGCCACCGTGCGGCACACCACCCAACCAGTTTTCTTCCCCTCCGGCCGGTGATCACCCCCACCAAGTTTCACCGCCATCCGAGTTGCTGTTTAGCCAAAATAGTCACTCAAAGCTGAACGGCTTTTACTCCGATTTGCCGCCGTCACTCCACCTCCGGTCACCACCTCTTCACCACTTCACCACCGAATCCTTGCCGTCCTAAACCACCCATTTTTGGCCTCAATCCGTCGCCAGAACTGTCCCCAAGAGCTAGCTTTTTGATTTGGGTATTTTGGCCTCCTACCGCCATTTTCGCCTCCACCCACGGCCAAACTCCACTTCTCTTAGCTTCATAAACATCCCTAGAACATTCCCTATCAATCCCAAGCTTTGGTTTGTCCCCGTTCAAAAGTGGGTATGTTACTTCCCTTAACTTCACCATTTGCTGTGCGCCGATCCATAAAAAATTAATATATAGCACTGTAAGTATTTTCCAAACCCTACCTTTAGATTTAAATATATTTTTCTCATTCAATAAATATTTATCTGTTGGTTGGTTGATTCCAGACTGAGTTCGAGGATTCCGGGGGTCAAATGGATTGAGGACGGAGTGCTTGGTTTTGACTATTTGTGATTGCTTGGTTATTTGTGCAATGAGGCGTGCGTTACATATTGCATATATGTGCATTTTAATTAAATTGAGAAAATCCCGTTTTATTGGCGTAAATAGATTTTGGGAGCGTGTGTCTCACGAGCCCAAGCCGGGATGGGTTATTATCTCGGTGGAGCTCCTCTGGTCACTCGGGAGCGTAATATACTGAGTGACGTCCACAGAGTTGTTGTTGGGGAAGACGGGAGCGGGGGCTAGGGGATGCTTGGCTACGAACGCGCTGGGCGGGGAACTGGGCATCGCTCTACGCACCAACTCCATGGCCCTTCGCTGGCGAGGGCTAGAGGATGCTTGGCTATGAACGCGCGGGGCGCGGAACTGGGCATCACTCGATTAGGTGTCACATGCGTAGTCGTTACCTGTGGTGTGGCACAGGAGCCAAGGTGTGCGGATGACCCCTAGGGGAGGTCATGGTGCATACGGATTAATTGGTTAATGGTTTGAGTTAGATATGGGCCAAATGTGACTTTTGGCGTGATATTTGGGAAGGATATGTTTTTGGGCCAAATGAGATTTTTGGCGTGCGTGGAAAAATATAATTTCATGGGTTTTGAGCATTGGCATCCTTTCATGCATATTGTTTGAGGTTTATATGTCTTTATCTAGTGGTGTTTGGATTTTACTTACCTGCGTCACCATTTTTAGTACCGTAGATTTTGGTGAAGTGTTCGAGGAAGAGGAGGAGGCTGAGCCCGAGGATGCGGCTTCGCCGGAGTTCTGAGTCTGCCGGAATTCACACTTCCTACAACTGTTGTTCTCTCAATTTTCCAAGTACCAGACAAAGATGATACACATGCTCTTCGGCATCTCGGGAATAAATCAGAATATCATCAATGAATACTACCACAAAGGAATCCAGATAAGGTCAAAATACTCGATTCATTAAATCCATAAAAGCAGCAGGGGCATTAGCTAACCCAAATGGCATCACCTTAAATTCATAATGCCCATATCTCGACCTGAAAGCAGTTTTGGGCACATCCTTGTCTCTGATCCTCAGCTGGTAGTATCCCGACCTCAAATCAATCTTCGAGAACACAGCTGCTCCTTGAAGCTGATCAAATAAATCATCTATCCGTGGGAGAGGATATTTATTTTTGATGGTCACCTTATTTAATTCCCGATAATCAATGCACATATGGAGGGTTCCATCTTTCTTTTTAACGAACAGCACTGGCACACCCCACGGCGAAGTACTAGGCTGAATAAATCCCTTATCTACCAGCTCTTGCAACTGAGTCTACAACTCTTTTAATTCAGCCGGTGCCATGCGGTAAGGAGCTTTATGTATAGGAGCCGCTCCAGGTTCTAAGTCTATAACAAACTCCATTTCTCGAATAGGGGGTAGTCCAGGCAAGTCATCCACAAACACATCGGGGAATTCTTCCACAACTGGAATGTCTACCAAAGACTTCTTCTCAGACGGTGTAGACACCATCTGAACTAAGAATGCATCCGCTCCCCATGCAATCTCTCTTCTTACTTGAATTGCCGATATAATTACCGGCTTTCCTTTTAACATACTCCCCGCAAATTCCAGACAATCACCATTTGGAAGCTGAAAGGTAATTACCCGACTTCTACAATTAATACTTGCAGAATATTGGTATAGCCAATCCATCCCGAGGATGATATCAAAACCCAACAGCTTAAACACTACCAAATCAGCATCCAAGGACCTTCCATCAAAATTTAACGGGCATCCCAAAGCAACCTTGGAACACCACACCATTTCACCATCGGGTAGAGCCACTACCAATGACTTTGGGAAAGGTTCCGTGACCAAATTACACATCCGAGCAAACGTGGAAGATACAAATGACTGTGAAGCACCCAAATCAAACAAAGTGCAAGCATAAAACTCATATAAACGGACTCTCCCTGAACCAAACACATTAACCCATGAAATCCAAAAACAAAGGAAAAACCAAATACACCAAAAATTAAATCCAACATAAAATTAAATTAAATTCATACCTGTAATTACTCTAGCATCATGGGTCGCTGGCGCCTCATCATCTACATCTTCGGGTGTGACAGCATAAACCCGGGCTTGCACTGCTTGTCTTGGATTTGTCCTTCCTCTGTGTCTACCTCCACGGCTTCCTTGAACTCTGAGAAGGCACTCACGAGCAATATGTCCCACTTGGCCACATCGGTAACATTGGGGTCCACCACTCAGCCGACACTCACCCTCATGAGCTCTATTACATGCTCCATAAATTGGCACTCATCCTCCCATACGAACACCTGAGGACGCTTGAGGTCGAGTTCCGGTTCGCTGAATAAATTTCTGAGGCGAACCCGAGCTGCTTTCTTCACTAGAAAAGCTCTGCCTCTTATGACCCGGAGGGGAGCCCATACACAAATTATTCTCTCGCTCTATAAGGGTGGCCACATCCACTAAGTCCTGAAAAGTGGATATCCGGTGACTGACCACCATACGGCGTATATCAGGGCGTAGTCCCTCTTGGAAACGCTCAGCTCGCATCTCCTCTGTGGCGATGAGGTGGGGAGCAAATCGCCCAAGTTCTATAAACCTTCGGGCGTACTGTTCCACTGTCGTGCTCCCTTGGACCAAATTTGAGAACTCTCTTGCCTTTTGCTTCCTTACAGAAGCGCGAAAGAAGCGGTCGTTAAACTCTTTCTTGAAGCGCTACCAGGTCACAGCGGCAAAAGATCCCAACTCTGATTCTAGCATCACCCTCCTGGTATCCCACCAATCAGAAGCGGTACCTTGCAACAGATAGCTGGCGTAGAGTACTTGTTTCACCTCGGTGCAACCACACACCTCAAAAGTTCTTTCCAAGTCCTTAATCCACTTTCCAGCTTGAAGTGGATCCTCTTCTCCAGTGAAGTGTGGAGTCCTATGTGCCAGAAAGCGCTCATAGGTGCATCCGGCTTGCACCATGCTACTAGATCCTCCTAAGTATAGCCAAGGCCTTCCCTGATGTGGCCAAGGACCTCCTGGTTGTGGTCAAAGCCCTCCTTGTTGCGGCCAGGGACCCCCTTGTTGTGGCCAAGGTCCTCTTGGCTGTGGCCAAGGCCCTGTCTGCTGTGGCCTAAAATTTTGCTGCATAAACTCCGTCATCTGTCGTATTTCTTGGGCTATGGAGTCATCTCTTGATGCATTGTCCCGTGGCTCCTGAGTAGATTTTGGGCCAAATGAGTTTTTGGCGTGTGTGGAAAAATATGGTTTTATGGGTCATGTGCATTGGCTTTTCTTTCATGCATATTGTTTGAGTTTTAATATGCTTTTACCTAGTGGCATTTGGATCTTACTTACCTGTGACACCATTTTTGGTACCGTAGATTTTGGTGCAGAGTTCGAGTAAGAGGAGGAGGCTGAGCCCGAGGATTGGGCTTTGCCGGAGTATTGAGTTGAAGTTTAAGCTTGTTGTTGGTTTGAACAATATTTGTAGTTTGTAATATTTTATTATGTATGTTTTGAACAGCTTTGTATTAAAGTAAGAAAAATTCTGGTACTTAGTTTATGACTTTGCTATCCACTGCGTGTTTCTTCGTGCACATTTGTTGCTTATACACACACTTGGCACTCGTCGATAGGGTAGTGGCCCGTGATGTCACCATTCGGACGTCTCAATTTTCCCGTGTCTTTGTATGGGGATTTGGGGGCGTCACACAATTAAAATTCAACAATGTCTGCTCTTCTCAAATGAGGCTACAAGTGGTTTAAATAAACCATACCCAAAAACCCTAGTGAATAATACTGCAGGTATTGTAGCATGAATAGTACCGCACTATAGTAACTTCTAAAATTCTAGTTTAAATAAAATAATAACTTTTCAAATAAGCCCTTGGCCAAAATACAAGGCTTTCCCAAAACCTTAGTTCATAAGAAATAAGACATGTGTGGGCTGGACATCCCCCAAGCCCAATTATTCTAGATTAATTCCTATGACTAATAAAATAAGCCATTCTAATGAAATAAACAAATACAAGGCCTTCAATAACAACAGGCCCAAATCATGTCTTCCATAACTTATTGTATCACATGAATGAAATTGGATTTTCTTTAAGCCCATATTGAATTTGGGCTCTTACTAGACACGTCCCAAGTGGATTGCACCAATTTTTGCAGTACTTCCTTGATCTTCCTATCTCTCAATCCTGTGATTGCCCCATTTGGAATTTACAAAGGATCTCTAAGGCTTGGTCCACCTTGGGGCCCATCAAACTTGCTCCTTTAACTCCAACACAGGTCCATGAGGACCAACTGAAACTAAAAGGTGAGATTGATGAGAGAGAGAGAGAGAGAGAGAGTAAAAGTGAGATTGATCAAAAAAGAGAGAGTAAAAGTGAGGTTGAGCAAAAAAGAGAGAGTGGGAGAGAGATTGAGGAAGAAAGAAATTGTGAAACCTCCAAAAAATGAGAGAATGAGTTGAAAAACAATTGTGAGGCCGAGAGTTCAAAAATAGATGTCAAAAAAGAGAGTGAAAAGGAAAAAGAGAGTGAAAGAAATGAGGGTGATGTTGAAACCTTAAGAAAAAAAGAGAGTGGAAAGAAAGAGGGGAGTGAAAAGAAAAGCGAGAGTGAAGAAACTGAGAGAAAAACATAGAGAGGAGTGAGTTTTTATACTAAGGTGAATTTTAATTGTGACGCCTCCAAATTCTACTTGGGATCGGACGGACTTTTGAAGCGTCGAGACATTCAATATAAGGTTACCTGCTCCCGTTCATGAATATAAGATGCAATGTTCCTAACATGCATATAACATTATATTAATTCGCAGCGGATAAATTTTTTTCTTTAGCAATACTATGCACCAAACTGAAAATATCCCAAATGCTTAAAACATAATTCATACATACAGACCCATTATACAGTCGCTCAGTCGACTGTGTCGAGTTGGTCAGCTCCCTATTCTCCTTCAGGTCCTGTAACAAGATCTACCATTCCGGGAGAATGGTAGTTGGGACTACCACAATGAGATTTGATTACAAATCTCAACAAGTTAATAAAAAACCTTCACATAAGCTAATGATGCATGCATGACAGTAAAAGCATGAATGCATAATTGAATTCATAAGCAATCATAGCATAACTTGACATACAACATAGCATAACTAACATAACTTAAATTGAAACATGAACTGAAACTTGACTTAACATGAACTTGCTCTGAAACTTGACTTAACATGGACTTGCTCTGAAACTTGACTAACATGGACTTGCTCTGAAACGTAACTTAACATGAACTTACTCTGAAACTTGACTTAACTTGAACTTGATCTAAAACTTATTCTTTAACTGCTTAAACTCAACTTCTTGGGTGCTACATGGGTTCGCTAGAGCCATGTGTCCCTGCCAATTATCGCATCACAACAAAGGTATATGAACCAGTTGTGAGTGCGTTAATACATACTCCACAGTTGTTGTGGCCCCATGTACTCTACGTATCACAATTGCTATGTCTCATGTATTGTATGCGTCACAATTGCTGTGGTCCCATACTTCATGTGCCACAGTTGTTATGGACCCCACGAAACTAAATGTGGCTCCATCGGTGTTAGTGCCTGGCGCGATCCAGTAACCAGCTAGTTAGGTCCCTTCCCTCTACCCGTTGAGAGTATTTCATCAACTCAGGGGATTTCACACCTATCTAAATACTCCAGTGTGAACAAAGGAGTTTCATTAGGATATTACTCCATCCTAGCACGTAGGGTCATGATTGACATGAATAACTTGACTTGATTGTTCTCAAAATACACACACTATACTCAAAATGAAACGTGACTGGAATAAGAAAGGACAGAAATCCTGATGTAACATAATGTAACTTGAACGTAACTCGAAAGATATGACTAACTCGAGATAGAAATATTTCGTAACATGACATAAACATGTAACAGACAATATTTCATAACATGGTATCACATGCAACAAAAAACATACTTAACATAACATACTTACAATAGTAAACATGATATGATATACATGTAATAGATGGCATACATAACATGACGTACTTGCAATGTATAGTAACACGTGCCAGAATAGCTTGTGTAACAGATGAATAACTCATGACAGAATAAATTCTATGTAATAGACAAATATGTGATAACTTGGCATTGCATGGCATATAGGATAACACACATAGATACACTATAGTTCATTTGCTTAGCACACATACACAATAAAGTGCTAGTAATTTAAAAGCTAACTTACATTGATCTCCGCGTTTCTTAAGAAAGCTCATGGGCAATCATATGGAACTATAATTAGTGATTTTAAAAGTTAGAAAAGATTCACTAATAATTTGGAATATGGAAAAATACTAACTTAGAGTAAAATTTTCATTTTACCCTCTACATATGAAAAAATGACCATTTTATCCCTAACTTAAGGATTTTACATGCTAACTCCAAAAGTCACCAAAATTTACATGCCTCATATAAATTTTTCCTAAACTCAAATATCAATTTAGAGAAATTTAAAACTAATAACAACTATTAAAACTCCATGCGGCCGAAATTCCCATATGCTATTTTCATTGATTTTTGTTTCTAACTTATTTTGATCAACCTTTTGATCTATGACTTATAAAGATGTGATTTTCAAACCAAACCATCACATGATTTAAAAAGGTGTCCTAAAACAGTTCTAAATCAACCAAAAATATAAATTTAGCCAGGAACATCCACACTTTGGCCTATCCAAATATCTATTTCCATAAAATTTCATATCTTTGAAACTAACATCAAATATCTTTAAAATAATATTCTAAAATGTATATAAGAGGCTTAGTATCATCCAATAAAATTATCAAAGCCATTGGAATAGGTTTAAAGCACCAAAGATTTAAACCTTCTCAAAACAGAAATTGTTTTTCCTCTTCTAGTTTCTAAGTTTCTAGATCTAAGAAAATATTTCATCAAAACCTTTAATAATGCAACAAATACTCAACCAATAATCATATACACATGTTAAAAATACTCCATAAAAATTTTGAACCAAGATCTATCCATTAGCTCAGTCAAAAACTCTAAAATATAACATACTCTCCAGTTTATCGCACAGAATAACCTTTCTAGAGTTTAAACAATATTTGACTGACCAAATGATTTTCAAATGAAACAAATAAGATATCCAAATAAACCAGACTCAAAATATAACAACTTTTATGAAGGAAAATTTATCATAAAATACTTAAACAAGCTTCAAAATGGGCATGCAAAAGAACACATAAAACCTGTCCAAGAGAGTATTTGGTGTTCTTTCAATGAAAAGTGTAAAGGAAGATAATTTTGTGGGGAGTGGGCTATAGATATTTTTGTACAAGATATGGAAGAGATTGACTCTGAAGTAATGCTTGAGTGTTGGCCTTTATTACCCAATAAAATACACAAAAATCAGCCCAAGATATTTTCTAATGGTAGAGTGTAGACTTGGAATAGTGAGGTGGCTCTTTGAATTTTCTCTTCTAGAACTTTCTAGGCCCTCTTGAAGATATTTGATCAGTCGTGTAGGGTTTTTAAGAGGGTTTGCATTGCTATCAAGTCCAAATCTAATTTCTCTTGGTGCAATCAAATATCTAAGGTTGAAAAGGTTGGATAATGATGTTCTAAAATAAATTTTAAAGGATTAATAGCATATGGAAGTAATTTAATCAAGCGATTAAACACGAGTGGGTATTTTATAACCCATGGCCATAGTCTATTTTTATATTGTTACATTGCTTTTCTGCCACTTTTTGTAGCCCCTTGATCCTTCGAAAAATATTATATAGCGCTGTAGGTATTTTCCAAACTTCCTTTTAGATTTAAATAGATTTTTGCTTTAATAATAAATTGTGATTGGTTGGTTATGCTAGACTGAATCCGAGGAGTTGGGGGTTGGATGGATTGGAGGACGGAGTTATTTGTATGTTGGTTGATGTTGAGAATTGTTGGATATATTTATGTCTTGTCATTTGCATTGCATAGTGCATGCATGTACATGTGTTGAAAAGGAAAACTGGATTTTCATGTAATTGCATGCATGTTCATGTGTTGGAACTTAAAAATTGAGTTTTCAAGCGAGAAATGATTTTTGGGTATATTTGAATGATTGGATTAACTAGTTTGAGTCAGAGGTACTGTAGGGATGGTGGTAAGCAGGGACAGTGGTAGAGTCCTTCCTGTGATTCCCACCTACAGTACACGCAGCGTAGGGATGGTGGTAAGCAGGGATGGTGGTAGAGTCCCACCAACGTAACAGTGTATTTTACAAACCAATACACAAAATTGATAGGGAATGGCCTTGAGATGTTTATGAAGCTAAAGGAAGTGAGCTTTGGCCGTGGGTGGTGGTGGAAACGGCGGTGGAAGGCCAAAAAGGGGCTGAATGGAGTTGAGCTCGTGGGAGTTGCTCTGGCAATGGATCGAGGTCGAAAATTGGTGGGTTAGGTCGGCAAGAGGTAGGGGAAGAAGTTGTGAAGAGGTGGTGGCCGGAGGTAGAGCGACGGCACTGGATAAGCTCAAAAATCGTGTGGCTTGGAGGAGCTCGGATGGCGGTGAAACTTGGTGGGGATGTTCACCGCTGGGAGGGGAAGAAAACTGGGTGGGTGGTGTCGGCCACGTCGCCAGCGAGCGGCAGTTCTCGGCTGAGAAAGCAATCGGCGACAGAGAGAGAAGGGAGGGCTGGTGCCGTGACTTCCAGCCGTGCGTGGTGGCCAACGGCTGCACGGATGGCTCTAAAAATTGGTGGGGGTGATCACCAGTGAGAGGGAAAGATTTTGGTGGGGGTGGTGTACTACACGGCGGCGAACTAGGCGGCCGAAGGGACGATGACAGGAAGGAGAAAGGGGCAGCTCGGGCACATGGGAAAGAAGAGAAAAAGAAGAAGAAAAAAGAAAGAAAGAAGTAGGAAAGGAAAGGGAAAAGGAAAAAGGAAAAAGGGAAAAAGAAAAAAAGAGAAAAGAAAAGAAATGAGGCCTAATCCTCACTCCCGGAAACCAAAAACTGGTCTGCCGAAAACGATATTAAAAACATAAAACGACTAAAATAAATTAAACATCACGTCAAATAAAATAAAACTAATTAAAATACAATAAATTAAAATAAAAGAGCTAATATATAATTAAATTAAAAACAACTCCTTCAATGAAAACAACTCCTTCACACCACCTACAAACAGACTTGTAGAAATGGTGGTAAGCAGGGATGGTGGTAGAATCCAGTCTGTGATTCCAGCCTACAGTGCTTTAATGGTTTGGTTAATGGTCCATTTTCTGGGAAAATGGCAAGATTGGATTTTTGGGCCATTATCTGGGATAATGATGAGGAAATGTTTTGGGTGATGATTATGCTTAAAGAATAACGCAGTAGTTGTAGCACAGTTTTAGGGTGTCAATTCCACAAGGAGACAAATTAAAAGAGTAGTAGAAGGAACAAAGAAACTAAAAAAAAATATGAAATGATTAATAGAGAACAAAAATTAATTTTAAATACAAATTAAAATGAAGCAAAGTGATTAATAGAAAAAGTACTCAAATTTGACGAACATTAGAGCGTCGGGAATCCCTTGCACAAATCCGGTATTTTAATTATTATTAATTCATTGGATAACTCAATTAGGAAGTAAATTCCCAAAATTCCCAATCGGAAGATATTGATTTATAAACCAAAATAAAATCAAATGTAACCCTTTGAAAAATCATTCATCACTTTTAAAATACGTAAATTACTATCCCTATTGAGAAAATTCAGAGACGACAATATACTCTGCGAGCAATATTGCAGCAAAGAACTAAATCAATATAGATAAATAATTTATCCAAACATAGAAAAAGCATGATTGAATCCATAAACAGAATAAATTATATGATTATTCGGAGAAGAAAACATCAACGATGAATTGAGAATGATAAAACAAAAGAGTTTTAGTAATTGAAAATCAAATGCTCCGGCAACGGATCGGGGTAAGAAATGGGTGGTTTAGGACAGTAAGAGGTAGGTGATGAAGTGGTGAAGAGATGGTGGTTGGAGGTAGAACGACAGCGGCGGAAATGCACAAAAACTGTGCGGCTTGGAGGGGCTCTTGGCGACAAACGACGGCTCGGATGGAGGTGAAACTTGGTGGGGTGGTTCACCGGCCAGAGGGGAAGGTTTTTGGGTGGGTGGTGTAGGCCACGGTGGCCGGACGGCAGTGGTCTGGGCTGAAGAAGTAACGAGCGACAGAGGAGAGAGAGAGAACGTGGAGTGCGGAAGAGAAGAAAAACGGGGAGGAAAGAAAGAAAAGAAGAAAAAAAGAAAAGAAGGAAAAGAAAAAGAAAAGGAAAAGAGAAAAAGAAAAAGAGAAAAGAAAAAGAAAAGATGGGGAAAAGAAATGAGGTTCAATCCTCACCTCCGGAATCCAAAAACTGATCCGACGAAAATAAATTTAAAAACCATAAAACGACTAAAATAATTTAAACACCACATCAAGCTAAAATAAATCCAATTAAAATACAATAATTTAAAATAAAAGAACTAATATTATAATTAAATTAAAATACTCATTCAGTGAAAATACACGTAAAAATGGGGTATCACAACGCTATGGCAGGAAGGCGGTATAATCGAGAATACTATTATTAGGCATGAACATTTAGTGTAGTAGGCTTGAATTCTTAGCGATGTGGTTTGCTTGTATGATGTTGAGGTCTGAAGAGGATGTCATGGTTTAGGCAATCTTTGTAAGGTTCCCACTCACGTTGCAATGAGGAGAGGAATTAGCTTTAAGTCGCTTAAGATGATTGAGGTCAAGGTTTTGAAGAATTTATGTAACGAGAATACACAATAGGAGAGTGTAGGTTCAACGAACTTTAAGGATATGTTTAAGAGAATTTTATTTAAGGTTTGAGGCCTTATAGATTTTAGGAAAATAAGTTTATGGTAATTAAGGTGTTAGGTTCAACATGCTTTGTGGGAATTAATTAAATTTCAAGTTTTAAATTTCGTTGATTCGGATGAGTAATTTTGTGGCAATTGGGGCTTTAGATTTTACAAGCTTTTTAAGGTGAATGTTTTGGATTAAAGCCATCAATCTTGAGAATTTCAGAAAATGATTTATTATCCACTAATGTTTTAGATTTTGAAAGCTTTGGGATTTGACTGTTCTATTATGGGGTGTAAGTTCATTGATCATAGAAAACCCAGAAAATGATTCTGATGTGATTTAAGGTTTTAGAATTACAGAGTTAAATGACCGATTTATAATAAGAGTTGAGTTATTAGTTTTACAGACTTGGTGTAATAGCTTGATCTACTCTGGAGAGTGATTAGTTTGCAACCATTAAATAGGATTGATCAGAGTTGAGTTACTGATGTGTGAAATTTTTTTTTAAGAGGGTATTTCTTTGGGAATTGAAGGTAATGATCTAGCTCGTGTATTTCTCTGATGACTGAAGATACTGATCTAGTTCAGAAAATGATTATTGTTAACTTGAGGTTGTAGTAATAGATTTTAGGAAATGATTTTAATCGATTTAGAAGAAATAGATCCATCGAGGTGTTGGAATCAATAGTTTATTTGTTGGTATTGAATTCAATTGAAGTTGAGGCTTTATGAACCATAGACTTTTGGAAATTATATTACTTGTTTTTATATTATGTAATTTGGATTTGAAGAGTACAGGCCTTTGTCCCATTTTTGGACTTGGAAGAATTGGCTTTGATAGGTGTTGAAGTAGATTATGTACGATAGTATTTAATTCAATAGATTTTGACTTGGAGTTATTGATGAGTCGATTAGAGTGTTCAGTCGAAGCGTGTTACTCAACAGAATGTTTGTTGGCAATGATTGTAGTGATTATCTTTAGGAATTAATTGTGACTTGAGGTCACATAGGAATTTAAATTTTGAGACTTTCCTTTGGAGATTGAGTGTCCAGTTGGGAGAATTATAGAAATTATTATTTAACTTGAAGAGAGATTGTTGGGTTGCCATGTGGGGTGGTTAATAAAGTCTTGGAAGTTGAAACTTATGCATCAACGGTGGGTAGCATAATCATATGTATGAGGTAATAAAGCATTAGGATCCATGAGTGTTGTTCAGTAATTTTGGTGGATTGAAGATTTAAACAGTATGGCCTGTCTTGAGGTTTATTTGTAATGTGCAATTGAAGGAATTAGAAGTTTTAATACTACAGTTTTTTAGGGTACAAGTAGGCGGGTGAGTTATCAAGAGCATTACGATTATGTCTAGGTGAAGTCAATGGTAGTTTATAGTGAGTTTAGTTATTGCAAGATTAGATGTTATTCAAAATATAGGTAATGAGCTTGAAGTGTGGGATATCGGATAGAAGTTATAGGCGCTCTCGTTTGTTGGCCAGGAAGGACTTGGGCCTTTGGATATGTTCCTTATCTTTAGAAGAGACAGGTGTATTTTGGGATGATGTTATGTGTTTCCAATTTGAGGCCCAGAGGTTGATTAGTATTGATTTCTGTCATTAATCAATGGATGTATTTTTGCAGAATGTTGATTTTGATTAAGGTAGCAAGAGCCAAATCAGGAGTGAGTAATAATTCGTGGCTTTTGGAGGTTTATTATTTTCTATTGAAGTGTGGCAAATGATTTTTCTTGTTTTCAGGTGTTGAGTTAGCTTGTACTGTTGATTTTTCTTTTTTATATTTTGGCGAGTTATCGAAATGCGCATGGAAGCATGATTTTTTTCTTTTTGAGATAATTAGGTATGCAAATTTTATACTGATTTTGAGGAATTAGTAGTGATTCAAACTTTTAATGGAAGATTAATCATTAGTTGTGCAATTTATGCTTATTGATGGTTTACTTCGGAAGTGACTAATAGGTTACCAACTTGTGGAATATAATAGATGTTTGGAAGTTTTCTTTTAGCATGAGAGTCGATTGAGATTAACACAATGTATGGCGCAAAGATAATAACCATTGGAGTTTACTGGGTGTTGTATTAAGTTTTTGTAGAATTGGAGATTTCAGATTACATAGTTGCCTTAGGAGTACTAGAAGTGATGGTCATTGGGAGACTAGTGTGGGTATGATGGAATCGCCTATAGGAGTAGACGAGAGAGAAATATCATTAATTGTTTGGGTGTTAATTATGGTATGTCTCTCCCAAATGTGTTATGAGGTTGTTCCTTCACAGATTATGGATTGGAAAGAGCAACAGTTGAGATCCAAGATGATACCTCTGGTAAAGGTGGCATGGGGAGATCCGTTAGCTCAAGATTTCTCTTGGGAGAAAGAAACAGACATGAGAGAGCATTATCCCTATTTGTTTGAGTAAATGACGGTACTTTTCTTACACTTGGTCTTAGTGGAATCTTGTGACTTGCTTTAAAGCTAGCATTTGATATTGCAAATTTCGAGGACTCAATTTATTTTAAGGGGGGAGGATGTGGTACCCCGTTTTTACATGTTTTTTGATTGAGCTGAAATATTGTATATTTTAGCTATTTAAAACCAATGTATTTTAAATTCATCATGACATTATTATTGGTTTTAAATGGAAAAATGATTAATAAGGATAAATCAAAGTTGTGATTTTAATTGATTAAAAGCATGAATTTATGCTTGAATTCTACCAACTATTGATTACTGTGCATTCTAGTCTATAATTTTTCTTGCTTTCCATTATCATTTGCATTTGTACCATTGTTTTTCTTGTTCTTCATGTTCATAAAGTTTCTTGAGCTATCTTTCCATCTTTTGGGTTCAATCCATGAACCTCAAAAGATAGAAGCACTTCTTGCCATCTTTGAATGGAAGTTGCTCAAGCTAATTTTTCATTTATGTTATTTTGTTGTTGAGTGTTTTCTTTTTAATCTCCATCTCCATTTTTCGTGCATACCATGGTTCATTATGTTCATGCCTTGTTCATACTTTGTCTTGAGCTTTCCCACCATTCAAACACTCCCAACTCCATCTAACCTCATACACGGCCACACCAATCACCCCACATCATGCTCACTTAAACCATGACCCACCATTGCCCTCCAACAAGCCACCAAACTTCCAAAGCCTAGCCCCCACTTGCCTCCAACCCATTCCTCATTTCCCTCAAAACTCACGGATCCCCTTTTCACACTCAAATAAATCCACCAACTCATTTCCAACCCACCTAAATTATACATTAATTGGAAGGCTGCTTGTTTGGCTTAACTTACATCGGTTGGTGCAGCTAAATTAAGGTGAGGAACATGTGATGGATTGGAAGAAGAAGGCTGCTGCTGTCCACCAACTGCTGTCCACCGAAATGAAGGAAGAAGAAGGCTGCTGCTCTCCACCAAATTTAACAATGAAAAAGTCATCAAAGGCTGCTGCTCTCCACCAAATTTAACATTGAAAAAGTCAGCCTTTGTCCACCGAAATGAAGGAAGATAGAAAGAGAACATGTGATGAATTGAAGATGGATTTCGGCTGAAATGAAATTGATTGGAGGAAGGGCGGCAGCCATCTAAAGATATATATATATATATGTGAGAGTGGCTGGACTGCAGAACTGAAAAAAAACAAATTGAAGAAAGTGCATGCACTGTCGTGTTTGATTTGGTTTGAGTAAGGTTTGAGTGAGAAGTCTAAATAGGTGAGTCGGTGTTGGCTGAAATGTGTAGTCGGTGGTCATGTATTACGTAAAGGGGGATGGAATTAAGGAGTGAATTGGTCATTTGTCAAAAGGCAATCGGTGGGCAATTTCCAGAAATAGAGAGGGAGATGTGTAGGGAGTTGTGTTGTGCTGGAAGGGGTTGTGTCGGTGCAGATTATTTAAGTGTGAGTTGAGAGAGAGATGTTGTGCTGGACGTGTAGAGAGAAGCAGTAGGTGGGTGAGTGATGTGTGCTGAAATTGAAAAAAAAAAAAAACAGATTGAAGAGAAGAGATAGGAGAAGTCAGCTGGTTAATTTGATTTGGAGGCAAAGAAGAACCGTGTATGAATTTTCAACAAGTTAGGCATGAAGAACCGTGTTGGACTTGGTTGCTTGGTTTAAATTAAGGAAAAGATTGAATGCAAGAGCAAATAAAAGATTGAATGCAATTGAGGTGTGAATGCAATTAAGTGTGAATGCAAGATTGAAGTGTGAAACCAATTGAATGTGAGATGCAACTAGCCAAGATGTTCGGCTATAAAAGGATGCAGTCCGAACTCAACAAAAAAAAAACTCAAACTTAGACATCTACAACTTACAACACACAACTACAATTTTCTGCTTTTGTTATTTCTTTGTTATGTACTTGAAAGAATTAGCTCCTTTTTGTTTTCGGCAATTTTGTTTCTCCTTTTAGCTTCAATGTTTTGTTGTTTTATAGTTTTTAAGTGTATTAAGAATTGTTCTAGAATTTTATTTCATTAAGTGTAATACCTTAATTTCAATTAAGTGTGCTAGTTTGTTTCATTGCTAGTTTGTTTCATGCAACAAAAAGAAATTATTTTAGAAGTTTTAATCAAGTGTGCTATTTTGTTTCATGCAATAAAAGAAATTGTTTTAGAAGTTTTAATTAATTGTGTTACCTTAATTTATTGCAAGAAAGGTTTGGTTTTAAGCTTTTGTTTTTGTTTTTGATTTTTCTGAAACATCATACGTGGGGAGTAGAGGAATTGTTCTAGAGTTTTCATTAAAGGTTTAGAGATTAATTTTCAAGAGTGATACGTGAGAAGTTGTTTCCTTTTTGTTTTGAATTTCAATTGAATAGTGAAAGGAAGTTTTCGTTGACTTTTCGTTCCCTATTTTATTTAATTTCAGTTTAAAATTTATGGAATACTTTTGCGATTTGTGTAGATTAGAAGTTAGGGTAATTTATTTTCTGTTTACTTATTTCGTGTTATTTATTTTTCTCACTTCCTTAAGTTTTCATTTAATAGTGATTACAATTGTTATGTTTTATTTTGAGAATTTGTGATTTAATTACAAAGATGAATTCTAGAATCTTGGTTTTGGGCATTTTCAATTTTCAGTTCATGTTTTGTCAATTACTTTCTAATTTAGTTTAATTCTTAATTTGGTTTTATTAATTTTTGAGTTTAATCCTTTATATTTCAATCCAACAATCAAAATTTAAAACATGAATCTAGTCCATGACTAGTACCCTTTTCCATCCATTGCACATACCATCATTTTATTTTCTCTTTGTGAAGTTTTTCACTTTTTTCAACGAGTTTGATTTCTAAGTAACTTTCCCTGAGGAGACGATCTAGGAATTTATTCCTAATTATTACACGACATCCTCCTGCACTTGGGATAGCTTTAGTGCTACTCATTTTTGAGTGAGTCAAGTTCTTGGCGCTGTTGCCGGGGACAGTATTTTAACTTCAATTTAAACTCGTTATTATTATTATTATTATTATTATTATTATTATTTTGCTTCTCTAAACTAATGTTTCATGTCATGGGTGAGAGACACTTCAAATAGGTTGCTTAGAGTCACATCGAGTGTTGAGAGTAGTATACACAGCTTGGTGATAGATAGCTCGTCTGTCTTTTCTTTGAGTGAACCAAGTGACAAAATTGAAATTGAATCAGAAAACATTGCTGCACCTGCACCACGCACTCTTAAGGACTATTTGCAACCCACTCGTACCACTACACCTTCATGCATAATTTTATCTGAAAATGCACCTAATTTCTCTATCAAGCATGGCATGATGTCAGTGATACCTCAGTTCCATGGGATGGATTCTGAGAGTCCTTACCAATACTTGACAGATTTTGAGCTGGCTTGTGCTACTTTTATCACTAGGGCTATTACTGATGAATTCATTAGACTTCGTTTATTTCCTTTCTCTTTAAAGGATAAAGCGAAGATTTGGTTTAACTCTTTGAGACCTAATTCCATTTCTAGTTGGTCTGACATGCAGCGTGAATTCTTACAGAAATTTTTTCCTTTTCAGAGAACTCAATTTTTGCAGGAACAGATCAGCCAGTTCAATCAGAGACCTGATGAGACCTTTCAGGCTAGTTGGGAAAAATTTAAAGATTTGGTGAACATTTGTCCACATCATGGTTTTGAATCCTGGAGGCTGGTGAGCTATTTTTACACTGGTCTCACTCCGGAATGCAAGCAATTTTTTTAGACAATGTGCAATGGGGAGTTCTTCAGCAAGGAACCTAATGAGGCATTATCATTTTTTGACTACCTTGCTGAGAGCGCACAACAATGGAACACTCGTACTGATCGAGTTCCATTAACAGCACAGCCACTGAGGGCTATTTCTGGAGGGGGCAAATATGAGCTTAAAGGAGACACTGATGTTCAAGCCCGAATAACTGCATTGACTAGAAGAATGGAGGTTATGGAAATGGAAAAAGTAAAGGCTGCGAAAGTAGCAGAGGCATGTTCTATATGTGCTGATTCAAACCACAAGACCCAAGACTGCCCGATTATGCCAGTATTTCAAGAAAGTGGGTCTGAGCCAATGCAATCAGTTAACTGGGTTAATAGAGCAAAAAATCAGCCTTTCTCCAACACATATAATCCGGGGTGGAGAAATCACCCAAATTTCTCATGGAGAAATGATCAGCCTGGTCGGTCCCCACCACCTCAGCAGCAGCCATTTAATCAAGGTGCTCCTCAGCACCAGTATCTGCCATATCACAATCCTCAGAGCTATCCTTATGTAGCTCCTCCTGGATTTCAACCTCATGTTGCTGCACAAAGTCCTCAGCCTTCATCATCTGCCAAGAAGACTCTAGATGACAGTATGGCACAGATGGCCAATACACTTCAGCAATTCATGCAGATTCAGGCCACCACAAATAATCAAAATACTCAGGCCATAAATGAGTTGCGTGGCACTGTTAATAAGATGAGCACAACCTTGAGCACCCTTGAGAAAGGGAAATTTCCTGCATAGCCTCAGCCTAATCCTCAAGTATACAGACAACAACAACATCAAGTGCATAATGTCTCAGGAGACGTTGTTGAGACAGCAAAAGCTGTTCTTACTTTGAGAAGTGGGAAGGAAGTTCCCCGACCTGAGATGACCATAGACACAGAGCTAATTGCTCCTACGCCTAAAGATGCAGCAGAGACGGATGAAGCTAAAAAAGAACCAGAGGTAGTAAGACCAGAACTGAAGAAGCCTGTGAGTGCAGATGCTGAAACTGGTAAGGGATACCAACCTGTGGTACCCTATCCTCAGAGATTGGCAGTTGGCAAAAAGAACAAGTATCACACGAAAATTCAAGAGATTTTCAAGCAAGTGAAAATCAATATTCCACTCTTGGATGCCATACAACAAGTGCCTTCATATGCAAAATTTTTGAAGGACTTGTGCACGGTGAAGAGGAAGCTGAATGTGAAGAAGAAAGCTTTCCTAATGGAGCAAGTTAGTGCATTGATATTGAGCGAGACTCCTCAGAAGTTTGGAGATCCCGGCTCTCCCAACATCTCCATTATGATTGGTGAATCACGAATTGGGAGAGCTTTACTGGATTTGGGGAGTAGTGTGAACTTGTTACCGTTCTCGGTATATGAGCAGTTGGGATTGGGTGAGCTGAAAAAAACCTCCATCATGCTACAGCTGGCTGACAGATTAGTTAAGGTACCGAAGGGTATTGTAGAGGACGTGTTAGTACAGGTGGACAAATTCTACTACCCAGTAGATTTTGTGGTTCTTGACATGCAGCAGCCGGTCTCCACTATTTATCAAGCTCCTGTCATCCTAGGAAGACCATTTCTACATACATCAAATGCTTTGATCAATTACAGAAGTGGAGTTTTGAAGCTTACCTTTGGGAACATGGCACTTGAGTTGAACGTTTTCAACTCTTGCAAGATGCCGGCACATTTTGATGATACAAGTGATTTGAATGCTGTGGAGAGTTTGACACCAACATATTTTATTTGCTCAACTTCTCCTTTCTCTGATGATGATTATATTTCTCAGACACCTGAATTTTTACTTGATGAGAAAATTGATCATATCAATGAAGATGACTTTGATTTTTTTGATTGTTTTGCAGATTCATCTTTACCACTTGAAGTACAATTTGCGGGAGCAAGATGGAAACCCCAGTTCGAAGCTCTACCACCACCAGACATACTTAGATCTTCAGAGGAAGAAGTTCCTCAGTTGGAACTGAAACCGCTTCCTCAAGATTTAAAGTATGCATTTCTTGGACCTGAAGAAGGCACTTTTCTGGTGGTGATTTCCTCAAAGCTAAATCAGAAGGATGAAGCCCAGTTGATTGAAGTATTAAGAAAGCATCGAGGTGCAATTGGTTGGACAATAGCAGACATCAAAGGCATTGATGCCGCTGTATGTACCCACAGAATCCATCTTGAAGACGATGCTAGACCGGTTCGTGATGCTCAACGTAGGCTCAATCCTACCATGAAGGAAGTCGTGAAAGAGGAAGTGCTTAAGCTACTCGCAGTTACCCCATCTCAGACAGTAAGTGGGTAAGTCCAACTCAAGTGGTACCAAAGAAATCTGGTTTAACTGTCATAAAAAATGATAAAAATGAGTTGATTCCAACTAGAATGGTTACTGGCTGGAGAATGTGCATTGATTATAGAAAACTTAATTCAGCCAGTAGGAAGGATCATTTTCCTTTACCATTCTTGGATCAAATTTTGGAAAGAGTAGCTGGTAATGCATATTATTGTTTATTGGATGGCTACTCTGGTTATTATCAAATTGCTGTAGCGCCAGAGGATCAGGAGAAAACCACTTTCACCTGTCCTTTTGGCACTTTTGCTTTTACTAGAATGCCTTTTGGTTTGTGTAATGCTCCAGCTACTTTTCAGAGATGCATGATGAGTATTTTTCTGACATGATTGATGATATTTGTGAAATATTCATGGATGATTTCTCTGTTTTTGGAAAATCCTTTGAGAGTTGTTTGCATAATTTGGCACGTATTCTCCAGAGATGTGAGGAAAAAAATCTTTTACTTAATTGGGAGAAATGCCAATTTATGGTTACTCAGGGCATTGTATTAGGGCATATTGTTTCTTCTGAGGGTATAAAGGTTGACAAGGCAAAGATTGAATTAATATCTAAACTTCCTATCCCTAGGACAGTTAGGGATATTCGTTCTTTTCTTGGTCATGCTGGCTTTTATAGACGGTTTATTCAAGGGTTTAGTTCCATTGCAAAACCTCTGTGCACTCTTTTACAAAATGATATTGAATTTGTTTGGAGTGATGAGTGCCAAAAAACTTTTGATACCTTGAAAAAGTCGCTTACCACTGCCCCTATTGTGCAACCTCCGCATTGGGACCTTCCCTTTGAGATTATGACAAATGCTAGTGACTATGCCTTAGGAGCTATTTTGGGGCAGCGAGTGGATAACAGACCTTTTGTGATTTATTATGCCAGTAGAACCTTGAATGATGCCCAGAAAAATTATACCACTACTGAAAAAGAATTGCTTGCAATGGTTTTTGCACTTGATAAATTCCGGGCTTATATTCTTGGTTCTCCTGTTACTATTTTCACTGACCACTCTGCTCTTAAGTATTTGTTGGTTAAAAAAGATGCAAAACCACGCTTGATTCACTGGATTCTATTACTTCAAGAGTTCAACATCAACATTAAGGACAAGAAAGGAGTTGAAAATGTGGTAGCTGACCACCTCTCTAGATTGTCATCATCTCCTTCTTCAAATGTCAGCCTTCCTCTTGATGATAGTTTCCTGGATGAGCATCTGTTTGTGGTTGATAGAGCTCTCTGGTATGTTGACATAGTCAATTATCTAGTGACTGAGCGAATGCCTTCTGAATGGTCAACCCAAGATAAGCGTCAATTTCTATCTGAGGTAAAACATTTCTACTTTGATGACCCTTATCTTTTCAAGTATTGTTCGGATCAATTGATTCGGAGATGCATTCCTAATTATGAGTTTTCTTCAGTATTGAGATTTTGTCATACGGGTGCATGTGGTGGTCATTTTTCAGAAAATAAAACAGTGGCAAAGATTTTGCAAAGCGGTTTTTATTGGCCTTCCATGTTTAAGGACGCTTACAATTTTTGTAAAGCATGTGAGTCTTGTCAAAAGTTGGGAGCCATTAGCAAAAGAAACATGATGCCCCTTTCCCCCATTCTTACTTTAGAAATCTTTGATTGTTGGGGAATAGACTTCATGGGACCTTTTCCGGTTTCCTTTGGAAACACATATATTTTATTGGCTGTGAACTATGTTTCAAAGTGGGTTGAGGCCATCGCTTGCAAAACCAATGACCATCATGTTGTACTAAAATTTTTACAATCTCTGTTTGCTCGATTTGGCATGCCCAAGGTTATCATTAGTGACGGGGGTTCTCATTTGTGACGCCCCCAAATCCCCACGCCCGAACATGGGGAAATCGAGACGTCCGGATGGTGACAACCCGGGTCACCATCCTATCGACGGGTGCCGAGTGTGTGCAAAGGCAACGAATGTGCACGAAAGAACACGCAGCGGATAATGAAAGTCATAACTAAGTACCAGAATTTTCTTAACGTAATACAAGCTGTTTAAAACATACATAAATAAAATATTACAAAACACGCATATAATAAAATATCAAATACAAAGCATGACATCAGCAACCCGGCGGAGCCGCATCCTCGGGCTCAGCCTCCTCCTCCTCCTCCTCGAACTCTGCACCAAAAGCTACGGAACCAAAAAATGGTACCGCAGGTAAGTAAAACCCAAACACTACCAGATAATAACACATATAGAACTCAAACAATATGCATGAACCATGTCCAATGCACAAAACCCAAAGACACAGTTTTCCACACACGCCAAAATCACATTTTTTATCCATATGCACCATGACCTCCCCTAGGGGTCATCCGCACACCCTGGCTCCAGTGCCACACCGCAGAGTACCACCACGCATGTGACACCTAACGAGCGATGCCCAGTTCCGTGCCCTGCACGTTCGTAGCCAAGCATCCTCTAGCCCTCACCAGCGAAGGGCCACGGAGTCGGTGCATAGGGCGATGCTCGGTTCCGCGCCTGGCGCGTTCGTAGCCGAGCAACCCCTAGCCCCCGCTCCCGTTGTCTAGCGACAACTCAGGGGACATCACTCAGTTTATTCCACTCCCGAGTGACCAGAGGAGCTCCACAGGGATAATACCCCATCCCGGCTTGGGATCGTGATACACACGCACCCGTAAGAGCACTTACGCCAATACACAGGCTTTTCACACTTAAACAAAAACACACGTGCATGCACCATGTAATGCCATATCAATGCATAATAAGATAACCAACCAACATAAATCAATAAAACCAGTATCTCCGTCCTCCATCCATCCGACCCCCGAACTCCTCGGACTCAGTCCGGAATCAACCAACCATCAGATTAATTAATTGAAAGAGCAATATATATTTAAATCTGAAAATAGGGTTTGGAAAATACTTACAGGGCTATACGGTAATTTTAGAAAACAAGCGGCGTTGCAAACAGCGGCAGAAAAGCAACGTCACAGTGAAAATTCACTGTGGCCGTGGGTTTGAAAAACCCACTTTTGAACGGGGACAAACTAGGACACGAAATTGATAGGGAATGGTCTAGGGATGGTTGTGAAGCTATTGGAAGTGATGAACAGCCGTGGGTGGCGGCGGAATCGCCGGAAATGGCCGGAAAACGCAAATCGGAAACTAAGCTCGTAGGAGCTGTTCCAGTGGTCGTTGGAGGCCGGAAATGGGTGGGTTAGGACGGCAAGGAACCGGTGATGAAGTGATGAAGAAATGGTGGCCGGAGGTGGAGCGACGGCGGCGGATCGGAGCAAAATCCGTGCAGCCTTTGGAGAGCTTTTCCAGCCAAACGGCCGGCCGGTTGGGGGTGGGCTTTGGAGGGGTGGTGCGCCGGAGGGAGGGGAAGAGTTTGGGACCGGTGGTGGGCCACACGGTGGCTGGACGGCACTGGGTTGGGCTGAAGAGACGTTCGGCGTGAGGGAGAGGGAAGAGAGAGAGAGAGCTCGGGGGGAGGACGACGCGGGAGAGAGAAAGAAAAAAAGAAAAAGAAGAAAAAAATGAAAAAGAAAGGAAAAAGAAAAGAAGAAGAAAAAAAGAAAAAGGAAAAAGAAAAAGAAAAAAGAAAAAGAGATGTAGGGAAAAGAGGAGATCTAATCCTCATTACGGGAAACAAAACTAAACCGCCAAAAGAGATTAAAAACCACAAAAACAACTAAAAGAAATAAAACACAACATCAAATAAATTAAAAACCAATTTTAAAACGCAAATAAATTAAAATAATTAAACTATATATTAATTAAAATAAAAACAATTATTCCAGTGAAAATACACTCAAAAGCGGGTCATCACATCATTTTTGCAATAAACCATTTTCTACACTTGTGAATAAATATGGTATCACACACAGAGTTTCTACCCCTTATCACCCTCAAACAAATGGGCAAGCTGAATTGGCAAACAGAGAAATAAAAATCATTCTGGAGAAAACAGTAAATCCTAATAGGAAAGATTGGTCAATTAAGCTTCTTGATGCTTTGTGGGCTTATAGGACAGCTTTTAAAACAAATCTAGGGATGTCTCCCTATCGATTAGTTTATGGTAAAGCTTGTCATTTACCTGTTGACATTCAGCATCGAGCTCTTTGGGCCATAAAACATGTTAACATGTCACTTGATAAAGCTTCAGGGCTGAGAAAATTGCAGATCAATGAATTGGATGAAGCTCGTCGGAATGCTTATGACAACGCGCAACTGGCAAAGGAACGCATGAAAATTCTGCATGATCAGAAAATTCATCCAAAGCATTTCACACTTGGCTAGGAAGTTCTTCTTTACAACTCTAGCTTGCATATTTTTCCTGGAAAGTTGAAATCCCGATGGAGTGGGCCGTACATTATAAAGACTGTTCATCCTCATGGCGCGGTAGACATTGTCAATCCGAAGAATGGTAATAGCTTCACTGTCAACGGACAACGTCTAAAGTCATTTCTGAAGGTCTTTGATCCACATGATGAGATCTTGCTTGTGCAAGACCTCAGGGAAGTGGTTTAAGTGGCTTTTCCTTCTTTACAGTTTTCTTTATTTGCATTTATTTTATTTGTTCTTTTGCTTTGGTTTTATATTTCATGTTGATTGTTTGTTTTGCTTGCTTAGTTCTGTGCACTTTGTTTTCTTTCATTCGATTCATTAAGGACTATGTCTCTCACTAGTTGGGGGGTAGCATGTGTGCACATATATAAAAAAAAAAAATTGTGAAATTTGAGCATCTTGGTGGAGTAGTTGAGCGGGATCATTTGTGAAGATTTATTTTCAAGCTTAAACATAGAGCATAATTTTTTGATGCATCATATTTTGTTGATATGTGGCTTGAAACACCAGGATGTTATGCTTATTGAGATGAAACTTGATAAAATTTTTGTAGAACGAAAGGCAAATTTTGAAAGACATTTTGCACATGCTTACGCTTGCAGTGTTCCTTATTTACCATTCATTGATTTAATACTGGAGAAGTAAATTGCAGGACTACCGAGCCATGCCAAAAAGAAAAGAAAAGAAAAGAGAAAGGATTGAAAAAAATAAATAAATAAATAAAAATAATAATAATAAAGGCAACTTAGTGAACTTTCCTAAGTAAAAAGGGCTAGAAACAGTTACCCAAGACTTTGGGGGTTGAGTATCCAACCTTTAAAAACAGAGCTGGTGTGAAAACTGCTAGTCCCTTGGGCTTTGAGGTAGTTAGAATCAGCAATGATTAATCTTAAGGTTGAAAAAAAAAAATCCTATGACAAATCATGGCTAGTAATGAGGAACACACAACCAGTTTAGCTCCACACACACATTTAAGTCCTGAGATATTTGCCTTAATTCCATGTGAAAGATTGTTGAGATAGTCTTGATGGGTATAACCCTTGGGGGTTGAGTAGTAACATGTCACTATTTGCCTTAATTCCATGTGAAAGATTGTTGAGATAGTCTTGATGGGTATAACCCTTGGGGGTTGAGTAGTAACATGTCACTTTTGTGAGAATTCAGAATTGTGTTCGATTGTTTTTGTTTGAATTTCGATCTTTATGCAATATTCATCTCAATTAATTTTCACTATTTTGCTCAAGGATTAGCAAGAAGCTAGTTGGGGGGTATGATTGAGCTGAAATATTGTATATTTTAGCTATTTAAAACCAATGTATTTTAAATTCATCATGACATTATTATTGGTTTTAAATGGAAAAATGATTAATAAGGATAAATCAAAGTTGTGATTTTAATTGATTAAAAGCATGAATTTCTGCTTGAATTCTACCAACTATTGATTACTGTGCATTCTAGTCCATAATTTTTCTTGCTTTCCATTATCATTTGCGTTTGTACCATTGTTTTTCTTGTTCTTCATGTTCATAAAGTTTCTTGAGCTATCTTTCCATCTTTTGGGTTCAATCCATGAACCTCAAAAGATAGAAGCACTTCTTGCCATCTTTGAATGGAAGTTGCTCAAGCTAATTTTTCATTTATGTTATTTCGTTGTTGAGTGTTTTCTTTTTAATCTCCATCTCCATTTTTCGTGCATACCATGGTTCATTATGTTCATGCCTTGTTCATACTTTGTCTTGAGCTTTCCCACCATTCAAACACTCCCAACTCCATCTAACCTCATACACGGCCACACCAATCACCCCACATCATGCTCACTTAAACCATGACCCACCATTGCCCTCCAACAAGCCACCAAACTTCCAAAGCCTAGCCCCCACTTGCCTCCAACCCATTCCTCATTTCCCTCAAAACTCACGGATCCCCTTTTCACACTCAAATAAATCCACAAACTCATTTCCAACCCACCTAAATTATACATTAATTGGAAGGCTGCTTGTTTGGCTTAACTTACATCGGTTGGTGCAGTTAAATTAAGGTGAGGAACATGTGATGGATTGGAAGAAGAAGGCTGCTGCTGTCCACCAACTGCTGTCCACCGAAATGAAGGAAGAAGAAGGCTGCTGCTCTCCACCAAATTTAACATTGAAAAAGTCAGCCTTTGTCCACCGAAATGAAGGAAGATAGAAAGAGAACATGTGATGAATTGAAGATGGATTTCGGCTGAAATGAAATTGATTGGAGGAAGGGCGGCAGCCATCTAAAGATATATATATATATATCTGTGAGAGTGGCTGGACTGCAGAATTGAAAAAAAAACAAATTGAAGAAAGTGCATGCACTACCGTGTTTGATTTGGTTTGAGTAAGGTTTGAGTGAGAAGTCTAAATAGGTGAGTCGGTGTTGGCTGAAATGTGTAGTCGGTGGTCATGTATTACGTAAAGGGGGATGGAATTAAGGAGTGAATTGGTCATTTGTCAAAAGGCAATCGGTGGGCAATTTCCAGAAATAGAGAGGGAGATGTGTAAGGAGTTGTGTTGTGCTGGAAGGGGTTGTGTCGGTGCAGATTATTTAAGTGTGAGTTGAGAGAGAGATGTTGTGCTGAGATGTTGTGCTGGACGTGTAGAGAGAAGCAGTAGGTGGGTGAGTGATGTGTGCTGAAATTGAAAAAAAAAAAACAGATTGAAGAGAAGAGATAGGAGAAGTCGGCTGGTTCATTTGATTTGGAGGCAAAGAAGAACCGTGTATGAATTTTCAACAAGTTAGGCATGAAGTTAGGCATGAAGAACCGTGTTGGACTTGGTTGCTTGGTTTAAATTAAGGAAAAGATTGAATGCAAGAGGCGGCAATAAAAGATTGAATGCAATTGAGGTGTGAATGCAACTAAGTGTGAATGCAAGATTGAAGTGTGAAACCAATTGAATGTGAGATGCAACTAGCCAAGATGTTCGGCTATAAAAGGATGCAGTCCGAACTCAACAAAAAAAAAAGAAAAACTCAAACTTAGACATCTACAACTTACAACACACAACTACAATTTTCTGCTTTTGTTATTTCTTTGTTATCTACTTGAAAGAATTAGCTCCTTTTTGTTTTCGGCAATTTTGTTTCTCCTTTTAGCTTCAATGTTTTGTTGTTTTATAGTTTTTAAGTGTATTAAGAATTGTTTTAGAATTTTATTTCATTAAGTGTAATACCTTAATTTCAATTAAGTGTGCTAGTTTGTTTCATTGCTAGTTTGTTTCATGCAACAAAAAGAAATTATTTTAGAAGTTTTAATCAAGTGTGCTATTTTGTTTCATGCAATAAAAGAAATTGTTTTAGAAGTTTTAATTAATTGCGTTACCTTAATTTATTGCAAGAAATGTTTGGTTTTAAGCTTTTGCTTTTGTTTTTGATTTTTCTGAAACATCATACGTGGGGAGTAGAGGAATTGTTCTAGAGTTTTCATTAAAGGTTTAGAGATTAATTTTCAAGAGTGATACGTGAGAAGTTGTTTCCTTTTTGTTTTGAATTTCAATTGAATAGTGAAAGGAAGTTTTCGTTGACTTTTCGTTCCCTATTTTATTTAACTTCAGTTTAAAATTTATGGAATACTTTTGAGATTTGTGTAGATTAGAAGTTAGGGTAATTTATTTTCTGTTTACTTATTTCGTGTTATTTATTTTTCTCACTTCCTTAAGTTTTCATTTAATAGTGATTACAATTGTTATGTGTTATTTTGAGAATTTGTGATTTAATTACAAAGATGAATTCTAGAATCTTGGTTTTGGGCATTTTCAATTTTCAGTTCATGTTTTGTCAATTACTTTCTAATTTAGTTTAATTCTTAATTTGATTTTATTAATTTCTGAGTTTAATCCTTTATATTCCAATCCAACAATCAAAATCTAAAACATGAATCTAGTCCATGACTAGTACCCTTTTCCATCCATTGCACATACCATCATTTTATTTTCTCTTTGTGAAGTTTTTCACCTTTTTCAACGAGTTTGATTTCTAAGTAACTTTCCCTGAGGAGATGATCTAGGAATTTATTCCTAATTATTACACGACATCCTCCTGCACTTGGGATAGCTTTAGTGCTACTCATTTTTGAGTGAGTCATATTTTCACTGAAAGATTATTTTAATTTAATTAAAATATTAATTCCTTTAATTTGAATTATCGTAGTTTAATTGGAATTTTTTTAGTTGTGATATTTGTTTTGTAGAGCTTTCTTAATATTAATTATCATTTTGAATTTAAATTGCTGCGTAATTTATTTTATTTTGTTTTTGGATTTAAAATTATGTTGTAAGTTTTTACTAGTTATTTATTATATTTTAGCTTGATCTGATGTTTAAATTATTTTATTTGTTTTATAGCTTTTAAAGTTGTTTTCGTCGGATCAGTTTCTGGACTCCAGAGGTGAGGTCCTCTTTTCTTTTTCTTTCTTTTCCTCCCCTGATTTCCCCCATGCATACGACACTCTCTCTCTCCTCCATTTCCGTCCGTTTTCTTCCACCGCTCAGCACCGCCCAGCACCGCCGCTCCCCGGCGACGTGGTCAACACCACCCACCCACAAATCTTCCCCTCCGGCCGGTGCACCTCCCCACCAAATTTCACCTCCATCAGAGCTACCGTTAGCCGCCACAAGCTCCTCTAAGCCGCATGGTTTTTGGGCCATTTCGCCGCCATCGTTCCACCTCCAGCCACCACCTCTTCACCACATCATCACCTACCTCTTGCCGTCCTAAACCACCTATTTCCAACTCTGATCCATTGCCGGAGCAGCCCCCACGAGCTCATCTTTGTTTTTGCCCGTTTTTCTCTTCCACCGCCATTTTCTCTGGCACTCACGGCCAGCTCTCACTTCCACTAGCTTCATAAATACTTCTAGGGCATTTCCTATCAATCCCAAGTCTTGGTTTGTCCCCATTCAAAAGTGGGTATTTTACAACCCACGGCCACAGTGTATTTTACACTGTTTCGTTACTTTTTCTCTGCCGTTTGCTACGTCTTGATCCTTCAAAAATTATTATATAGCGTTGTAAGTATTTTTCAAATTCTATTTTAGATTTAAATATATTATTACTTTTACAATAAATTCATTGACTGGTTGGTTATTCCGAACTGAATCTGAGGAGTCGGGGGTCGGATGGATTGAGGACGGAGTTGTTTGTTTATTGTTGATGTTGAGTTTTGTTGGATAATTGTATCTTGAGGTGTGCATTGCATGGTGCATTCATGTGCATGTATTAAATTGAGAAAAACTAGTTTTACGTGTGTAAATGGATTATCGGGTACGTGTGTATCACGATCCCAAGCCGAGATGGGGCATTATCTTGGTGGAGCTCCTCTGGTCACTCAGGAGCGTAATATACTGAGTGACGTCCCCTGGGTTGTCGCTGGGCAACAACGGGAGCGGGCGGGATGGTAACGCTCTCGTACCAACTCCGTGACCCTTTGCTAGCGAGGGCTAGAGGATGCTTGGCTACGTACGCGGGGGCGTGGAACTGGGCATCGCTCGTTATGAAGCCACACGCATGGTCGTTACCCATGGTGTGACGATGGGAGCTAGGGTGTGCGGATGACCCCTAGGGGAGGTCATGGTGCATTCGGATAATTGGATATTGTTTTGAAATTGTATTTGGGCCAAATGAGATTTTTGGCTTGAGTTTGAAAGTAATATGTTTTTGGGGCTTATGAGATTTTTGGGGTGCGTGAAAAAATGTGAATTTATAGGACATGTGCATTTGACATCTTTTCATGCATATTGTTAAGTTTAATATATTTTATCTTGTAGCGTTTGATTATTACTTACTTGCGGCATCATTTTGGTGTTGTCATCATCCCGATACTTCAATTTTCATGTGTCCATACGTGGGAATTGGGGGCGTCACATCGTGACCTATTTGTGCTCTCAGTAACACTAAGTTTAGTCCAAGTGTGAGCTTTTTCAGCAAGTTTATTGAGGTATTCTATGGCCTCATCAGGATATTTCTTTAAGAATTGACCGTTGCATATCATCTCCATAAATTGACACTCTCTAGGTGTAAGTTCCTCATAAAAATAGCTCACTAAGCGCCAATTCTCATACCCATGGTGAGGACACATAGTGAACAACTCCTTAAATCTCTCTCGAGACTGATACAAACTCTCATTGTCATTTTGTGCAAAGGTGGAGATTTACCTTTTTAAAGCATTGGTCTTATGTTGGGAAAAGTATTTATTAAAGAAGACCTGAGTCATCTCATTCCATGACCGAATAGATCGTGGTCTCAATAAGTATAGCCAACTCTTACCTCTATCCTTCAAAGAGAAAGGAAAGAACTTAAGTCTCACAATGTCATCAGTTGCATTTTGACTATGAAAAGTCGCAACTACTTCCTCAAACTCCCTGATGTGCACATATGAATTTTTATTTTCCAAGCCGTGAAAAGTAGGTAGTAACTGTATCATCCCTATTTTAAAATCCAATTGGCGAGTATTAATTGGAAACATGATGCATGATGGTGTGGCTGTGCATGTACGTTGAAGGTAATTCTGAAGGGTCCTAGTGGGTTGATCTTCGTGTTCACTCATTTCCTCAGAATTAGAAAAATTATCAAACAAATGATTAGAAAAATTAGGCTCTGACTCTAACTCTAACAAAGGTCTGCAACCAAACCGACCTAAGGCGTCTCTATACCTATGCATGCAAGGTAGAGAAAAACGTAACACTAAAAAAAAAAAAAAAACTACAAAAAGAAAAAGAAAATAAAATAAAGATGCAGCAAACTAAAAGAGGGAACGAAGTTACCGCCTTTACAAACTGTTGAAAAGAAAAACTATTTCACAATTCTTCTACCGTCTCCCCGGCAATGTCGCCAAAATTTGATTACGCCTAAACAATAATGCAATAGTTGTAGCACAGCTTTGGGGTGTCAATTTTACAGTGAGACAAATTAAAAAGAATAGAAAAATGAACAAAAAAAATATTAAATGATTAATAGAGAACAAAGATTAATTTTAAATGTAAATTAAAATAAAGCAAAGTGATTAACAGAAAAAGTACTCAAATTTGATGAACAGTAAAGCATCGGGAATCCCTTGCTCAAATCTGGTATTTTAATTATTCTTTATTCATTGGATAACTCAATTAGAACTCAATTCCTGAAATTCTCAATCGGAATATATAGATTTATAAACCAAAATGAAATCAAATATAACGCTTTGAAAAATCATTCATCACTTTTAAAATACGTAAATTACTATCCCTATTGAGAAAATCCAGCGACAATAATATACTCAGGGAGCAATATTGCAGCAAAGAACTAAATTAATATAGATAAATAATTGATCCAAACATAATCAAAGAACTAATCCATTCAATAGAAAAAGCATAACTAAATCCATAAACAAAATAAATTTTATGATTATTCGGAGAAGAAAACATCAACGATGAATTGAGAATGATAAAATTAAAGAGTTTTAGCAATTGAAAATCAAATACATGAATTAAGAATAAATTAGAAATACCATCTAATGTGCAAGTTCATCCCTAGTCATACTTGAGAATTTAGTTACTCATAAATATAATGGACAACAAAAATCTCCAGAAAAAACTGAAACAAACAGTGGCCATGGAAGTGAATTTCTCCTCTCTCCAAAATCTATCTCTTGTGCCTCCCCTGCCCACTTATGATATGCTTATATAGGGTAGGAAAGAAACCCTAATGTCCTCTTAATTTTCGTAAAAAAAAAAAGGCCTAAATTTTAGAACTCATCTTGACAGCCACGTACACCCTTTAGGAGTTGGAATTTGAAAATGCTTATTAGACACAAAGTTATATCCCTTTAAGATAGATATCTAATGCATCAAGAATCGCATCAATCCGATATGTGAGTAGAAGGTTACAGTCAAAAGACTAAAGTATGTCCAGATTGTCTCCTAGCGAATTTCAGACTTGGGCTTCTTGTGGTCTCCTTTTGTGATTTCTTTTTATTTTTCTTTTCTTCCAAATTGCTCTCAAACCCCATGAATTTCCTCCTTTGAATTTGACTGGGCTTGACTTGCTCTTTTATAAACTTTGAAATTAAACATAAAAAACTACTTAGAATTATCCCAACGTAAATAGAAACTCAATTTAAGAATACACATTAAATCTTATGATTTCTATTCACATTTTAGCATTTTAATCCAATAATAAGGTATTTAGAATGCACTTTTGCACACTCATCAGGCCAAAATGAGATTTTCGCGCGCGTTGAAAAAATCATTATTTTTGGAAAATGATGATTTTCGGGACATATGCATATGACATCATGTTCATGCATATTGTTGTGGCATGGATATATTTTTTTATCTTGAAATTTGGTTGGATTATGACTTACCTTCGGTACCATCTTTGGTACCTTAGACTTTGATGTAGATGATGTGACATCCCCAAATCCCACGAACATACACGGGGAAATCGAGACGTCGAGATGATGACAACACGAGTCACCACCCTATCGTCAAGGGCCAAGTGTGTGTACATGCAACAAGTGTGCAGGAGAAAACATGCAGCGGATAAACAAAGTCATATAACTAAGTACCAGAATTTTTCTTTGTTTAATATAAACCCGTTCAAAACATACATAATAAAATATTACAAGCCACAAATATCGTTTCAAAATTAACTACAAAGCATAAACTCCAAATCAATACTCCGGTGGAGCTGCCTCCTCGGGCTCAGCCTCCTCCTCCTTCTCGATCTCTGCATCAAAATCTACAGTACCAAAATGGTGCCGCAAGTAAGTAAAATCCAAACACCACTAGATAAAAATATATTAAAACTCAACAATATGCATGAAAGAAAGCAAATGCACATAACCCATAAAACCACATTTTTCCATGCACGCCAAAATCCCATTTTGGCCTTAGGGATCATCCGCACACTCTGACTCCTGTGCCACACCGCAGGTAATGACTACGCGTGTGACACCTAAACTAGCGATGCCCAGTACTCGTGCCCGGCGCGTACCTGGATCAGGCCATCCTCTAGTCCCCGCCACTTTAGGGACCACAGAGTCGACATGACAGCGTTACTGTATCGTACGATCCGTTCGTCACCCAGCGACAATGCAGGGGATGTGACTCAGTATTATCCACTTATGAGTAACCAGAGGAGCTCCACCGAGATAATACCCCATCCCGGCTTGGGGTCGTGATACACACGCACCCGAAAATCTATTTACACAAAAAAGTCAATTTTTCTCAATTTAAACAAATACACATGAATGCATCATACAATGCACGCCTCAAGATACAACTCAACCAACCAATCACAAAAACAGCAAACCAAGCAACTCCGTCCTCAATCCATCTGACCCCTGAACTCCTCGAACTCAGTCCGGATCAACCAACCAGTCAGATAAATTTATTGTAAGAGCAAAAATATATTTAAATCTAAAATAGAGTTTGGAAAATACTTACAGCGCTATAAGGTATTTTTTGAAAGATCACGACGTTGCAAACAGCAGAGAAAAAGTAACGTAACAATGTATTTTAAACTTTGGCCATGGGTGGCGGTGGAATTGCAAAAAGGGGCAGATCGAAGTTGAACTTGTGGGAGCTACTCCGACAACAGATCGGGGCCAAAAATGGGTGGGTTAGGACGACAAGAGGTAGGGGATGAAGTGGTAAAAAGATGGTGGCCGGAGGTAGAGTGACGGCGCCAGAAATGGGTCAAAACCTTGCGGCTTAGATGGGCTGTAGGGGGTTAACGGCGGCTCAGATGGGGCTGGAAATTGGTGGGGTGGTGCGCCAGCCGGAGGGGAGTTGAACGGTGGTGGCTGTGTCGGCCACGTTGGCCGGCAGCGGTGGGTCTGGGTGGCTCAACTGGACGGCGACGGGAAGAGAGGGAGAGAGACGTGCGCGCAGGAGAGGAGAAGGAAAAAGAAGAAGAAGAAAAGAAAGAAAAAAGAAAGAAAAAGGAAAAAGGGAAAAAGAAAAAGAGAAAGGAAAAAGAAAAGAAAAGATGGAGAAAGAAAATGAGGTCCAATCCTCACCTTCATAGTCCAAAAACTGATCCGACGAAAACGATTTTAAAAATCATAAAATGACTAAAATAAATTAAACACCACATCAAACTAAAATAAAACCAATTTAAAATACAATAATTTAAAATAAAAGAACCAATATATTAATTAAATTAAAAACTCTTTCAGTGAAAATACAAGTAAAAACGGATTATCATATCCCCTCCTTAAAAACAAATTTCATCCTCGAAATTTGCAAGACCAAACACTAACTTGAAACAAGCCACATGATTCCACTAAGACCAAGTTGAAGAAACGTACTGTCATTATTCAATCAAATAGGGGTACTGCTCCATCATATCTGCTACTCGCTCCCAAGAGAAATCTTGAGCTAATAGATCCCCCCATGTCACTTTTACTAGAGGTATCGTCTTGGATCTCAACTGTTGCTTTTTTGAATCCATGATCTGTGAAGGAACAACCTCATAAGTAAGGTCCGGTTGCAACTGAATACTCTCGACAAAGCGCGGCTCTTGTTGTCCAAACCTCTTCTTCAAGGATGATACATGGAAGACATCGTGAATTTTCCCAAAATATTCTGGCAAAGCAATTCTATAAGCGACGGACCCTACCTTTTCCAAAATCTGAAAAGGGCCAACATATCTTGGATCCAGTTTCCTCCTTTTACCAAAACGCTAACTCCTTTCATGGGAGAGACTTTGAGATAAATGCAATCACCTTCTTCAAAAGATAACTTTCTCCTCCTTGTATATGTGTAGCTTTTCTGACGACTCTGAGCTACCACCATTTTATCCCTGATAATCCGAACTTGGCTTTGCATCTCTTGAATTATTACGGGTCCAATTATTTTATTCTCCCCGACTTCATCCCAACCTAAAGGCGATCTGCACTTTCTCCCATAACGAGCTTCATAAGGAGCCATCTGGATGGACGCATGGAATCTATTATTATAAGCAAATTCTATGAGCGACAAGTGATTTTCCCAACTCCCTTGAAATTCCATAACACATGCTCGCAACATATCTTCAAGGGTCTGAATAGTGTGCTCTGATTGGCCATCCGTCTGAGGGTGATATGCAGTACTAAACTTCAACTTAGTACCCAATGCTGCTTGCAAACTTTTCCAAAACTGAGATGTGAACCTTGGGTCCCGATCTGACACAATACTCTTCAGTATATCGTGCAGCCGCACTATCTCTTTCACGTACAAGCGAGTCAATTTACCCAAGGAATCAGTATTATTAATAGGCAAGAAATGAGCACTCTTCGTTAACAGGTCAACAATCACCCAAACCGAGTTCTTCCCACTAGGAGTCCTCGGTAAGCCCACTACAAAATCCATCGTGATGTCGTCCCACTTCCACTCAAGAATAGGGAGGGGTTGGAGCATACCAGCAGGTCTTTGATGCTTGACCTTGACTTGACAGCATGTGTGGCATCTTTCGATATACAAGGCAATATCCTTCTTCATACCTTCCCACCAATAATTTTTCTTCAAGTCTCGGTACATCTTCGTACTGCCAGGATGAACTAAATAAGGGGCCGCATGAGCTTCTGCAATGATCAGCTCCTTGAATTCTGAATCTTTGGGGACCACTCTACGATCTCGAAACCGAAGAATTCCATCTTTATGCATACTATAATGCAACGGCCCTCGAGATTTTCTGACTCTTTTTCTGATATCCAACAGCTTCGGGTCCTTCCTTTGAAGAGTCTTCAATTCCTCAAAATCAACTACTCGAATATCAAGAATTGAAGATAATATCTCCTCTTGCTGTGAACTTTCAATAAGGAGTCTTCTCATCTCGCAAAGTAAAGAATCCAATTCTAACGATTCGGCTTCATCTTCCAAGTGCGACTTTCGACTCAAAGCATTAGCAACTACATTTGCCTTCCCCAGATGATACCTGATCTCGCACTGCTAGTCACTGATTAACTCTAGCCATCGCCTCTGCCTCATGTTCAGATTCTTCTGGGAAAACAAGTGCTTCAAACTCTTGTGATCGGTGTATACTTAGCAAACTTCCCCATACAAAAAGTGCCGCCAGATCTTAAGAGCAAATACAATCGCAACCAATTCTAAATCGTGCGTCGGATAATTCTTCTCATGATCCTTAAGCTGACAAGATGCATAAGCAATAACCCATCCCTCTTGCATAAGGACACGTCCCAATCCAAATTTAGACGCATCGCTAACAACTACGAATGGCTTATGCGGTTCTGGAAGTGCCAACACTGGTGCAGTTGTCAACCTGTTCTTCAATTCTTGGAAGCTTCTCTCACACTTATCTGACCAAATAAATTCTGCATTCTTTCTAGTCAAAGCTGTGAGAGGCCCGGATAAGTGAGAAAATCCCTCCACAAATCTTCGGTAATATTCGGCAAGTCCCAAGAAACTCCGGATCTCACGCACGGTCGTCGAACGCTGCCATGACAAAATGGCTTCCACCTTACTAGGATCAACAGCCACCCCGTCTCGGAAAATCACATGCCCAAGAAATCTAACTTCCTCCAACCAGAATTCACATTTGCTGAGCTTGGCATGCAGCTAGTGTTCTCTCAATTTCCCGAGAACTAGACGAAGATGATAAACATGCTCTTCAAAATCTCGGGAATAAATTAAAATATCATCAATGAAAACTACCACAAAGGAATCCAAATAAGGTCTAAATACCCGATTCATTAAATCCATAAAAGCAGCAGGGGCATTGGCTAACCCAAAAGACATCACCTTAAATTCATAATGCCCATATCTCAATCTGAAAGCAGTTTGGGTACATCCTTATCCCTTATCCTCAACTGGTAGTATCCTGACCTCAAATCAATCTTCGAGAACACAGCTGCTCCTTGAAGCTGATCAAACAAATCGTCGATCCGTGGGAGAGGATATTTATTCTTGATGGTCACCTTATTTAGTTCCGGTTCCATCTTTCTTTCTAACAAACAGCACTGGTGCACCCCACGGCGAAGTACTTGGTTGAATGAACCCCTTATCCACCAACTCTTGCAACTGAACCTTCAACTCTTTTAATTCAGCTGGTGCCATACGGTAAGGAGCTTTATGTATAGGGGCCGCTCCAGGTTCCAAGTCAATAACAAACTCCATTTCACGAACAGGGGGTAGCCCAGGCAAGTCATTCACAAACACGTCAGGAAATTCTTCCACAACAGGAATATCTACCAAAGACTTCTTCTCAGACGGGGTAGCTACCATTTGGACTAAGAAGGCATCCGCTCCACATGAAATCTCTCTTCTTGCTTGAATTGCCGATATAACTACCGGCTTTTCTTTTAGCTTACTCCCCGCAAATTCCAAATAATCACCATCTGGAAGCTGAAAGCTAATAACCCGACTTCTGCAATTAATACTCGCAGAATATCGATATAGTCAATCCATCCCAAGGATGATATCAAAACCCAGCAGCTTAAACACAACCAAATTTGCATCCAAAAACCTTCCACCAAAGTTCAAAGGACAACCCAAGGCAACTTTGGAACACCACACCACTTCACCATTTGGTAGAGCTACTACCAATGACTTTGGCAAAGGTCCCGTAACCAGATTACATATTCGAGTGAAAATGGAAGATACAAACGACTGAGAAGCACCCGAATCAAACAAAGTGCAAGCATAAAATTCATATAAACGGACTCTCCCTAACCAATCACATCAACCAATGAAATCCAAATACAAAGAAGAAACCAAAACACACCAAAGATCAAATCCAAAATTAAATTAAATTAGATCCATACCTGTAATCACTCCAGCATCATAGGTCACTGGTGCCTCATCATCAACATCTCCGGGTGTAACAGCATAAACCCGAGCCTGCACTGTTTGCCTCTAATTTGTTCTTCCACCTCGTCTACCTCCACGGCTTCCTTGAACTGGCCTAGGACACTCACGAGCAAAGTGACCTTACTGGCCACAATTATAGCATCGAGCCCCACCCGAAGGGCACTCACCCACATGGGCTCTATTATAACTCCCACAAACTAGCACCCGTCCTTCCATACGTACACCTGAGGCCGTTTGTGGTCGAGTCCTGGTCCGTTGAACAAATTTCTCAGGTGAACCCGAACTACTTTCTTCACCAGTAAAACTCTGCCTCTTTTGTCCTAGAGGGGAGCCCATACTCAAATTATTGTCTCGCTCTGCAAGAGTGGCCAAGTCCACTAAATCCTGAAAAGTGGAAATCCGGTGGTAGACCACCATTCTGCGTATATCAGGATGCAGACCCTCCTGAAAATGCTCTGCCTGCATCTCCTCCGTGGCGATGAGGTGGGGAGCAAATCGCCCAAGCTCTATGAATCTTCGGGCGTACTGTTCCACAGTCATACTCCCTTGGACCAAGCTTGTGAACTCTCTAGCTTTTTGCCGCCTCACAGAAGCGGGAAAGAATCGGTCATTAAATTCTTTCTTAAAGCGCTGCCAGGTCACAATGGTGAAAGACCCCAATTCTGACTCCAGCATTACTCTTTTTGTATCCCACCACTCAGAAGCAGTGCCTTGCAACAGATAGCTGGCATAAAGTACTTGTTGCACCTCAGTGCAACCACATACTTCAAAAGTTCTTTCTAAGTCTCTAACCCACTTCCCAGCCCGAAGTGGATCCTCTTCTCCCGTGAAGGGTGGAGTTCTATGTGCTAGAAAGTGCTCATAGGTGCATCCAGCTTGCATCACTCCACACGGCCCTCCTTGTTGTAGCCAAGGCCCTCCTTGTTGTGGCCAAGGACCTCCTTGTTGTGGCCAAGGCCCTCCTTGTTGTGGACTAAAATTTTGCTGCATGAACTCAGTCATTTGCCTTATCGCTTGGGCTATAGCATCATCTCTCGGCATTTCGTCCCGAGGCTTTCGAGTAGACTTTCTTGGCCTCACCATTTTCCTACCACAACACAACCTTTGACCCCCTTTAAGAAAAACAAATAAAACCAAAAAAACAAAACCAAACCACATAACAAGAAAATACAATATACTAGCATGCAATAACATAACTAAATAAACAAATACAAGCAAACTAGCTTAAATAAATTCAAAACAAATAAAACATGTCAAATAGCAACTTTACTTAAAATAAATTTCAAATCACAACTTTAAAAAACTTTCTGGTACTACACCTACGCGACATGTGATTTTATCCAGAGCCAAACCGCTCTAATAGCACCTGTGACGCCCCCAAATCCCATGTACATACACGGGAAAATCGAGACGTCGGGATGATGACAACACGGGTTACCACCCTATCGCCAAGTGCCAAGTGTGTGTACCTGCAACAAGTGTGCAGGAGAAAACACGTAGCGGATAAACAAAGTCATATAACTAAGTACCAGAATTTTTCTTTGTTTAATACAAACCCGTTCAAAACATATATAATAAAATATTACAAGCCACAAATATCGTTTCAAAACCAACTACAAAGCATAAACTCCAAATCAATACTCCGGCGGAGCCGCCTCCTCGGGTTCAGCCTCCTCCTCCTCCTCAATCTCTGTATCAAAATCTACGATACCAAAATGGTGCCGCAGGTAAGTAAGATCCAAACACTACTAGATAAAAACATATTAAAACTCAATAATATGCATGAAAGAAAGCAAATGCACATAACCCATAAAACCACATTTTTCCACGCATGCCAAAATCCCATTTTGGCCTAAAAACATATCCTTTAAACCAGTCCTTGCCATTATCCCAGATAATGGCCAAAATCAATAAACCACCATTTTCCCAAAAAATGGATCACATAGCCTCAATCATAACTCGCCATTTTCCCAGAAAATGGCCCGTAACCAATATCCGAAAAACTGTTCCAATTATTGCATGCACCATGATCTCCCTAGGGATCATCTGCACACTCTGGCTCCTGTGCCACACTGCAGGTAACGACTATGCGTGTGACACCTAAAGGAGCGATGCCCAGTACTCGCGCCCAGCGCATACCTGGACTAGACCATCCTCTAGTCCTCGCCACTCTAGGGACCATGGAGTCGACACGACAGTGTTACCGTATCGTGCGATCCGGTCGTCGCCCAGCGACAACCCAGGGGATGCCACTCAGTGTTATCTACTCCCGAGTGACCAGAGGAGCTCCACCGAGATAATACCCCATCCCAGCTTGGGGTCGTGATACACACACACCCGAAAATTCATTTACACAAAAAAGCCAGTTTTTCTCAATTTAAACAAATACACGTGAATGCGTCATGCAATTCATGCCTCAAGATACAACTCAACCAACCAAACACAAAAACAACAAACCAAGCAACTCCGTCCTCAATCCATCCGACCCCCGAACTCCTCGGACTCAGTCCGGAATCAAGCAACCAGTCAGATAAATTTATTATAAGAGCAAAAATATATTTAAATCTAAAATAGAGTTTGAAAAATACTTACAACGCTATAAGGTATTTTTCAAAAGATCACAACGTTGCAAACGGTGGAGAAAAAGCAACATAACAGTGTATTTTACACTGTGGCCGTGGGTTGTAAAATATCCACTTTCGAACGGGAACAAACCAAGACACGAAATTGATAGGGGTTGGTCTAGAGATGTTTATGAAGCTAATGGAAATGATTTTTGGCCGTGGGTGGCAGTGGAAGTGCAAAAAGGGGAAAGTCGGAGTTGAGCTCGTGGGAGCTGCTCCGGCAATGGATCGGGGTAAAAAATGGGTGGGTTAGGACGACAAGAGGTAGGGAATGAAGTGGTAAAAAGATGGTGGCTGGAGGTGGAGCGATGGCGCAGGAAATGGCTCAAAACCATGCGGCTTAGATAGGCTGTAGTGGGTTAATGGCGGCTCGAATGGGGTTTGAAATTGGTGGGGTGGTGGCTGTGTCGACCACGTCGGCCGGCGGCGGTGGGTCTAGGTGGCTCAACTGGACGGTGACGGGAAGAGAGGGAGAGAGACGTGCGCGCGGGAGAGCAGAAGGAAAAAGAAGAAGAAGAAAAGAAAGAAAAAAGAAAGAAAAAGGAAAAAGGGAAAAAGAAAAAGAGAAAAGAAAAAGAAAAGAAAATATGGAGAAAGAAAATGAGGTCCAATCCTCACCTTCGGAGTCCAAAAGCTTATCTGATGAAAACGATTTTAAAAACCATAAAACGACTAAAATAAATTAAACACACATCAAACTAAAATAAAACCAATTTAAAATACAATACTTTAAAATAAAAGAACCAATATATTAATTAAATTAAAAATTTCTTTAGTGAAAATACACGTAAAAACGGGGTATCACAGATGAGGAGGAGGAGGCGGCTTCGCCGGAGGATTGAGTTGGAGTTGCTTGTACTGTTGGAAAATATTTCCCTTGCTTTATTTTATGTATTTTGGAATTTGAGACAATGTTGAACTTGTAGCATTTTATTACGCTTGTTTTAAGCGAGTTCATATTTAAACAAAATTCTGGTACTTAGTTGAAAGACTTTTTATCACCGCTACATTATTTTTATGTACATGTGTTATATGTATACACACTTGAGACTTGGCGATGGGATGCTTGAATCATGTTGTCATCATCCCGACGTCTCGATTTCCACATGTCCGTATGTGGGAGTTGGGGGCGTCACATTGCTGGTCTCCCCCAGTTCAAACCTTCAAATTCCTATAAAAAAAAAGTCATATATGTCCAACTAAAAAACATGTGTCATCCTTTTTATGTCCCTTTTCATTTCTTAGCCTATATAAAAAAATTAAAATTAAAATTAGAAATAAAATAAATAAAAATAAAAATAATAAAGAATAGAATATCAAAAATATGTTATGTATGTAAAGGAACATTGTCCAATTAAATCACAAGTTATAATATTTAGCAAAAACCATATTAATTATCAATTTAAATTACAACTCGGATTTATGCATCTTAATCATTTTTCAATCTTAAACCAATAATAATATAATGAAAGAATTAAAATATATTGGTTTTAAATGTATAAAAATATGCAATATTTTAGCTCAATCACACCTCCCAACTAGCATTTTGCTAATCCTTGAGTAAAATAGTGAAAATTTTAGTTGAGATGAACATTGCATAAAGATCGAAATTCAAACAGAAGCAATCAAACACAATTTTGAATTCTCACAAAAGGTGATCCATGACTATTCAACCCCAAAAGCTATACCCACCAAAATTGTCTTAGCAATCCTTCACATAGAATTGAGGAAAATGTCTCAAAACTCAGATGTGTGTGTAGAGCTACACGGTTGTGTATTCCTCATTACTAGCCAGGATTTGTCATGGGATTTTTCAACATTAAGATTAATCATTGCTGATTCTAACTACCTTAAAACCCAAGGGACTAGCAGTTTTCACCCCAACTCTATTTAAAGGTTGAACACTCAACCCCCAAAGTTAAGGTAACTGTTTCTAGCCCTTTACTTAGGAAAGTTAACTAAGTTGCCTTTAACTTCTTCTCTTCTTATTTTTTCTCGATTCTTTTCGAATCCTTTTTCTTTATTTTTTTTCTTTTTTTTCATTTTTTTTTTTAGCATGGCTCGATAGTCCTACAGTTTACTTCTCCTATGTTAAGTCAGTGGATAGCAAATGATGAACATTACAGGTGTAAGCATGTGCAAAATGTCCTTCAAACTTTTTCGTTCGTTCTATATAAATCTTACCAAGTCTCATCTCAATAAGTATAGCAGCTCGGTGTTTCACATCATATATCAACAAAATATGATACATCAGAAATCATGTTTTATGCTCAAAGTTGAAAATAAATCTTCACAAAATAATTCTACTCAACCACTCCACCAAAGTGCTCAAATTTCACAAAATACTAGAAATAAAGTGTGTCAATCATATATGTTTCAATGCACATCACATTAATGCAATTTTTTTTAATCTGTGCACACACACTACCCCCCAACTAGTGAGAGACATGGTCCTCAATGAATCGAATGAAAGAAAATAAAGTGCACAAGAATAAGTAAGCAACACGGACAACCAATCATGTGATATAAAATTAAAGCAAAACATAAAATATAAGTAATAGATAAAATGCAATGAAAGAAAACCTTAAAGGGAAGAAATAAATAAATAAATCAAAATCAGAATACCTCCCTAGGGTCTTGCACAAGCAAGATCTCTTGGTTTGGATCAAAGGCAGTCATAAATGTCCATTGATAGCGAAACTATTGCCATTCTTTGGATTGACAATGTCTACCACCTCGTGAGGATGAACCTCCTTTACAATATACGGCCCGCTCCATCAGGATTTCAGCTTCCCGGGAGAAAGATATAGTATAGAAATTATAAAGGAGCACTTTCTGATAGTACAAGATGTTTATCATGGATCTTCTTGTCATGCGCGACCTTCATTCTCTCCTTTGTCAAGTGAGAATTGTCATAGGCCTCCCTCCTTACTTCATCAAGCTCTGAAATCTGCAACTTTCTTAAACCTTTGACAGCATCAAGTGAAAAGTTAATTTGCTTAATAGCCCATAAAGCACGATGCTGAATCTCAACAGGTAAATGACAAGCCCGACCATAAACCAATCTATAAGGTGATATCCCTAAGTTAATTTTGAATGTAGTCCTATAAGCCCAGAGAGCATCAACCAGTTTTTCAGACTAGTACTTCTGAGTGGGTCAGACTATTTTTTCAAGAATAAGTTTAATCTCTCTATTGGCCAACTCAGCTGGACCATTAGTCTGGGGGTGATATGGAGCAGAGACTTTGTGGGTCACTTCATATTTCTGCATAAGTTTTTGATAAGGTTTGTTACAAATATTTGAACCCCTATCACTAATAATCGCCTTGGGCATGCCAAAACGTGCAAACAATTCTTTCAAGAAATGGATGACAACCTTATAATCATTTGTTCTACAAGGTATGACCTCTACTCATTTTGAAACATAATCCACATCAACTAAAATATAAGACTTCCTAAATGAATTTGGGAATGATCCCATAAAGTCAATCCCCCAACAATCAAATATCTCAAGTGTAAGAATAGGGGAAAGGGGCATCATGTTACATGCTGTGATTTTTTCAAGTTTCTGACAAGGCTCACATGCCTTACAAAAGGACTCCATATCTCTAAAAATAATGGGCCAGTAGAGTCCACTTTGTAAAATTTTGGCAATAGTTTTCTTAGCTAAAAAATGGCCTCCATAAGCCCCAGTATGGCAAAAATGAAAAATAGAGGTAAACTCATCATCATGAATACATCGATGCACCAACCAATCAGCACAATACTTAAAAAAATAAGGAGTGTCGAAGTAATAAAATCATACCTTTGCAAGGAACTTATGCTTGTCCTTAGTTGTCCAATGCTCCAGTATCCGGTCAGTGACAAGGTAATTCACAATGTCCGCGAACCATGGAGTGCGTGACATTGTAAAAAGATCCTCATCAGGAAAATTTTCATTCAATGGAGGAATGGATGTAGAAATATCAGGTAGTGATGAGTGTGTGAAAGTGCACTCTAAATATCCTATTATTGGATTAAAATGCTAAAATGTGAATAGAAATCATAGGAATTAATGTGTATTCTTGAATTGAGTTTCTATTTACGTTGGGATACTCCTAAGAATTTTTTATGTTTAATTTCAGAGTTTATAAAAGAGCAAGTTAAGCCCAGTCAAATTCAAAGGAAGACATTCATGGGGTTTGAGAGCAATTTGGAAGAAAAGAAAAAGAAAAAGAAAATCACAAAAGGAAACCACAAGAAGTCCAAGTCCGAAATTTGCTAGGAGATAGTCTGGACATACTTTAATATTTTTACCGTAACATTTTACTCACATATCGGATTGATGCAATTCTTGTTGCCGTAAAAAGATATCTTAAAGGGATATAAATTTGTCTCTAATAAGGATTTCCAAATTCTAAATCTTGAAATCCGTACGTGGCTGCCAAGATGAGTCCTAAAATTTAATTGATTTTTTTATGCAGAAATTATGAAGACATTAGGATTTCTTTTCTATCCTATATAAGCATATCATTAGCACGAAATAGAGGCACAAGAGGTAGATTTGAAGAGAGGAAAAAATCACTTCCATGGCCGCCATTTGCTTCATCTCTCTGGAGATTCTTGTTGTCAATCATATTTATGGGTAACTAAATTCTCAAGTAGGGTTAGGGATGAACTTGCACATTAGATAGTATTTATAATTTATTTATTTGATTTTCAATTACTAAAACTCTTTTGTTTTATCATTCTTAATTCATCATTGATGTGTTTTTCTCCGAATAATCATAGAATTTATTATGTTTATCGATTCAGTCATGCTTTTTCGATTGAATGGATTAGTTCTTTGATTATGTTTGGATCAATTCTTTTTCTATATTGATTTAGTTCTTTATTGCAACATCGTTCCCTAATTATATTGTCGTCATTAGATTTTCTCAATAGGATAGTAATTTACGTATTTTAAAAGTGGTGAATGATTTTTCAAAGGGTTACATTTGATTTAATTTTGGTTTATAAATCTATACCTCCTGATTGAAAATTTTAGGAATTTAGTTCCTAGTTGAGTTATCCAATGAATTAAGAATAATTAAAATACCAGATTTGTGTAAGGGATTCTCGACGCTCTACTGTTCATCAAATTTGAGTACTTTTTCCTTTAATCACTTTGTTTCACTTTAATTTACAGTTAAATTTATCTTTGTTCTCTATTACTTATTTAATATTTTTCTTTAGTTTATTTGTTCATTCTATTATTCTTTTAATTTGTCTCCATGTGACATTGACACCCCAAAGTTGTGCTACAATTACCACGTTATTCTTTGAACGTAATCAGGTAGCTGCGGTTGTGACAGGTGATCGGGTACCACATTCTCGACTCCCTTCTTATCCCGAATAGTGATATCAAATTCTTGGAGCAAAAGGATCCAACTAATTAACCTGGGTTTAGCATCCTTCTTTGCCAACAAATACTTAAGAGCAAAATGGTCAGTAAAAATAATAACATGAGACTCAATAATGTTAGAAAGAAAATTTTCTAAGGCAAACACAACAACTAATAACTAATTCTCGATGGTGGTGTAATTTTTCTGTGTATCATTCAAAGTACGACTTGCATAATAAATGATTGAAGGCTTATTGTCTACTCTTTGGCCAAAAATGGCACCAAGAGCGAAATCACTAGCGTTAATCATAATCTCAAATGTCAAGTCCCATCGAGGAGCTTGCATAATAGGTGCAACTGTTAAGTGTTCCTTCAGAGTCTCAAAAACATGCTGACACTCATCAGTCCAAACAAAAGTAGTATTATTTTGCAATAAAGTACATAATGGTTTTGTAATACTACTAAAAGCCTTGAATGAAACGCTGATATAAGCTAGCGTGACCAAGCAAAGAATGAATATCCTTCACTGTCTTAGGAATAGGTAGTTGAGATATTAATTCTATCTTTGCCCCATCAATCTCTATGTCGCGTTCATAAACTAAATGTCCAAGTACCAACCACTAGTGACCATAAACTGACATTTCTCCTAATTCAATAATAAATTCTTCTCCTCGCATCTTTTCAACACAGTAGCAAGATTTTTAAACAGACATCAAAAGATTTACCAAACACAAAAAAATCATCCATAAAAACCTCACACATGTCATCAAGCATATCAGAAAAAATGCTCATCATACAGCACTAAAAAGTTGCAGGTGCATTACGTAAACCAAATGGAATTCTTTGAAAAGCAAAAGAACCAAAGAGGCAAGTGAAAGTGGTCTTCTCTTGATCCTCTGATGATATAGCAATTTGATAATAACCAGAAAAGCCATCCAAAAAATAATAAAAAGCATTACCACCTACTTTTTCTAAAATCTGATCTAGGAAAGGTAGTGGGAAGTGACCTTTTCGACTAACCAAATTCAACTTTTGGTAGTCAATACACATTCTCCAGCCTGTTACCTAGTCAGAATCAACTCACCATTAGCATTTTCAATAACAGTTAAACCAGATTTTTTTTGTACTACCTATGTCAGACTTACCCACTTGCTGTTGGAGATAGGATAGATGATGCCCACGGCTAACAATTTTAGCACTTCATTCTTCACCACTAGTAGAATTCAACCTCCGCTATGCATCACGAACTAGTCTCGCGAAAAATGTTGTGAGTACAAATTGAAGGATCAATATCTTTGATGTCTACAATAGTCCAACCTATCACTCCTCGATGATGTCTCAGCACTGTTAATAATTCTGCTTCCTGCTTTGAAGTAAGTTGAGAAGAAATGACTACCAAAAATGTATCCTCAATTGGGCCTAGAAAAATATACTTCAAGTTCTCGGGTAGTAGCTTCAACTCTAATATTGGGATTTCTTCTTCTGATTACGTCATGGCTTCTAGTAAATCAAGAGCTTCAAAGACTGGCCTATGCCAATTACTCATGTAACTCACATCTGATAACTGAAGAGACCCAGCTGCCTCTATTAACTGCTCATCTGATATTATCAACTCTAATGATGTAGGAATTGTCTCAACAAGAACCTCAAACTGTTCAGGAAAACCATCCTTAGATGCACTCTCAGAATCAAATACTGATAACAACTCTAAAATTTCAAAATCATATACCATATCAACAGCATGTACATCTGAATCATCGCATCCACTAAGCATCTTGCAAGCGTTGAACACATTCATCTCCAATGTCATATTTTGAAAGTGAACTTCAATACTCCACTTTGACAATTGATAAGTGTAGTCGAAGTAGCAAGGAATGAGCATCCAAGGATGACAGGCGCCTGGTGAATAGTGGAGACTGGCTGCTGCATGTCAAGAACTACAAAATCCACTAGATAATAAAATTTATCCACCTGGACTAGCACATCTTCAACTATACCTCTCGAGACTTTAACTGATATGTCAGCCAACTATAGCATGATGGAGGTCTTTTTCAGCTCACCTAATCCCAACTGGTCATACACTAAGAATGGTAGCAAGTTCACACTACTCCCCAAATCAAGTAGAGCTCTCCCAATGCATGGCTCATTAATCATATTGGAAATGTGGGGAGAGCCAGGATCTCCTAACTTTTGAGGAGTCTCATTCAAGTAGAGCTCCCCAGATCAAGTAGAGCTCTCCCAATGCGTAACTCACTGCACTAACTTGCTTTGTTAGGAAAGCTTTCTTCTTCAAATTCAGCTTCCTCTTCACTATGCACAAGTCCTTCAAAAATTTTGCATATAAAGGCACTTGTTCTATGGTATCCAGAAGTGGACATCCAGAAGTAGAATATTAATCTTTACTTGCTTGAAAATCTTGTGATCACCCGCTTTCGCTTGTATTTTCGCTGAAATGGTTGTTTTTATTTTAATTAATATATTAGTTTACTTATTTTAATTTATTGCATTTTAAAATTGATTTTTAATTTAATTGATGTTGTGTTTTATTTCTTTTAGTTGTTTACGGTTTTTAATCTCGCTGCTGCGGTTTAGTTTTTGTTTTCCCGAAATGAGGACTAGACCTCATCTTCTTTCCCTACACCTCTTTTCCTTTTTTCCTTTTTCTTTTTCCTTTTTCTCTTTTTTCTTCTTTCTTTTTCTCTTTTTTTCTTTCTTTTCTTTTTTTTTCTTCCCCTTCCTGCGTCGACCCCTGTCCCTCTCTCTCTCCTCCTCTCTCACGCTGGAGCGCTTCTGCCCTCAACCCGCCGCCGTCCGGCCACCATGCGGCTCACCGCCCCCACCGTTCGACTCCCCTCCCTCCGGCGCACCTCCCCTCCAATTCCCACCTCCATCCGGCCGGCCGTTTGGCCGGAAAACCCCTTTAAAGCCCGCACCGGTTTTGCTCCGATCTGTCGCCGTCGCTCCACCTCCGGCCACCATTTCTTCACCACTTCATCACCAGTCCCTTGCCATCCTAACCCACCTATTTTCGGCCTCCAACGACCACCGGAACAGCTCCCACGAGCTAGCTTTCCTTTTTGGGAAATCTAGCCTCTCTCCGGCATTTTCGCCTCCACCCACAGCCAACCACCACTTCCAATAGCTTCACAATCATCCCTAGACCATTCCCTATCAATCCCAAGCCCTGGTTTGTCCCCGTTCAAAAGTGGGTATTTCACAACCCACGGCCACAGTGAATTGTCATTGTAACGCTGCTTTTTCTCCGCCGTTTGCAACGCCGAGTGTTTTCTAAAATTACCGTATAGCACTGTAAGTATTTTCCAAACCCTATTTTGAGATATAAAAATATATTGCTCATTCAATTATTTTATCTGTTGGTTGGCTGATTCCGGACCGAGTCCGAGGAGTTCGGGGGTCGGATGGATGGAGGACGGAGTTGCCTGTTTTATTGAATTATATTGGTTGATTATTTTTGTGCATTGATATTGCATTTACATGGTGCATGCACGTGCGTTTTTGTTTAAGTGTGAAAAGCCTATTATTTGGCGTAAGTGGACTTACGGGTGCGTGTGTATCACGACCCCAAGCCGGGATGGGGTATTATCTCGGGAGTGGAATAAACTGAGTGATGTCCCCTGAGTCGTCGTTGGGCGACGACAGGAGCGGGGGCTAGGGGTTGCTTGGCTACGAACGCGTCGGGCGCGGAACCGGGCATCGCCCTACGCACCGACTCCGTGGCCCTTCACTGGTGAGGGCTAGAGGATGCTTGGCTACGAACACGCGGGGCGTGGAACTGGGCATCGCTCGTTAGGTGTCACATGCGTAGTGGTACTCTGCGGTGTGGCACTGGAGCCAGGGTGTGCGGATGACCCCTAGGGGAGGTCATGGTGCATACGGATAAAATGGTTTTTGGTTTGAGACGGTTATCGAGGCCAAATGTGACTTTTGGCGTGGTTTTTGGAAAAGATGTGTTTTTGAGCCAAATGGGATTTTTGACGTGTGTGGAAAAATCATGTTTTATGGGACTTGTGCATCGGGCATGCTTCATGCATTTTGTTTGAGTTCTATGTCTTTTTATCTGGTAGTGTTTGGGTTTTACTTACCTGCGGTACCATTTTTTGGTTTCGTAGCTTTTGGTGTAGGTTTTGAGGATGAGGAGGAGGAGGCTGAGCCTGAGGATGCGGCTCCGCCGGGTTGCTGATGTTATGATTTGTTTTTGGTTTAAAGCTATGTTAGTGTTTTGTAATATTTTATGTATGTTTTGAACAGCTTGTATTACGTTAAGAAAAATTCTGGTACTTAGTTATATGACTTTCGTTATCCGCTGCGTGTTTCTTCGTGCACATATGTTGCCTTTGCACACACTTGGCACCCGTCGTTAGGGTGGTGACCCGGGTTGTCACCATCCGGACGTCTCGATTTCCCCGTGTTCATGCGTGGGGATTTGGGGGCGTCACAGGTGGTATCAGAGCGGTTTGGCTCTGGGTAAAACCACATGTCCCGTAGGCAGTACCAAAATGCTTTTAAAGTTGTGTTTTGAAAATTATGTTAACTAAAGTTATTTGATTTGTTTTAATTGTTTTATTTGTTTTATTTGTTTTATTTGTTTTATTTGTTTGAGCATGTTTGTTTGTTTTTATTTATTTGGTTATGTTTTTGCAAGTTGGTTTCTTTTGTTTTCTGTGATGTGGTGTTGGTCTGTGGTTCTGTTTTTGTTTGTTGTTGGTTTTATTTGTTTTTGTTTTCTGAAAGGGGGTCAAAGGTTGTGGTGACAGGAAAAAAAATGGGGAGACCAAGGAAATCTACTCAGGAGCCACAGGACAATACCTCAAGGGATGACTCCATAGCCGAAGCAATACGGCAGATGACGGAATTTATGCAGCAAAATATTAGGCCACAACAGGCAGGGCCTTGGCCACAAGGAGGACCGTGACCACCACAAGGGGGTCCCTGGCCACAACAAGGAGGGCCTTGTCCACAGCAAGGAGGGTTTTGGCCACAACCAGGAGGTCCTTGGCCACATCAGGGAGGGCCTTGGATGTACCCGGGAGGGTCCAGTAGCATGGTGCAAGCCGGATGCACCTATGAGCGCTTCCTGGCGCATAGGACTCCACACTTTACTGGAGAAGAAGATCCACTTCAAGCTGGAAACTGGATCAAAGATCTGGAAAGAACATTTGAAGTGTGTGGTTGCACCGAGGTGCAACAGGTACTCTACGCCAGCTATCTCTTGCAAGGCATGGCGTCTGATTGGTGGGATACCAAGAGGGTGATGCTGGAATCAGAATTGGGGTCTTTCGCTGCTGTGACCTGGCAGCGCTTCAAGAAGGAGTTTAATGACTGCTTCTTCCCCGCAGCGGTAAGGAAGCAAAAGGCAAGAGAGTTCTCAAATATGGTGCAAGGGGGCGCGACAATGGAACAGTACGCCCGGAGATTCATAGAACTTGGGCGATTTGCTCCCCACCTTATCGCCACAGAGGAGATGCGAGCTGATCATTTTCAGGAGGGTCTACATCATGACATACGCGTATGGTGGTCAGCCATCGTATATCCACTTTTCAGGAATTAGTGGATGTGGCCACCCTTGTGGAGCGGGAAAATAATCTGAGTGTGGGCTCCCCTCTAGGGCATAAAAGGCGGAGTTTTTCTGGTGAAGGAAGCAGCTCGGGTTCGCCCCAAAAATTTGTTCAGCGGACCGGAACTCGACCTCAAACGTCCTCAGGTGTTCGTATGGGAGGACGGGTACCTATTTGTGGAGCATGTAATAGAGCTCATGAGGGCGAGTGTCGGATGAGTAGTGGACCCCAGTGTTACCGGTGCAGACAAGTGGGGCATATTGCTCGAGATTGCCCCGTCAGAGTTCAAGGAAGCCGTGGAGGTAGACACGATGGAAGAACCAACCCGAGACAAGCAGTGCAAGCTCGGGTTTATGCTGTCACACCCGAAGAGGTGGATGATGAGGCGCCAGCGGCCCATGATGCTGGAGTAATTACAGGTATGGATTAATTTAATTTTAAGTTGGATTTAATTTTTGGTGTATTTGGTTTCTTCTTTGTTTTTTTGGATTTCATGGGTTGATGTGTTGGTTCAGGAAGAGTTCGTTTGTATGAGTTTTATGCTTGCACTTTGTTTGATTCCGGTGCGTCGCAGTCATTTGTATCTTCCACGTTTGCGCGGTTGTGTAATTTGGTTACGGAACCGTTGCCGAAGTCTATGGTAGTGGCTCTACCCGATGGTGAAATGGTGTGGTGTTCCAAGGTTGCTTTGGGATGCCCGTTAAATTTTGAGGGAAGGTTCTTGGATGCTGATTTGGTGGTGTTTAAGCTGTTGGGTTTTGATATCATCCTCGGGATGGATTGGCTATACCAATATTCTGCGAGTATTAATTGCAGAAGTCGGATAATTAGCTTTCAGCTTTCAGATGGTGATTGTCTGGATTTTGCAGGGAGTAAGTTAAAAGAAAAGCCGATAATTATATCGGCAATTCAAGCAAGAAGGGAGATTGCATGGGGAGCGGATGCATTCTTGGTTCAGATGGTGTCCACGACGTCCGAGGAGAAGTCTTTGACAGACATTCCAGTTGTGGAAGAATTTCCCGATGTGTTTGTGGATGACTTGCCCGGACTATCCCCTGTTCGGGAAATGAAGTTTGTTATAGACTTGGAACTTGGAGCGGCTCCTGTGCATAAAGCTCCTTATCGCATGGCACCGGCTGAATTAAAAGAGTTGAAGACTCAGTTGCAAGAACTGGTAGAGAAGGGATTTATTCAGCCTAGTACTTCACCGTGGGGTGCACCAGTTTTGTTTGTTAAAAAGAAAGATGGAACCCTCCGTATGTGCATAGATTATCGGGAATTGAATAGGGTGACCATCAAAAATAAAATATCCTCTCCCATGGATAGATGATTTATTTGATCAGCTTCAAGGAGCAGCCATGTTCTCTAAAATTGATTTGAGGTCGGGATACTATCAGCTGAGGATCAGAGACAAGGATGTGCCTAAAACTGCCTTCAGGTCGAGGTATGGGCATTATGAATTTAAGGTGATGCCGTTTGGGTTAGCTAATGCCCCTGCTGCTTTCATGGATTTAATGAATCGAGTGTTTCGACCTTATCTGGATTCCTTTGTGGTAGTATTTATTGATGATATTCTGATTTATTCCCGAGATGTTGAAGAGCATGTATATTATCTTCGTCTGGTACTTGGGAAATTGAGAGAACACCAACTGTACGCCAAGCTCAGCAAGTGTGAATTCTGGATGGAAGAAGTTAAATTTCTTGGGCATGTAATTTCCCGAGACGGAGTGGCTGTTGATCCTAGTAAGGTAGAAGCCATTTTGTCATGGCAGCGCCCGACTACAATGCGCGAGATCCGGAGTTTCTTGGGGCTGGCCGGATACTACCGAAGATTTGTAGAGGGTTTTGCTCGCCTATCCGGACCTCTCACAGCTTTGACTCGGAAGAATACAGAATTTGTTTGGTCAGAGAAATGTGAGAGAAGCTTCCAAGAATTAAAGAACAGGTTGACGACGGCACCAGTGTTAGCGCTCCTAGAACCGCATAAGCCTTTCGTAGTCTTCAGTGATGCGTCTAAGTTTGGTTTGGGTTGTGTCCTTATGCAGGAAGGACGGGTTGTAGCCTATGCATCTCGTCAGCTAAAGGACCATGAGAAGAATTATCCGACGCACGATCTAGAATTGGCTGCGATTGTTTTTGCTCTCAAGATTTGGCGGCACTTCTTGTATGGGGAAGCTTGTGAGGTATTTACTGATCACAAGAGCTTGAAGCATTTGTTTTCCCAGAAAAATCTGAATATGAGGCAGAGGCGATGGCTAGAGCTAATCAGTGACTATCAGTGTGAGATCAAGTACCATCTGGGGAAGGCTAATATAGTTGCTGATGCTTTGAGCCGAAAGTCGCACTTAGAAGATGAAGCCGAGCCGTCAGAATTGGATTCGTTGCTTTGTGGGATGAGAAGGCTCCTTATAGAGAGTTCGCATCAAGGAGAGATTTTATCTTCAGTTCTTGATATTCAGGTAACTGATTTTGAAGAATTGAAGACTCTCCAAAGGAAGGATCCGAAGCTGCTGAACATTAGGAAAAGAGTCAGAAAATCTCGACGGCCGTTGCATTATAGCATGGATAACGATGGAATACTTCAGTTCCGAGATCGCAGAGTGGTCCCTAAGAACTCAGAATTTAAAGAACGGATCATGGCGGAAGCTCATGCGGCCCCTTATTCAGTTCATCCCGACAACACAAAGATGTATCGGGACTTGAAGAAAAATTACTGGTGGGATGGAATGAAGAAGGATATTGCCTTATACGTTGAGAAATGCCACACATGCCGTCAAGTGAAGGCCGAGCATTAAAGGCCTACAGGTATACTCCAACCCCTCCCTATTCCTGAGTGGAAATGGGATGACATCACGATGGACCTTGTAGTGGGTTTGCCGAGAATGCCTAGTGGGAAAAATTCTGTTTGGGTGATTGTTGACCGGTTAACGAAGAGTGCTCATTTTCTGCCTGTTAATAATACCGACTCTTTGGGTAAGTTGACCCGCTTGTATGTCAAGGAGATAGTGCGGCTGCACGGCATACCAAAGAGTATAGTGTCAGATCGAGACCCAAGGTTTACCACACAGTTCTGGAAGAGTTTGCAGGCAGCTTTGGGTACTAAGTTGAAGTTCAGTACTGCATATCACCCTCAGACAAACGGCCAGTCAGAGCACACCATTCAGACCCTTGAAGACATGTTGCGAGCATGTGTCATGGAATTTCAAGGGAGTTGGGAAAACCATTTGCCGCTCATCGAGTTTGCATATAATAACAGCTTCCATGCGACCATTCAGATGGCTCCCTATGAAGCTCTTTATGGGAGGAATTGCAGGTCGCCCTTGTGTTGGGATGAAGTCGGGAAGAGTAGGATAATTGGACCCGAAATAATTCAAGAAATGCAAAGCCAAGTCCGAATCATCAGAGATAAAATGGCGGCAGCTCAGAGTCGCTAGAAAAGCTACGCTGATACCAGGAGGAGAGAGTTGTCTTTTGAAGTTGGTGATTGGGTTTATCTCAAAGTCTCTCCCATGAGAGGTGTTAAGCGTTTTGGTAAGAAGAGGAAGTTGGATCCGAGGTATGTCAGCCCTTTTCAGATGCTGGAGAAGTTAGGGTCCGTCGCCTATAGAGTTGCTTTGGCAGGATATTTTGGGGATATTCATGATGTCTTCCATGTATCATCCCTGAAGAAGAGCTTTGGACAGCAAGAGCCACGCTTCGTCGACCCAGCGGGTATTCAGTTGCAACCGGATCTCACTTATGAAGTTGTTCCGTCGCAGATCATGGATTGGAAGGAGCAACAGTTGAGGTCCAAGACGATACCTTTGGTTAAGGTGGCTTGGGGAGATCCGTTAGCTCAAGACTTGTCTTGGGAGCGAGTAGCGGACCTGAGGGAGCAGTACCCATACTTGTTTGAATAATGAAGGTATGTATCTTAATCTTGGCCACAGTTGGTTTATGTGCTTTTATGTGGCTTGCTTAAGTTGGTGGTTGATCTTGCAAATTTCGAGGACGAAATTTGTTTTTAAGGGGGGGAGGATGTGATGACCCGCTTTCGCTTGTATTTTCCCTGAAATGGTTGTTTTTATTTTAATTAATATATTAGTTTATTTCTTTTTATTTATTGCGTTCTAAAATTGGTTTTTAATTTAATTGATGTTGTGTTTTATTTCTTTTAGTTGTTTACGGTTTTTAATCTCACTGCGGCGGTTTAGTTTTTGTTTTCTCGGAATGAGGACTAGACCTCATCTTCTTTCCCTACACCTCTTTTCCTTTTTTCCTTTTTTCCTTTTTCTTTTTCCTTTTTCTCTTTTTTCTTCTTTCTTTTTCTTTCTTTTTCTCTTTTTTTCTTTCTTTTCTTTTTTTTCTTCCCCTTCCCGCGTCGACCCTCGTCCCTCTCTCTCTCCTCCTCTCTCACGCCGGAGCGCTTCTGCCCTCGACCCGCCGCCGTGCGGCCACAGTGCTGCTCACCGGCCCCACCGTTCGACTCCCCTCCCTCTGGCGCGCCTCCCCACCAATTCCCACCCCCATCCGGCCGGCTGTTTGGCCGGAAAACCCCTTTAAAGCCTGCACGGGTTTTGCTCCGATCCGCAGCCGTCGCTCCACCTCCGGCCACCATTTCTTCACCACTTCATCACCGGTCCCTTGCCGTCCTAACCCACCTATTTTTGGCCTCCAACGACCACCGGAACAGCTCCCACGAGCTAGCTTTCCTTTTTGGGAAATCCGGCCTCTCTCCGGCGTTTTCGCCTCCACCGACGGCCAACCACCACTTCCAATAGCTTCACAATCATCCCTAGACCATTCCCTATCAATCCCAAGCTTTGGTTTGTCCCCGTTCAAAAGTGGGTATTTCACAACCCACGGCCATAGTGAATTTTCACTGTAACGGTGATTTTTCTCCGCCGTTTGCAACGCTGAGTGTTTTCTAAAATTACCGTATAGCACTGTAAGTATTTTACAAACCCTATTTTCAGATATAAAAATATATTGCTCATTCAATTATTTTATCTGTTGGTTGGCTGATTCCGGACTGAGTCCGAGGAGTTCGGGGGTCGGATGGATGGAGGACGGAGTTGCCTGTTTTATTGAATTATGTTGGTTGATTATTTTGTGCATTGATATTGCATTTACATGGTGCATGCACGTGCGTTTTTGTTTATTTGTGAAAAGCCTGTTATTTGGTGTAAGTGGACTTACGGGTGCGTGTGTATCACGACCCCAAGCCGGGATGGGGTATTATCTTGGTGGAGTTCCTCTGGTCACTCGGGAGCAGAATAAACTGAGTGATGTCCCCTGGGTCGTCGCTGGGCGACGACGGGAGCGGGGGCTAGGGGTTGCTTGGCTACGAATGCGTCGGGCACGGAACCGGGCATCGCCCTACGCACCGACTCCTTGGCCCTTCGCTGGTGAGGGCTAGAGGATGCTTGGCTACGAACACGCGGGGCGTGGAACTGGGCATCGCTCGTTAGGTGTCACATGCATAGTGGTACTCTGCGGTGTGGCACTGGAGCCAAGGTGTGCGGATGACCCCTAGGGGAGGTCATGGTGCATACGGATAAAATGGTTTTTGGTTTGAGACGGTTATCGAGGCCAAATGTGACTTTTGACGTGGTTTTTGGAAAAGATGTGTTTTTTAGCCAAATGGAATTTTTGGCGTGTGTGGAAAAATCATGTTTTATGGGATTTGTGCATCGGGCATGCTTCATGCATTTTGTTTGAGTTCTATGTCTTTTTATCTAGTAGTGTTTGGGTTTTACTTACCTGCAGTACCATTTTTTGGTTCCGTAGCTTTTGGTGCAGGTTTTGAGGATGAGGAGGAGGAGGTTGAGCCCGAGAATGCGGCTCTGCCGGGTTGCTGATGTTATTCTTTGTTTTTGGTTTAAAGCTATTTTAGTGTTTTGTAATATTTTATGTATGTTTTGAACAGCTTGTATTACGTTAAGAAAAATTCTGGTACTTAGTTATATGACTTTCGTTATCCGCTGCGTGTTTCTTCGTGCACATATGTTGCCTTTGCACACACTTGGCACCCATCGTTAGGGTGGTGACCCGGGTTGTCACCATCCGGACGTCTCGATTTCCCCGTGTTCGTGCGTGGGGATTTGGGGGCATCAAAAATCTCCTGAATCTCAATGTGATGTTTTTTCTTTTGGCCAGCTGCCAATCTCTTAGGATAGGGAACCACAGGTTGGTACCCCTACTAGTTTTAGCCCCTCCACTCACAGGCTTCTTCGACTCTAGTCTCACTTCCTCTGGTTCTTTCTCAACTTCATCAGTCTCTGTTACATCTTCAGGTTTAGAACCAACTACCTATTTGTCCATGGTCATCTCAGGTTGGGGAACTTCCTTCCCACTTCTCAGAGTAAGAATGGCCTTCGCTATCTCTATAACGTCCCCCAAGACATTATGCACTTACTGTTGTTGTTGCCTGTATACTTGAGGATTAAGCTGAGGATGTGCTGGAAATTTCCCCTTCTCTAGAGTGCTCAAGGTCATGCTCATCTTATTAATGATGTCTTGTGTAACAGCCCGCTAAAAATTCAATTGTGAAGTTTCTATTGGCTTTAGGAACCTTGTGAAGACCTCATAAGTTTTCACGAATCTATTAATCATATAGGTTTTAGTTTAACCACATAGTTAGTGTTATCACTCACTATGGTATCAAAAGTGTGTTTTTAATTATTGGAGATAGTTAGAAGTGTCAGAATGTGTGGTTTGTGCCATTAGACTTGGTGGATTATTTAAGGTCTTATAATGCAATAACTCTTTTTCATATTTTTAGATGAAACGCTTGTTCGAAATTTTGATTTTATTTTTAGGGTCACTTTGGGGCTGATTATTGATAAACGATTGTCACTGTAGTTTCAAAATCACAGTGTGGAATGTCTAAATTAAGTTAGAAAAGTTTTAATTGGACACATGGAAATATTTTAGCCACCTCACTCTTCCAAGTCTACACTCCACCTTTAGAAAATATCTTGAGCTGATTTTTGTGGATATTATTGGGTAAAAATATCTTGAGCTGATTTTTATGAATATTATTAGGTAAGAAAGGCAAACACTCAACCCTCACTTCAGCCTCATCCTCTTCCATATCTTGTGCATAAATATCTCCAGCCCACTTCCCACGAAATCATCTTCCTTTACACCTTTCATTGAAAGAACACCAAACACTCTCTCGGCCAGCTTTTAAGTGTTCTTTTGCACGCCCATTTCAAAGCTTTTTTAAGTGTTTTATCATAAAATTTGTTTCTTTTTTAGTCTAGTTTACGTGGATAGCTTATTTGTTCCATTTAAAGATCATTTGGTCGGTCAAATATTGTTTAAACTCTAGAAAGGTCATTCTGGGAGATAAACTGGAGAATATGTTGTATTTTAGAGTTTTTGACCAAGCTAATGGATAGATCTTGATCTGAAATTTTTATGAAGTATTGTTAACCTGTGTATATGATTATTTTTTTGAGGATTTGTTGCATGATTAAAGGTTTTGATGAACGATTTTCTTAGATCTAGAAACTTAGAAACTGGAAGAGGAAAAATAGTTTCTGTTTTGAGAAAGTTTAAATCTTGGGTAGTTTAAACCTACTCCAATGGCTTTGATAATTTTATTGGAGGATCCTAAGCCTCTCAGATACATGTTAGAATATTATTTTAAAGATATTTTATGTTAGTTTCAAAGATATGAAATATTATGGAAACAGATGTTCGGATAGGCCAAAGTGTGGATGTTCTTGGCTCAATTTATGTTTTGGTTAATGTTTAACAATGTGATCTTGAATTAGAAGCTTATATATATTTTAGGACATATTTTTAAATCATGTGATGGTTTGGTTTAAAGATCACGTCTTTATAAGTTATAGATCAAAAGGTTGATCAAAACAAGTTAGAAACAAAAGTCAATGGAAATAGCATATGGGAATTTCGGCCCTATGGAGTTTTAATAATTGTGATTAGTTTTATATTTTTCTAAATTGATATTTGAATTTAGGATAAAATTTACATAAGGCATGTAAATTTTGGTGACTTTTGGAGTTAGCATGCAAAACCCTTAAGTTAGGGGTAAAATGGTCATTTTCTCACATGTAGAGAGTAAAATGAAAATTTTACTCTTAAGTTAGTATTTTTTCATATTTCAAATTATTAGTGATTTAGTTCTAACTTTTAGAATCTCTAATTACACTTCCTCGTGATCGCGCTTGAGCTTTCATAAGAAAAGCGGAGATCGAGGTAAGTGAACTTTTAACTTACTAGCAGTTTACTGTGTATGTATGCTGAGTAAAGGAACTACATTATATGTATGTGTGTTATCATATATGTCATGCCATGTCAAGTTATCACATATTTGTCTGTTACACAGAATTTAGTCTGTCATGAGTTATTCATCTGTTACACAAGATATTTTGTCATGTATTGCTATACATTACAATTACGTCATGTTAAGTATGCCATCTACTACATGTATGTCAAGTCATGTAATATTCACTGTTGCAAGTATGTCATGTTAAATATGTTGTCTATTACATGTTATGCCATGTTACGAAACGTTTCTATCTCAAGTACGTCATGTCTTTCAAGTTACGTTCAAGTTTGTTATGTCTAGGATACTCGTGATGAAATCATTATGATTGTCCAAACATCTCCTTTTGTAATTCACTCGAGGTACTTTTGGCGAAATCATTTTGATTGTCAGAATTCAGTTCAAGTTCAGTTATGCGGATACTCCTAGCGTAATCATTCTGATTGTTAGGATATCTTATTTAAAATACTCGTGATGGAATCATTCTGATTGTCTAAGTATCTCTGATGGAATATGTTGGGCGTAATCATTCTGATTGTTCACTATTCCTGACAAAACGACTGGCAGAATCATTTTGATTATCAGAATTTAAGTTCAAGTTCATGTTAAGTAAATAAGTCAAATCAAGTTTATGATAAATTAAGTTTCAGATCAAGTTCAAGTTCATATCAAGAAGTTGAGTTACATTTAGTTTTGTGGAGTCCATAACAACTGTGGCACATGAAGTATGGGGTCACAGCAATTGTGATGCATACACTATGTGAGACATAGCAATTGTGACACGTAGAATACATGAGGCCACAACAACTGTGGAGTATGTATTTAAGTAGTTAAAGAATAAGTTTCAGATCACGTTCATGTTAAGTCAAATTTCAGAGCAAGTTCATGTTAAGTCAAATTTCAGAGCAAGTTCATGTTAAGTCAAGTTTCAGATCAAGTTCATGTCAAGTCAAGTCCAGTTCACGTTTCAATTTAAGTTATGTCAGTTATGCTATGTTGTACGTCAAGTTATGCTTTAATTACTTATGATATTGATTATGCATTCATGCTTTTACTATCATGCATGCATCATTAGCCTATGTGGAGGTTTATTGTTAACTTACTGAGATTTGTAATCAAATTTCACTGTGGTAGTCCCAACTACCATTTTTCCCGAATGGTAGATCTTGTTACAGGACCTGAAGGAGAATCGGGAACTGACCAACTAGACACAGTTGATTGAGCGACGGTGAGACGTCAATGTTAAAGTAGTAGTTAACTTAAATTACTACTTGTACGATGGAGTTGCATCTCGAGTACCTTTTTGGATCATAGCCATTTTGGACTAGTGTTGCGATCTTAATTGTTCAATGGGTCTTTATGTATAAAGTATGTTTTAAGCATTTGAGATATTTTCAGTTTGGTGCATAGTATTGCTAAAGAAAAAAATTTATCCGCTGCGAATATTGCATAATGTTAGATGCACGTTGGGAACATTGCATCTTATATGTAATGAACAGGGGCAGGTAACCTTGTGTTGCATGTCTCGATGCTTCAAATGTCCGTTCGATCCCAAGCATAATTTGGGGGCATCACCGGGTGGTATCAGAGTAATACATCTTTGGGTTATAAATCCACATGTCCTTAGGAAATACACCAAACATTTGGCTTGAAATTTTAGTCGTCATTAGGCTTGAATTTCTTAAGGTATAAAAGGTAGTATGTGGTTGTAATACGTGTACTTGTGTGTTTCAGGAAAGGACACATGACTCGCGGTAGAATACCTTGAAACCCTGAGGGAGATTTCAATTAGGAGAATCAAAATCCCCGGATGGATGGCGGATCAGCTGAAGTTGTACGTATGGATCAAGTGGATAAAAACTTGTTCTCCTTCTTTCGAGCCCATTTTGAGTGTTGAGCTGTTGCTAGTTTCATCCTAATTGGATTGCATCAATGCTTGCATTGCTTCCTTGATCTTTTTGGCTCTTCATCTTATAATTGATCCTTAAGACTTGGTCCACCTGGCTCTGATACCAAATTATGTGAACCCGCGGAATTGGAATCTCATGAACCCACAATCAATATGAAAACTCACCCAAGAAAGCCAATATCAAGTCAATGGATGGAGAATCTAAATCAGTTGAGAACTCGTTTCAAGAACCTAGAATATATTAAAATCTAGACCCGTTGAAGAACCCATCTCAAGAACTTAGATTACAAAGGTTGTGATTTACCTTTTATAAGTTCAAACGTTCAATGAAGAACAAGAGGAGATAAATTCAACCACAATTAATAAAATTCATCAATTTTCATAAACTTTCAAAATTGTTTAAAATGGGGCAACAAAGACTATTTAAACCAAAACCTCACAAAAACATAGGGAAAAAAAGCCCCATCTTCCAAAAATACCCATGAGTGAATAGTGCCCACGGCTACAGTGCTGCACTACAGTAACCCTTGAAACCTCAGTTTAACAAAATAATTAATTTCCCAACATGTCCTTAAGTCCTTCTCATTATAAACCCAATTATTCTAAAATAATAAAATAAGTCATTTAAATGAATTAACTTAATTGAATGCCTTCAAATCATGTTTCTCAATTGCTCTCTTTCATAGCTTGTATCAAATTGATCAAATATGGTTCTCCTTCCTTCAAGCTCATCTTAAGTGTTGGGCTTTTGATAGCTTCATCCCAAGTGGATTGCACCAATCCTTGCATTGCTTCTTTGATCTTCTTGGCTCTTGATCTTGTAATTGGCCTATCTGGAACTTGCAACGAATCTTTAAGACTAGATCCATCTTGGTGCCCATCATTCCCCCCCCTCTCCTCAAAAGGATTCAATCTCAAATCTCCACCTGCATCAAAGGGAAAAAAATCAGTAACATTGAAAATAGTATACACATGATACTTACCCGGAAGATCCACTAGATATGATGTATCATTAATTTTCTCAAGAATTTGGAAAGGCCTATCCAAGCTACTCCTGTCATCAACAAGCGAAAGCATCAAAGTTAAAAGAGTAAGTGGACTAAAACCATAAACAACTTCAATAGGTGAATAAGAAATAGTAGTATGCATGGTCCTATTATATGCAAACTCTAATAATGACAAATGATACTCTCATAAACGTTCATGCAACAATTCAAAAAATAAAAAATGGTACTCCAACAAATGTTTATGAAACACATCTAAAGTCTTCTTTATACCAAAATGACAACTCCAATTATATGCGACCTCAATGAATGGCAAACTATACTCCCAAAAGTGTTCATGCAATATGCCTAAACTCATCTTTACACCAAAGTGACCATTCCAACATGAAACACTTCTACGGCCCTCTTTACACCAAAGTGTCTCATCAAAGCACCTCCATGTGCTCTACGCACAAGCAACTCAAGCATAAGACTAGTAGGCTCACAAAATCTATTCTCTTCAAACAAATACCAATCTAGTCTATAGAACTGACCAAATGATGCTTTCTCACGTACTCCATACATACTAGCCAAGCTATCATCATTAGCATGCAACTTCTTTTTATATTCAAATCTCAATAAATTTTTATCTAAAATAAAGATAAGGTCATACCTTCTTGCTAATGCATCAACCACAAAATTTTCCTTACCATGTATTTGATTACATTAGGAAAAGTTTCAATACATTCCTCCCACTTGGCATGCATCCTAGTCAACGTACCTTGTCCTTTCAAGTGTATCAAGGACTTATATTTGGTATGTAGGACAAATTCTTTTGGCCAAAGGTAATGTTGCCAATTCTCCAATCCTGTCACAAAATCAATTTGATGCTTTATTCCTCTAATAAGTGACAATCCACTAAGAACATTGCTAGGCAACACGACCTTATATCATTGCAACAAAGTGCAAACAACACTAGGCAAAGATTCGTTAAATTCGTTAGCATTAAAATTCACCTTAGCATAAAAACTAACTTCTCTCTTTGTCTTTTTCTCACTTTCTTCACTATCGCTTTTCTTTTCACACTCATTTTTCTTTTCACTCTCTTTTCATCTTTCACCCTCTTTTTCAACATCTTTTTTTGAACTCCCGGCCTCACAATTGTTTCTCAACTTATACTCTATTTTTCTTGAGGTTTCAGACTCACCCTCATCTTTTTTCTCTCTCCCCTCTTTGGTCGCACTATTTCTTTCTTCCTCAATCTCACTCATATCCTATGTTTTTCACTCAACCTTACTTTTACTTTCTCCTTTTTGATCAATCTCACTTTCCCTCTTTCTTTTTTGATCAACCTAACTTTCACTCTTTATTTTTCGCTCACTTTCACTTCTCAGCTTCAACTGATCAGCATGGACTTGTGTTGGAGTTAAAGGAGAAAATTTGATTGTTTCTCCATCCTTTTCAAAACTGCACATGTTCCTGAACCCATCATAGATCACTTTCCTATCACACTGGCACAACCTCCCTAACAAAATATGGCTAGCATGCATAGGAACTACATCACACAGCACCTCATCCCTGTACTTCCCAATTGAAAAAGAAACTAACACTTGCTTATTTACCTTAACTTTCCCGCAATCATTCAACCACTACAACTTCTATGGTCTAAGGTGTTTCAAGGTAGGTAAATTCAATTTCTCAACTAAAATAGTGCTAGCCACATTAGTACAACTTCCTGCATCAGTGATCATACTACATACCTTGTTGTTGATGTGGCATCTAGTATGGAAAATATTCTCTCTCTGCTGCTCTTTATCATCTATTTTAATTTTGGTATTGAGAGCACGCCTGGAAACAAGAGACATACCATACGTTTCATACTCATACATATTCTCAATACTAGGATCATGTCCCCTCCAATCTCTCTCACCTTGTAGATTTTTAATCACTACATCTCGTTGATACATCCTATCCCTAACTTCTCCCATCTCCAAATTCAACCATTCAAACTTTTGTTGTATGGACTGCAACACAAAGAATGAGTTATCTACCATCCCCTTTAGTGATGAGTCATTTTTATGAGACATCATATGCGCTGCACAGAAAGAATGTTAGTGGTAAAAACCTCGCACACTCCATTCCATGTTTACACTCGAATAATGATACTGCACTCGTGTGTCACTCTTAATTGGCCTTTTCTCGATAATAATCTCACACTCTCTTGCCTTTTAGCTCAAGAGTTTCCCACTCAAGTTCTTTAAGAACTAATTGAACTCAATCAAGACAATACAATCTTGTTTTATTCCAACTAGTAATTAGGTCCAAGAAACAAGAACAAGAGAAACACAGAAAAAATAAAATGACACGAGACTCAAAGAATTGATATGAGGGAAAGAGTAATTACAAGACAAGATACCAACTATAATGATATGTATTCCAACCCCTTTGATTATAAGGCTCAAGCCAAAAAATAAATAAATAAATTTTCTTTTTTTTTTTCAATTTTTTTTTTCTAATTTTCTTTTCCTTTCTTTTCTTTTGTTTTTTTTTTTCATTTCCATTCTTTTCCTTTCTTCTCTCAACAATTCAATCAGAAATAGTAATATTCATTTGTGTAAATCAAACAATTGAATTCATACACATAAAAATTGACAAGGAAATAGAAGGGAAACAATGAAACCCTAGAAATTTTAAACCCTAGATGGTGCAAATTCTGGTAGCCCTCAAACAAGAAATTTAGCAACCATATGATGATGACCATGAAACCAAAATGATAGAGTAATTTGGAAACCCATGGAAAAACGAATTACCGCATTTTTTTTTTGCAACCCTAGAATAATGAAGCCCTAGAATTAAAGATGCAATAAATAAAAGATCGAATTAGATCTTATTGGAAACCTGGCTCTGATACCAAATTATGTGAAGCCGCGAAATTGAAATCTCATGAACCCACAATCAATTTGAAAACTCACCCAAGAAAACCAATATCAAGTTAATGGATGGAGAATCTAGACCCGTTGAGAACTCATTTCAAGAACCTAGTATTTATTCACATTTCAAGAACTTACTATTTCTTATTCACATTTTGAAGTTGTTCATGGCTTTAATCCACTTATTCCTTTTGATTTAATGCATTTATCTGTTGATAACAAGAGTGGATCTTCTAGGTAATTACCATATTTCTGCTACCTTTCAATGTTTTTGATTTTTTCCCCCTTTGATCCAGGTGGAGAGTCAAGGTCGAATCCTTTTGAGGAGAAGGGGGAATGATGGGCCCCAAGGCAGGCCAAGTCTTAAAGATCAATTACAATATCAAGATCTAAGAAGATCAAGGAAGCAATGCAAAGATTGGTGTAATTCACTTGGAATAAAGCTAGCAAGAGCCGAACACTCATGATGGGCTTGAAGGAAGGAGAACCAGTTTTAATCAATTTGATACAGGCTCTGGAAGAGAGCAACAGAGCAACATAATTTGAAGGCATTTAATTTAGTTAATTCATTTAATAGAGTTATTTTATTAGTTTAGAATAATTGGGTTTATAATGAGAATGACTTAAGGGCATGTTGGAAACGTAATTATTTTGTTGAACTAGGGTTTCAAGGGTTATTGTAGCCGAGTTACTATAGTGCAGCATTATAGTTACATGCATGATTGAGTTGAAATATTGCATATTTTAGCTATTTAAAACCAATGTATTTTAAATTCATCATGACATTATTATTGGTTTTAAATGAAAAAATGGTTAATAAGAATAAATACAAGTTGTGATTTAAATTGATTAATAGCATGAATTTATGCTTAATTTTATAACTTGAGATTTAATTGGATAATGTTTTGCATATTTTATCTTATTTAGAAAGCTTGGTATGAGATAAATTTTGTGTGTGATCCATATGTTAAACTTTTTGAATAGACTGGAAGTCATTAACGCATGCATGACTCAAAACAATGAATTTTGGCTTGTAGGTCCTATACACATGGCATGGAAAGATATATTGAATTGTTGACCACCTCTAGATTGAAGAGTGCCGTATGCACTTCATCCCACCAACTCGACCCAAGTCACTCTCATCAATCATCCACCACCTCTTCCGTTCACACTCAAATAAATCCACCAACTCCTTTCCAACCCACGGAAAAATACTTCTTTTGTCTTCCAAGTGGTTGCATATCACATGAATTTAATCCACTCACATGGCAACAACCTCACATGGCAACAACTTGGCAAGTTGGAAGAATGAGCTGAAATGTGATCCCATAGAAGAAATAAAAAGGTGCCGTGCATTACTTGACTTGTGGAGTTGGTGGTGATTATTAATGAAGAGCTGAGAATTGGAGGAATGAGTTTGCAACTTGGGGCAGCTATTTATATATATATATACATATTGCTGGATGAAGAAAAGAAAGGAGAGATGTCGTGATTGAAGGGGAGTGAAGAGTGAAAATCGGTGCATGAAAGAAATTCTGGGAAGTAAAGGGAGGTGTCGGTTGGTTGCCAATGCTGAAGTTGGTTTGAATTTTCTGGAGGTGTGAATGCAAGAGGCAGCTAGTGAAGTGTGAATACAAGAGACAGCTAGTGAAACATGAAGACATGTGGGGCTGGAAGAGAAAAATAAAAATAAAAGAAAAAGGTGCTTGGTTTGAATTGAGAAACCAATTGAATAAGATGAGAGAGGAGAAATCGGTGGAAATTCAGTAAAGCTTGACATGTATAAAGAATGAAGAAACATGTGTGGAGAAAAGAGTTGAAATTAAGGAAGAGGTAGCCGAAATGAAGGAAGATAGAGAGCTACATGTAAAGTAGTCAACAATTAAACACCACCGAAAAAGGAAAATGGAAAGCATGAAAAGAAAGACACATGCAAGCTTGGTCAATGTTTACGGCAATGAGAAGAGAATATAGAGAAACATGTGCAGTCGGTGAGTGCATGATGTGCTGGAATGAAAGTGTGTTGTGTTGGAATTGAGTGAAGAATAAATCGGTGCTTGATTGAATACATGAGAGATGAAGCGGCGTGATTGAAGCTTTCCACCCAATTGGACATCATTGAAGTCGGTGGATTGGCTCTTTAAATAAGGGGTGCAGTCTGAATGAGAGAGGAGAACTTTGTGCTTTGTTATGTTCTTTGTTATGTTCTTTAAATAATTGGCTCTTTCTTGTGTTCGGCAACTTGTTTTTTTCCTTTTGGCTTTAATGCTTTGTTGTTTTAGAATTTTTATTAAGTGTATTAAGAATTATTCTAGAGTTTTATTTCATTAAGTGTAATACCTTAATTTTAATCAAGTGTGCTGGTTCGTTTCATTAAACAAAAAGAATTGTTTTAGAAGTTCTCATTAAGTGTGTTACCTTAATTTATTGCAAGAAAGGTTTGGTTGAAAGCTTTTGTTTTTGTTTTTGATTTTTCTGAAACATCATATGTGGGGACTAGAGGAGTTGTTCTAAAGTTTTCATTAAAGGTTTGGAGATTAATTTTCAAGAGTGGTATGTGAGAAGTTGTTTCCTTTTTGCTTTATATTTCAATTGAATGGTGAAGGGCAGTTTTCGTCTAGACTTTTTGTTCTCTATTTTTATTTAACTTCAGTTTAAAGTTTATGGAATACTTTTGAGATTTTTTTTTTTTGGCTTAGAAGTTTGGGTAATTTATTTGCTGTTTATTTATTTCGTGTTATTTGTTTTTCTTACTTCTTTAAGCCTTCATTTAATAGTGATTACAATTGTTATGTGTTATTTTGAGAATTTGTGATTTAAATACAAAGATGAATTCTAGAATCTTGGTTTTGGGCATTTTCAATTTTCAGTTCATGTTTTGTCAATTACTTTCTAATTTAGTTTAATTCTTAATTTAGTTTTATTAATTTTTGAGTTTAATCTATTAGTCCTTTACATTCCAATCCGACAATCAAAATCTAAAAACATGAATCTAGTCCATGACTAGTAACCTCTTCCATCCATTGCACATATCATCCTCTTGTTTTCTCTTTGTGAAGTTTTTCACATTTTTCAACGATTTTAATTTTAAGTAAATTTCCCTGAGGAGACGATCTAGGAATTTATTCCTAATTATTACACGACATCCTCCTGCACTTGGGATAGCATTAGTGCTACGAATTTTTGAGTGAGTCAGGTTTTTGGCACTGCTGCCGGGGAAAAGTTGTCTAACTTAAATTTAAACTTGTTATTTTATTTTATTTTTCTCTACCATATTATCTCTATTTACTCATCTCATTTGCATCAACCACTCATCTCTACCATATTAGATTGATGTTTCATGTCATGGGTAAGAGACACTTCAAATAGGTTGCTTAGAGTCACATCGAGTGTTGAGAGTAGTATACACAGTTTGGAGATAGATAGCTCGTCTGTCTTTTCTTTGAGTGAGCCAGGTGAAGAAATTGAAATTGAACCAGAAAACATGGCTGCACCTGCACCACGCACTCTTAAGGACTATTTGCAACCCACTCGTACCACTACACCTTCATGCATTGTTTTACCAGAAAATGCACCTAATTTCTCTATTAAGCATGGCATGATGTCAGTGATACCTCAGTTCCACGGGATGGATTCTGAGAGTCCTTACCAGCACTTGACAGATTTTGAGTTGGTGTGTGCTACTTTTATCACTAGGGCTGTTACTGATGAATTCATTAGACTTCGTTTATTTCCTTTCTCTTTAAAGGATAAAGCAAAGATTTGGTTTAACTCTTTGAGACCTAATTCTATTTCTAGTTGGCCTGATATGCAGTGTGAATTCTTACAAAAAAAAATTTCCTTTCAGAGAACTCAGTTTTTGCAAGAGCAAATCAGCCAATTCAATCAGAGACCTGATGAGACCTTTCAGGCCAGTTGGGAAAAATTTAAGGATTTGGTGAACATTTGTCCACATCATGGTTTTGAATCTTGGAGGCTGGTAAGCTATTTTTACACTGGTCTCACTCCAGAATGCAAGCAGTTTGTTCAGACAATGTGCAATGGGGAGTTCTTTAGCAAGGAACCTGATGAAGCACTATCATTTTTTGACTACCTTGCTGAGAACGCACAACAGTGGAACACTCGTACTGATCAAGTTCCATTAACAGCACAGCCACTGAGGGCTATTTCTGGAGGGGGTAGATATGAGCTTAAGGGAGACACTAATGTTCAAGCCCGAATAACTGCATTGACTAGAAGAATGGAGGTCATGGAAATGGAAAAAGTGAAGGCTGTGAAAGTAGTGGAGGCATGTTCTATATGTGCTGATTCAACCCATAAGATCCAAGACTGCCCGATAATGCCAGTATTTCAAGAAAGTGGGTCTGAGCCGATGCAATCAGCTAACTGGGTCAATAGAGCATAGAATCAGCCTTTCTCCAACACATATAATCCGGGGTGGAGGAATCACCCAAATTTCTCATGGAGAAATGATCAACCTGGTCGGTCCCCACCACCTCAGCAGCAGCCATTCCATCAGGGTGCTCCTCAGCATCAGTATCCGTCATATCAGAATCCTCAGAGTTATCCTCATGTAGCTCCTCCTGGATTTTAGCCTCATGTAGCTGTACAAAGTTCTCAGCCTTCATCATCTGCAAAAAAGACTCTAGATGACAGTATGGCACAGATGGCCAATACACTTCAGCAATTCATGCAGATTCAGGCCACCACAAATAATCAAAATACTCAGGCCATAAATGAGTTGCGAGGTACTATTAATAAGATGAGCACAACCTTGAGCACCCTAGAGAAAGGAAAATTTCCAGCACAGCCTCAGCCTAATCCTCAAGTATACAGACAACAGCAACATCAAGTGCATAATGTCTCAGGAGACGTTATCGAGACAGCGAAAGCTGTTCTTACTTTAAGAAGTGGGAAGGAAGTTCCCCGACCTGAGATGACCATAGACACAAAGGTAGCTGCTCCTACACCTAAAGATGCAGCAGAGACGGATGAAGTTGAAAAAGAACCAGAGGTAGTGAGACCAGAACTGAAGAAGCCTGTGAGTGCAGATGTTGAGACTAGTAAGGGATACCAACCTGTGGTTCCCTATCCTCAGAGATTGGCAGCTGGCCAAAAGAACAAGTATCACACGGAGATTCAAGAAATTTTCAAGCAAGTGAAGATCAATATTCCACTCTTGGATGCCATACAACAAGTACCTTCATATGCAAAATTTTTGAAGGACTTGTGCACAGTGAAGAGGAAGCTGAATGTGAAGAAGTTTGTGCATTGATATTGAGCAAGACTCCTCAGAAGTTTGGAGATCCTGGCTCTCCCAACATTTCCATTATGATTGGTGAATCACGCATTGGGAGAGCTTTACTTGATTTGGGGAGTAGTGTGAACTTGCTACTGTTCTTAGTATATGAGCAGTTGGGATTGGGTGAGCTGAAAAAGACCTCCATCATGCTACAGTTGGCTGACAGATCAGTTAAAATACCGAGGGGTATTGTAGAGGACGTATTGGTCCAGGTGGACAAATTCTACTACTCAGTAGATTTTGTGGTTCTTGACATGCAGCAGCGGGTCTCCACTATTTACCAAGCTCCTGTCATCCTAGGAAGACCATTTCTAGCTACATCAAATGCTTTGATTAATTGCAGAAGTGGAGTTTTGAAGCTTACCTTTGGAAACATGGCACTTTAGTTGAACGTTTTCAATGCTTGCAAGATGCCAGCACATTTTGATGACATAAGTGATTTGAATGCTGTGGAGAGTTTGACACCAACAGATTTTATTTGCTCAACTTCGCCCTTATTTGATGATGATTATATTTTTTAGACACCTGAATTTTTATGTGATGACCCGCTTTCGCTTGTATTTTCGCTGAAATGGTTGTTTTTATTTTAATTAATATATTAGCTTATTTATTTTAATTTATTGGGTTTTAAAATTGGTTTTTTTTATTTGATGATGTGTTTTATTTCTTTTAGTTGTTTACTGTTTTTAATCTCTTTGCGGCGGTTTAGTGTTGTTTTCCCGGAATGAGGATTAGACCTCATCTTCTTTCCCTACACCTCTTTTCCTTTTTTCCTTTTTCTTTTTCCTTTTTCTCTTTTTTCTTCTTTCTTTTTCCTTTCTTTTTCTCTTTTTTTTTTTTCTTTCTTTTCTTTTTTCTCCCCCTTCCCGCGTCGACCCCCCCGTCTCTCTCTCTCTCTCTCCTCTCTCTCTCTCTCATGCCGGAGTGCTTCTACCCTCGACCCGCCACCGTGCGGCTCACCGCCACTACCGTTCGACTCCTCTCCCTCCGGCGCACCTCCCCACCAAATCCCACCCCCATCTGGCCGGTCGTTTGGCCAGAAAACCCCTTTAAAGCCCGCACGGGTTTTGCTTCGATCCGCCGCCATCGCTCCACGTCCGGCCACCATTTCTTCACCACTTTATCACCGGTCCCTTGCCGTCCTAACCCACCTATTTCCGGCCTCCAACGACCACCGGAACAACTCCCACGAGCTAGCTTTCTTTTTTGGGAAATCCAGCCTCTCTCCGGCGTTTTCGCCGCCACCCACGGCCAACCACCACTTCCAATAGCTTCACAATCATCCCTAGACCATTCCCTATCAATCCCAAGCCTTGGTTTGTCCCCGTTCAAAAGTGGGTATTTTACAACACACGGCCACAGTGAATTTTCACTGTAACGTTGCTTTTTCTCCGCCGTTTGCGACGCCGGGTGTTTTCTAAAATTACCGTATAGCGCTGTAAGTATTTTCCAAACCCTATTTTCAGATTTAAATATATATCGCTCATTCAATTTATTTATTGCTACTGGTTGGTTGATTCCGGACTGAGTCCAAGGAGTTCGGGGGTCGGATGGATGGAGGATGGAGTTGCTTGATTTATTGTGTTATGGTTGGCTGTTTGTTTTGTGCTTTGATAATTGCATTTGCATGGTGCAGGCACGTGTATTTTATTTTATTTGAGAAATCCTGTTTTGCTGGCGTGAATGGTTTTTGGGTGCGTGTGTCTCACGAGCCCAAGCCGGGATGGGTTATTATTCCAGTGGAGCTCCTCTGGTCACTCGGGAGTGGATAAAACTGAGTGACATCCCCTGGGTTGTCGCAGGGCGACGACCGGATCGCACAATACAGTAACGCTGTCGTGTCGACTCCGTGGTCCTTAGAGTGGCGGGGACTAGAGGATGGCCTGGTCAGGTACGCGCTGGGCGCGAGTCTGGGCATCACTCGTGTAGGTGTCACATGCGTGGTCGTTACCTGCGGTGTGGCACAGAGCCAGGGTGTGCGGATGATCCCTAGGGGAGATCATGGTGCATGCATAATTGGATCATTTTTATGGTTTTCGGATGTGGGCCATTTTCTGGGAAAATGGCGAGGTTGGTTTCGAGGCTTTTGATCCATTTTCTGGGAAAATGGTGGTTTGGGCCATTATCTGGGATAATGGCGAGGCTTGGTTATGAGGATATGTTTTTATGGGCCAAATGGGTTTTTTTGGTGTGCATGGTAAAAATGTGGTTTTGCGGGACTTGCGCTTTGGCTTTTCTTGCATCCATGTTGCTTGAGTTCTATGTGTTTTTATCTGGTGGTGTTTGGGTTTTACTTACTTGCAGCACCATTTTTGGTTCCGTAGCTTTTGGTGCAGAGTTCGAGGATGAGGAGGAGGCTGAGCCCGAGGATGTGGCTCCGCCGGGTTGCTGATGTTATGCTTTGTATTTGATATTATATTATATGCGTGTTTTGTAATATTTTATTTATGTACGTTTTGGAATAGCTTTGTATTAAACAAGAAAAATTCTGGTACTTAGTTATTGACTTGCTTTTCGCTGTGTATTTCTCGTGTACATTGTTGTTTTTGCACACACTTGGCACACGTTGTTAGGGTGGTGACCCGGGATGTCATCATCCGGACGTCTCGATTTCCCCGTGTCCGTGCGTGGGGATTTGGGGGCGTCACATTTTACTTGATGAGAAAATTGATCATATCAATGAAGATGACTTTGATTTTGTTGATTGTTTTGCAGATTCATCTTTACCACTTGAAGTACAATTTGTGGGAGCCAGATGGAAACCCCAGTTCGAAGCTCTACCACCACCAGACATACTTAGATCTTCAGAGGAAGAAGTTCCTCAGTTGGAACTGAAACCGCTTCCTCAAGATTTAAAGTATGTGTTTCTTGGACCTAAAGAAGGCACTTTTCCGGTGGTGATTTCCTCAAAGCTAAATCAGAAGGATGAAGCCCAGTTTATTGAAGTATTAAGAAAGCATCGAGGCGCAATTGGTTGGACAATAGCAGACATCAAAGGCATTGATGCCGCTGTATGTACCCACAGAATCCATCTTGAAGACGATGCTAGACCGGTTCGTGATGCTCAACGTAGGCTTAATCCTACCATGAAGGAAGTTGTGAAAGAGGAAGTGCTTAAGCTACTCACAGTAGGTATCATTTACCCTATCTCAGACAGTAAGTGGGTAAGTCCAACTCAAGTGGTACCAAAAAAATCTAGTTTGACTGTCATAAAAAATGATAAAAATGAGTTGATTCCAACTAGAATGGTTACTGGCTGGAGAATGTACATTGACTATAGAAAACTTAATTCAGCCAGTAGGAAGGATCATTTTCCTTTACCATTCTTGGATCAAATTTTGGAAAGAGTAGCTGGTAATGCATATTATTGTTTCTTGGATGGCTACTCTGGTTATTATCAAATTGCTGTAGCACCTGAGGATCAGGAGAAAACCACTTTCACCTGTCCTTTTGGCACTTTTGCTTTTACTAGAATGCTTTTTGGTTTGTGTAATGCTCCAGCTACTTTTCAGAGATGCATGATGAGTATTTTTTCTGACATGATTGATGATATTTGTGAAATATTCATAGATGATTTCTCTGTTTTTGGAAAATCCTTTGAGAGTTGTTTGCATAATTTGGCACGTATTCTCCAGAGGTGTGAGGAAAAAAATCTTTTACTTAATTGGGAGAAATGCCAATTTATGGTTACTCAGGGCATTGTATTGGGGCATATTGTTTCTTCTGAGGGTATAAAGGTTGACAAGGCCAAGATTGAATTAATATCTAAACTTCCTATCCCTAGGACAGTTAGGGATATTCGTTCTTTTCTTGGTCATGCTGGCTTTTATAGGCAGTTTATTCAAGGGTTTAGTTCTATTGCAAAACCTTTGTGCACTCTTTTACAAAATGATATTGAATTTTTTTGGACTGATGAGTGCCAAAAAGCTTTTGATACCTTGAAAAAGTCGCTTACCACTGCCCCTATTGTGCAACCCCCGCAGTGGGACCTTCCCTTTGAGATTATGACAGATGCTAGTGACTATGCCTTAGGAGCTGTTTTGGGGCAGCGAGTGGATAACAGACTTTTGTGATTTATTATGCCAGTAGAACCTTGAATGATGCCCAGAAAAATTATACCACTACTGAAAAAGAATTGCTTGCAGTGGTTTTTGCACTTGATAAATTTCGAACTTATATTCTTGGTTCTCCTGTTACTATTTTCACTGACCACTCTGCTCTTAAGTATTTGTTGGCTAAGAAAGATGCAAAACCACGCTTGATTCACTGGATTCTATTACTTCAAGAGTTCAACATCAACATTAAGGACAAGAAAGGAGTTGAAAATGTGGTAGCTGACTACCTCTCTAGATTGTCATCATCTCCTTCTTCAAATGTCAGCCTTCCTCTTGATGATAGTTTCCCGGATGAGCAGCTGTTTGTGGTTGATAGAGCTCCCTGGTATGCTGACATAGTATTTTATCTGGTGACTGAGCGAATACCTTCTGAATGGTCCATCCAAGATAAGCGTCGGTTTTTATATGAGGTAAAACATTTCTACTTTGATGACCCTTATCTTTTCAAATATTGTTCGAACCAATTGATTCGGAGATGCATTCCTGATGATGAGTTTTCTTCAGTATTGAGATTTTGTCATATGGGTGCATGTGGTGATCATTTTTGAGCAAATAAAACAGTGGCAAAAATTTTGCAAAGCGGTTTTTATTGGCCTTCCATGTTTAAGGATGCTTACAATTTTTGTAAAGCATGTGAGTCTTGTCAAAAGTTGGGAGCCATTAGCAAAAGAAACATGATGCCGCTTTCCCCCATTCTTACTTTAGAAATCTTTGATTGTTGGGAATAGACTTCATGGGACCTTTTCCGGTTTCCTTTGGAAACACATATATTTTATTGGCTGTGGACTATGTTTCAAAGTGGGTTAAGGCCACCGCTTGCAAAACCAATGACCATCATGTTGTACTAAAATTTTTACAATCTTTGTTTGCTCGATTTGGCATGCCCAAGGTCATCATTAGTGACAGGGGTTCTCATTTTTGCAACAAACCATTTTCTACACTTGTGAAGAAATATGGTATTACACACAGAGTTTCTACCCCTTATCACCCTCAAACAGAGAAATAAAAATCATTCTGGAGAAAACAGTAAATCCTAATAGGAAAGATTGGTCGATTAAGCTTCTTGATGCTTTGTGGGCCTATAGGATAGTTTTTAAAACTAATCTAGGAATGTCTCCTTATCGATTAGTTTATCCTGTTGATATTGAGCATCAAGCTTTGTGGGCCATAAAGCAAGTTAACTTGTCACTTGATGAAGCTTCAGGGTTGAGAAAATTGTAGATCAATGAATTGGATGAAGCTCGCCGGAACGCTTATGACAACGCTCAGCTTGCAAAGGAACACATGAAAATTCTGCATGATCAGAAAATTCATCCAAACCAATTCACACTTGGTCAGGAAGTCCTCCTTTACAGTTCTCGCTTGCATATTTTTCCTGGAAAGTTGAAATCCCGATGGAGTGGGCCGTACATTGTAAAGACCGTTCATCCTCATGGCGCGGTAGACATTGTCAATCCGAAGAATGGTAATAGCTTCACTGTCAACGGACAACGTCTAAAGTCATTTCTGAAGGTATTTGATCCACATGAAGAGATCTTGCTTGTGCAAGATCCCAGGGAAGTGTTTTAAGTTGTTTTTCCTTCTTTACAGTTTCTTTACTTGCATTTATTTTATTAGTTCTTTTGCTTTGGTTTTATATTTCATGTTGATTGTTTGTTTTGCTTGCTTAGTTCTGTGCACTTTGTTTTCTTTCGTTCGATTCATTGAGGACTATGTCTCTCACTAGTTGGGGGGTAGCATGTGTGCACCGTTTAAAAAAAATATATATATATAAAATAAAAAAATAAAAAAATAAGATTTGGCAAACATCATGTTGTCCTGAAATTTTTGCAATCTTTGTTTGCCCGTTTTGGCATGCCAAAAGTTATTATAAGTGATGGGGGTTCTCATTTTTGCAATAAACCATTTTTTATACTTGTGAAGAAATATGGTATCACAAACAGAGTTTCTACCCCTTATCACCCTCAAACAAATGGGCAAGCTGAATTGGCAAACAAAGAGATAAAAATTATTTTAGAGAAAACCATCAAGCCTAATAGGAAAGATTGGTCGGTTAAACTTCTTGATGCTTTGTGGGCTTATAGGACAACTTTTAAAACAAATCGATGGATGTCTCCTTATTGATTAGTTTATGGTAAAGCTTGTCATTTACCTGTTGATATTCAGCATTGAGCTCTTTGGACCATAAAACATGTTAACATGTCACTTGATGAAGTTTCAGGGTTGAGAAAATTGCAGATCAATGAATTGGATGAAGCTTATCGGAATGCTTATAACAACGCTCAGCTTGCAAAGGAATGCATGAAAATTCTGCATGATCAGAAAATTCATCCAAATCATTTCACACATGGCCAGGAAGTCCTCCTTTACAATTCTCGCTTGCACATTTTTCCTGGAAAGTTGAAATCCCGATGGAGTGGGCCGTACATTGTAAAGACCATTCATCCTCATGGTCCGGTAGACATTGTCGATCCGAAGAATGGTAATAGCTTCACTGTCAACAGACAACATCTAAAGTCATTTCTGAAGGTCTTTGATCCACATGAAGAGATCTTGCTTGTGCAAGACCCCAGGGAAGTGTTTTGATTTGCTTCTCCTTCTTTACAGTTTTCTTTACTTGCTTTGTTTTTATTTGTACTTTTACTTTGATTTTATATTTCATGTTGTTTGTTTGTTTTGCTTGTTTTTTCTGTGTACTTTGTTTTCTTTCGTTCGACTCATTGAGGACTATGTCTAGTTGGGGGGTAGCATGTGTGCATAGTTTAAAAATAAAAATAAAAAAAATAGAAAAATAAGATTTGTGAAATTTGAGCATCTTGGTGGAGTAGTTGAGCAGGATCATTTGTGAAGATTTATTTTCAAGCTTAAACACAGAGCATGATTTTTGATGCATCATATTTTGTTGATATGTGGCTTGAAACCCTGGGATGTTATGCTGATTGAGATGAAACTTGATAAAATTTTTGTAGAACAAAAGGCAAAGTTTGAAGGACATTTTGCACATGCTTACGCTTGTAGTGTTCCTTATTTACCATTTATTGATTTAACACTGGAGAAGTAAACTGCAGGACTACCGAGCCATGCCAAAAAGAAAAAGAAAAGAAAAGAAAAGAGAAAGGATTGTAAAAAAAAAAAGAAGGAATAAAGGCGACTTAGTGAACTTTTCTAAGTAAAAAGGGCTAGAAACAGTTACCCAAGACTTTGGGGGTTGGGTGTCCAACCTTTAAAAACAGAGCTGGCGTGAAAACTGCTGGTCCCTTGGGCTTTGAGGTAGTTAGAATCAGCAATGATTAATTTTAAGGTTGAAAAATCCTATGGCAAATCATGGCTAGTAATGAGGAACACACAACCGGTCTAGCTCCACACACACATTTGAGTCCTGAGATATTTGCCTTAATTCTATGTGAAAGATTGTTGAGATAGTCTTGATGGGTATAACCCTTGGGGGTTGAGTAGTAACATGTCACTTTTGTGAGAATTCAAAATTGTGTTTGATTGTTTTCGTTTGAATTTCGAGCATTATGCAATGTTCATCTCAATTAATTTTCACTATTTTGCTCAAGGATTAGCAAAAAACTAGTTGGTGGGTGTGATTGAGCTGAAATATTGCATATTTTAGCTATTTAAAACCAATGTATTTTAAATTCATCATGACATTATTATTGGTTTTAAATAAAAAAATGGTTAATAAGAATAAATACAAGTTATGATTTAAATTGATTAATAGCATGAATTTATGCTTAATTTTATAACTTGAGATTTAATTGGATAATGTTTTGCATATTTTATCTTATTTAGAAAGCTTGGTATGAGATAAATTTTGTGTGTGATCCATATGTTAAACTTTTTGAATAGATTGGAAGTCATTACCGCATGCATGACTCAAAACAATGAATTTTGGCTTGTAGGTCCTATACACATGGCATGGAAAGATATATTGAATTGTTGACCACCTCTAGATTGAAGAGTGCCGTATGCACTTCATCCCACCAACTCGACCCAAGTCACTCTCATCAATCATCCACCACCTCTTCCGTTCACACTCAAATAAATCCACCAACTCCTTTCCAACCCACGGAAAACTACTTCTTTTGTCTTCCAAGTGTTTGCATATTACATGAATTTAATCCATTCACATAGCAACAACCTCACATGGCAACAACTTGGCAAGCTGGCAGAAGGAGCTGAAATGTGATCCCATAGAAGAAATAAAAAGGTGTTGTGCATTACTTGACTTGTGGAGTTGGTGGTGATTATTAATGAAGAGCCGAGAATTGGAGGAATGAGTTTACAACTTGGGGCAGCTATTTATATATATATATATATATTGCTGGATGAAGAAAAGAAAGGAGAGATGCCGTGATTGAAGGGGAGTGAAGAGTGAAAATTGGTGCATGAAAGAAATTCTGGAAAGTAAAGGGAGGTGTTGGTTGGTTGCCAATGCTGAAGTTGGTTTGAATTTTCTGGAGGTGTGAATGCAAGAGGCGGCTAGTGAAGTGTGAATGCAAGAGACAGCTAGTGAAACATGAAGACATGTGGGGCTGGAAGAGAAAAATAAAAATAAAAGTAAAAGGTGCTTGGTTTGAATTGAGAAATCGATTGAATAAGATGAGAGAGGAGAAATCGGTGGAAATTCATCAAAGCTTGACATGTATAAAGAATGAAGAAACATGTGTGGAGAAAAGAGCTGAAATTAAGGAAGAGGTAACCGAAATGAAGGAAGATAGAGAGCTGCATGTGATGTAGTCAACAATTAAACACCACTGAAAAAGGAAAATGAAAAGCATGAAAAGAAAGACACATGCAAGCTTGGTCAATGTTTATGGCAATGAGAAGAGAATATAGAGAAACATGTGCAGTCGGTGAGTGCATGATGTGCTAGAATTAAAGTGTGTTGTGTTGGAATTGAGTGAAGAATAAATCGGTGCTTGATTGAATACATGAGGGATGAAGAGACGTGATTGAAGCTTTCCACCCAATTGGACATCATTGAAGTCGGTGGATTGACTCTTTAAATAAGGGGTGCAGTCCGAATGAGAGAGGAGAACTTTGTGCTTTGTTATGTTCTTTGTTATGTTCTTTAAATAATTGGCTCTTTCTTGTGTTCGGCAACTTGTTTTTTTCCTTTTGGCTTCAATGCTTTGTTGTTTTAGAATTTTTATTAAGTGTATTAAGAATTATTCTAGAGTTTTATTTCATTAAGTGTAATACCTTAATTTTAATCAAGTGTGCTGGTTCGTTTCATTAAACAAAAAGAATTGTTTTAGAAGTTCTCATTAAGTGTGTTACCTTAATTTATTGCAAGAAAGGTTCGGTTGAAAGCTTTTGTTTTTGTTTTTGATTTTTCTGAAACATCATATGTGTGGAGTAGAGGAGTTGTTCTAATGTTTTCATTAAAGGTTTGGAGATTAATTTTCAAGAGTGGTATGTGAGAAGTTGTTTCTTTTTTGCTTTAGATTTCAATTGAATGGTGAAGGGGAGTTTTCATCTAGACTTTTCGTTCTCTATTTTTATTTAACTTCAGTTTAAAGTTTATGGAATACTTTTGAGATTTTTTTTTTTTGGCTTAGAAGTTTGGGTAATTTATTTGCTGTTTATTTATTTCGTGTTATTTCTTTTTCTTACTTCTTTAAGCCTTCCTTTAATAGTGATTACAATTGTTATGTGTTATTTTGAGAATTTGTGATTTAAATACAAAGATGAATTCTAGAATCTTGGTTTTGGGCATTTTCAATTTTCAGTTCATGTTTTGTCAATTACTTTCTAATTTAGTTTAATTCTTAATTTAGTTTTATTAATTTCTGAGTTTAATCTATTAGTCCTTTACATTCCAATCCGACAATCAAAATCTAAAAATATGAGTCTAGTCCATGACTAGTAACCTCTTCCATCCATTGCACATATCATCCTCTTGTTTTCTCTTTGTGAAGTTTTTCACATTTTTCAACGAGTTTAATTTTAAGTAACTTTCCCTGAGGAGACGATCTAGGAATTTATTCCTAATTATTACACGACATCCTTCTGCACTTGGGATAGAATTAGTGCTACTCATTTTTGAGTGAGTCAATGCACTATTCACTTAGGGGCATTTTTGGAAGATGAAGCTTTATTTTAATTAGGGTTCTGTGAGGTTTTAGTTTAAATGGTCTTTGTTGCCTCATTTTAGACAATATATGAAGGTTTATGAAGTTGATAAATTTTATTCATTGTGAGTTGAGTTTATCTCCTCTTGTTCTTGATTGAATGTTTAAACTTATCAAAAGTAAATCACAACCTTTGTGGCATTCCTCCTTTGTAATTTGGGTTCTTGAGATGGATTCTTCAACGGGTTTAGATTTTAATATAATCTAGGTTCTTCAAACAAGTTCTCAACGGGTCTAGATGAGAATCCATTGACTTGACTTTGGCTTTCTTGGGTTTTCTTTTCCAATATTAAAATAAAAATTTGAAAAAAAAATGAAACAAAAATCTAGATTTTTTATTTTTTACTGAGCCTTATCATCAAAGGGGCTGCGTATATCATTATAGTTGATATTTTGTTTTGCAATTACTCTTTCCCTTGTATAATTTTCTTGATTCTCATGTCACTTTGTTCCTTCTGTGTTTCTCTTGTTCTTCTTTTCTTAGACCTAATTACTAGTTGGAATAAAACAAAATTGTATTGCCTAGATTGAATTCAATTTAGTTCTTAAAGTGGTTAAGTGGGAAAACTCTTGACATAAAAGGCAAGAGAGTGTGAGATCATTATCGAGAAAAAGCCAATTAAGAGTGAAACACGAGTGGAGTGCCATTATTCGAGTATAAACACATAAGGGAGCGTGTGAGGTCTTTTTCCACTAACATTCTTTTTGTGCAGCGCATACAATGCCTTGTAAAAGTGACTCGTCACCAAAGGGGATGGTAGATAACTCCTTTGTGTTGCAGGCCATGCAACAACAGTATGAGCGGTTGAACATGGTGTTAGGGGAAATGAGGGATATGATAGATCATCGAGATACAGTGAGTAGAAATCTGCAATGTGAGGGAGAAAGGAGCAGACATGAGCCTAGGGTTGAACATGAGTCTCTTGTTGGTAGATTTGCTCTCAATACACAAGTTAAGGTGGATGATAGAGCGCAGAAGAGAGAGAACATTTTTCATACTAGATATAAGGTATGTAGTATGATTATTGATGGAGAGATGTATTAATGTGGCTAACAATACTTTAGTTGAGAAATTGAATTTACCTACCTTAAAAAATCCTAAACCATATCAATTGTAGTGGTTAAATGATTGTGGGGAGGTTAGGGTAAATAAACAAGTGCTAGTTTCATTTCCAATTGGGAAGCACAAGGATGAGGTGCTTTGTGATGCAGTGCCTATGCATGCTGGCCATATATTGTTAGGGAGGCCGTGGCAGTAAGATAGGAGGGTGATCCATGATGGGCTCAAGAACATATATAGCTTTGTAAAGGATGGCAAAATAATCAAACTTGCTCCTTTAATCACAAAATAGTTTCATGAGGACCATCTAAAGTTGAAAAGTAAGGTTAATCAAAAAAGAAAGAGTGAAACTAAGATTGATAAAAAAAAGGAGAGAGTAAATGTAAGGTTGAGTAAGAAGAAAGAGTCTGATTGAGAATGAGGAAGAAATAAAAAGTGAAACCTCAAGAAAAAGAAAGAATGAGTTGAAAAACAATTGTGAGGCCAAGAGTTCAAAAGAAAAAAAAAAAAAAAGGAGAGTGAAAGAAAAAGAGAGAGGGAAGAGGAAAAAGAGAGTGAGGAGAAAAAAGAGAATGAGGCTAAAATATCAAGAGAAAGTGTGATGACCCGCTTTTACGTGTATTTTCACTGGAGGGTTGTTTTTAATTTAATTAATATATTGGTTTATTTATTTTAAATTATTACTGTGACGCCCCCAAAATCCCCATGCACGTACGCGGGAAAATCGGGACGTCCGGATGGTGACAACCCGGGTCACCACCCTAACGACGGGTGCCAAGTGTGTGCAAAGGCAACATATGTGCATGAAGAAACACGCAGCGGATAACGAAAGTCATATAACTAAGTACCAGAATTTTCTCCTAACGTAATACAAGCTGTTTAAAACATACATAAAATATTACAAAACACTAATATAGTTTAAACCAAATATAAAACATAACATCAGCAACCCGGCAGAGCTGCATCCTCGGGCTCAGCCTCCTCCTCCTCAACCTCAAAACTTGCACCAAAAGTTACGGAACCAAAAATGGTACCGCAGGTAAGTAAAACCCAAACACCACCAGATAAAAAGACATAGAACTCAAACAAGTTGCATGAAGCATGCCCAAAGCACAAAACCCATAAAACATAATTTTTCACACACGCCAAAAATCTCATTTGGCCCAAAAACACATCTTTTCCACAAACCACGTCAAAAGTCACATTTGGCCTCTATAACCATCTCAAACCAAAATCCATTTTTACCCGTATGCACCATGACCTCCCTTAGGGGTCATCCGCACACCCTGGCTCCAGTGCCACACCACAGAGTACCACCACGCATGTGACACCTAACGAGCGATGCCCAGTTCCACGCCCCGGTGTTCGTAGCCAAGCATCCTCTAGCCCTCACCAGCGAAGGGCCACGGAGTCAGTGCGTAGGGCGATGCCCGGTTCCACGCCCGGCGCGTTCGTAGCCAAGCAACCCCTAGCCCCCGCTCCCGAGTGACCAGAGGAGCTCCACCGGGATAATACCCCATCCCAGCTTGGGGTCGTGATACACACGCACCCGTAAGTCTACTTATGCCAATAAACAGGCTTTTCACAATTAAACAAAAACACACGTGCATGCACCATGTAAATGCCATATCAATGCACAAAAAAATAAACAACCAACATAATTCAATAAAACAAGCAACTTCGTCCTCCATCCATCCATAAATCAACAAAACCAAGCACTCCATCCATAACCCATCCGACCCCCGAACTCCTCGGACTCAGTCCAAAATTAGCCAACCAACAAATAAAATAATTAAAAGAGTAATATATATTTAAATCTGAAAATAGGGTTTGGAAAATACTTACAGTGCTATACGGTAATTTTAGAAAACACTCGGCGTTGCAAACGGCGGAGGAAAAGCAACGTTACAGTGAAAATTCACTGTGGCCGTGGGTTGTAAAATACCCACTTTTGAACGGGAACAAACCAGGGCTTGGGATTGATAGGGAATGGCCTAGAGATGATTATGAAGCTATGGGAAGTGGTGGTTGGCCGTGGGTGGCGGCAGAAACGGCGGAGAGAGGCCGGATTTCCCAAAAAGGAAAGCTAGCTCGTGGGAGTTGTTCCGGTGACTATTGGAGGCCGAAAATAGGTGGGTTAGGATGGCAAGGGATCGGTGATGAAGTGATGAAGAAATGGTGGCCGGAGGTGGAGCGACGGCAGCGGATCGAGGCAAAAACTGTGGAGGCTTTAAGGGAGTTTTCCGGCCAAACGGCTGGCCGGATGGGGCTGAGAATTGGTGGGGGCGGTGAGCTGCACGGCGGCCGGACGGCGGTGGGTCGGGGGTTGGGCTGTTACACGGCGTGGGTGAGGAGAGAGAGGGAGACGGGCCGATCGGGAGGAAGGAGAAGAAAAAAGAAAAGAAAGAAAAAAGAAAAAGAAAGAAGAAGAAAAAAGAAAAAAAAAAAGAGAAAAAGGAAAAAAAGAAAAAAGGAAAAAGGGAAAAGAGATGTAGGAAAAAGATGAGGTCTAATCCTCATTCTGGGAAAACAAAACTAAACTGCCAAAACGAGATTAAAAACCGTAAACGACTAAAAGAAATAAAACACAACATCAATTAAATTAAAAATCAATTTTTAAAATGCAATAAATTAAAATAAATAAACTAATATATTAATTAAAATAAAAACAACCATTCAGTGAAAATACACGCGAAAGCGGGTCATCACATCCTCCCCCCCTTAAAAACAAATTTCGTCCTCGAAATTTGCAAGATCAACCACCAACTTAAAGAAGCCACATAAAACACACAAACCATCGGTGACCAAGATTAAGATACATACCTTCATCCTTCAAACAAGTACGGGTACTGCTCCCTCATGTCCGTTGCTCGCTCCCAAGAGAAGTCTTGTGCTAACTGATCTCCCCAAGCCACTTTAACCAAAGGTATCATCTTGGACCTCAACTGTTGCTCCTTCCAATCCATGATCTTCGACGGAACAACTTCATAAGTGAGATCCGGTTGCAACTGAATACCCGTTGGGTCGACGAAGCGTGGCTCTTGCTGTCCAAAGCTCTTCTTCAGGGATGATACATGGAAGACATCATGAATATCCCCAAAATATCCTGGCAAAGCAACTCTATAGGCGACGGACCCTACCTTCTCCAGAATCTGAAAAGGGCCGACATACCTCGGATCCAACTTCCTCTTCTTACCAAAACGCTTAACACCTTTCATGGGAGAGACTTTGAGATAAACCCAATCACCAACTTCAAAAGACAACTCTCTCCTCCGGGTATCAGCGTAGCTTTTCTGGCGACTCTGAGCTGCCGCCATTTTATCTCTGATGATCCGGACTTGGCTTTGTATCTCTTGAATTATTTCGGGTCCAATTATCCTACTCTCCCCGACTTCATCCCAACACAAGGGCGACCTCCACTTTCTCCCATAAAGAGCCTCATAGGGAGCCATCTGAATAGTCGTATGGAAGTTGTTATTATACGCAAACTCGATGAGCGGCAAATGATTTTTCCAACTCCCTTGAAATTCCATGACACATGCTCGCAACATGTCTTCAAGGGTCTGTATTGTGCACTCTAACTGGCCGTCTATCTGCGGGTGATATGCAGTACTGAACCCCAACTTAGTACCCAAAGCTGCCTGCAAACTCTTCCAGAACTGGGACGTGAACCTCGGGTCTCGATCTGACACTATACTCTTTGGTATGCCGTGCAGCTGCACTATCTCCTTGACATACAAGCGGGTCAACTTACCCAAAGAGTCGGTGTTATTAACAGGCAGGAAATGAGCACTTTTCGTTAACTGGTCAACAATCACCCAAACAGAATTTTTCCCACTAGGTGTTCTCGGCAAACCCACTACAAAGTCCATCGTGATGTCATCCCATTTCCACTCAGGAATAGGGAGGGGTTGGAGCATACCTTCAGGTCTCTGATGCTCGGCCTTCACTTGACGGCATGTGTGGCATTTCTCAACATATAAGGTAATATCCTTCTTCATTCCATCCCACCAGTAATTTTTCTTCAAGTCCCGATACATCTTTGTACTGCCGGGATGAACTAAATAAGGGGCCACATGAGCTTCCGCCATGATCCGCTCCTTGAATTCTGAATCTTTAGGGACCACTCTGCGATCTTGGAACCGAAGTATCCCATCGTTATCCATGCTATAATGCAACGGCCCTCGAGATTTTCTGACTCTTTTTCTGATATTCAGCAGCTTCGAATCCTTCCTTTGAAGAGTCTTCAATTCTTCAAAATCGGTTACTCGAATATCCAAAACTGAAGATAAAATCTCTTCTTGCTGCGAACTCTCAATAAGGAGCCTTCTCATCCCACAAAGTAGCGAATCCAAATCCAACGGCTCGGCTTCATCTTCCAAGTGCGACTTCCGGCTCAAAGCATCAGCAACTATATTAGCCTTCCCCAGATGGTACTTGGTCTCACACTGATAGTCACTGATTAGCTCTAGCCATCGCCTCTGCCTCATATTCAGATTTTTCTAGGAAAACAAATGCTTCAAGCTCTTGTGATTAGTAAATACCTCACAAGCTTCCCCATACAAGAAGTGCCGCCAGATCTTGAGAGCAAAAACAATCGCAGCCAATTCTAAATCGTGCGTCGGATAATTCTTCTCATGGTCCTTTAGCTGACGAGATGCATAGGCTACAACCTGTCCTTCCTGCATAAGGACACAACCCAAACCGAACTTAGACGCATCACTGAAGACTATGAAAGGTTTATGCGGTTCTGGGAGCGCTAACACTGGTGCCGTAGTCAACCTGTTCTTTAATTCTTGGAAGCTTCTCTCACACTTATCTGACCAAACAAATTCTGTATTCTTCCGAGTCAAAGCTGTGAGAGGTCCGGATAGGTGAGCAAAACCCTCTACAAATCTTCGGTAGTATCCGGCCAGCCCCAAGAAACTCCGGATCTCGCGCACTGTAGTCGGGCGCTGCCATGACAAAATGGCTTCTACCTTACTAGGATCAACAGCCACTTCGTCTCGGGAAATTACATGCCCAAGAAATTTAACTTCTTCCAACCAGAATTCACACTTGCTGAGCTTGGCGTACAATTGGTGTTCTCTCAATTTCCCAAGTACCAGACGAAGATAATAAACATGCTCTTCAACATCTCGGGAATAAATCAGAATATCATCGATGAATACTACCACAAATGAATCCAGATAAGGTCGAAATACTCGATTCATTAAATCCATGAAAGCAGCAGGGGCATTAGCTAACCCAAACGGCATCACCTTAAATTCATAATGCCCATACCTCGACCTGAAGGCAGTTTTAAGCACATCCTTGTCTCTGATCATCAGCTGGTAGTATCCCTACCTCAGATCAATTTTAGAGAACACGACTGCTCCTTGAAGCTGATCAAATAAATCATCTATCCGTGGGAGAGGATATTTATTTTTGATGGTCACCTTATTCAATTCCCGATAATCTATGCACATACGGAGGGTTCCATCTTTCTTTTTAACAAACAAAACTGGTGCACCCCACGGTGAAGTACTAGGCTGAATAAATCCCTTCTCTACCAGCTCTTGCAACTGAGTCTTCAACTCTTTTAATTCAGCCGGTGCCATGCGATAAGGAGCTTTATGCACAGGAGCCGCTCCAAGTTCCAAGTCTATAACAAATTCCATTTCCCGCACAGGGGGTAGTCCGGGCAAGTCGTCCACAAACACATCGGGGAATTCTTCCACAACTGGAATGTCTGCCAAAGACTTCTCCTCAGACGGCGTGGACACCATCTGAACCAAGAATGCATCCGCTCCCCATGCAATTTCTCTTCTTGCTTGAATTGCCGATATAATTACCGACTTTTCTTTTAACTTACTCCCCGCAAATTCCAGACAATCACCATCTGGAAGTTGAAAGCTAATTACCCAACTTCTGCAATTAATACTCGTAGAATATCGGTATAGCCAATCCATCCCGAGGATGATATCAAAACCCAACAGCTTAAACACCACCAAATCAGCATCCAAGAACCTTCCATCAAAATTTAATGGGCATCCCAAAGCAACCTTGGAACACCACACCATTTCACCATCGGGTAGAGCCACTACCATAGACTTCGGCAACGGTTCCGTAACCAAATTACACACCCGAGCAAACGTGGAAGATACAAATGACTGCGACACACCAGAATCAAACAAAGTGCAAGCATAAAACTCATACAAACGGACTCTTCCTGAACCAAACACACAACCCATGAAATCCAAAAAACAAAAGAGAAACCAAATACACCAAAAATTAAATCCAACTTAAAATTAAATTAATCCATACCTGTAATTACTCCAGCATCATGGGTCGCTGGCGCCTCATCATCCACCTCTCCGGGTGTGACGGCATAAACCCGGGCTTGCACTGCTTGTCTCGGGTTGGTTCTTCCACCGTGTCTACCTCCACAGCTTCCTTGAACTCTGACGGGGCAATCCCGAGCAATATGCCCCACTTGGCCGCACTGGTAACATTGAGGTCCACTACTCACCCGACACGCGCCCTCATGAGTTCTATTGAATGCCCCACAAATTGGCACCCTTCCTCCCTTACGAACACCTGAGGACGTTTGAGGTCGAGTTCCAGTATGCTGAACAAACTTCTGGGGCGAACCCGAGCTGCTTCCTTCACCAGAAAAACTCCGCCTCTTATGGCCTGGAGGGGAGCCCACACTCAGATTATTTTCTCGCTCCACAAGGGTGGCCACATCCACTAATTCCTGAAAAGTGGATATCCGATGGCTGACCACCATACGGCGTATGTCATGGCGTAGTCCCTCCTGAAAACGATCAGCTCGCATCTCCTCGGTGGCGATAAGGTGAGGAGCAAATCGCCCAAGTTCTATGAATCTCCGAGCGTACTGTTCCACTGTCGCGCCCCCTTGGACCAGATTTGAGAACTCTCTTGCCTTTTGCTTCCTTACCGATGCGGGAAAGAAGCGGTCATTAAACTCCTTCTTGAAGCGCTGCCAGGTCACAGCAGCGGAAGACCCCAATTCTGATTCCAGCATCACCCTCTTGGTATCCCACCAATCAGACGCAGTGCCTTGCAAGAGATAGCTGGCGTAGAGTACCTGTTGCGCCTCGGTGCAACCACACACCTCAAATGTTCTTTCCAGATCTTTGATCCATTTTCCAGCTTGAAGTGGATCCTCTTCTCCAGTGAAGTGTGGGGTTCTATGCGCCAGGAAGCGCTCATAGGTGCATCCGGCTTGCACCATGCTACTGGACCCTCCCGGGTACATCCAAGGCCCTCCCTGATGTGGCCAAGGACCTCCTGGTTGAGGCCAAAACCCTCCTTGTTGTGGACAAGGCCCTCCTTGTTGTGGCCAGGGACCCCCTTGTGGTGGCCAAGGTCCTCCTTGTTCTGGCCAAGGCCTTGTCTGTTGTGGCCTAATATTCTGCTGGATGAACTCCGTCATCTGCCGTATTGCTTCGGCTATGGAGTCATCCCTTGAGGTATTGCCCCATGGCTCCTGAGTAGATTTCCTTGGTCTCCCCATTTTTTTTTCCTGTCACCACAACCTTTGACCTCCTTTCAGAAAACAAAAACAAATAAAACCAACAACAAACAAAAACAGAACTACAGACCAACACCACATCACAGAAAACAAAAGAAACCAACTTGCAGAAACATAACCAAATAAATAAAAACAAACAAACAAGCTCAAACAAATAAAACAAATAAAACAAATCAAATAACTTTACTTAACATAATTTTTTAAAACACAACTTAAAAAAAAACATTCTGGTACTACCTACGGGACTTGTGGTTTTACCCAGAGCCAAACCCCTCTAATACCACCTGTGACGCCTCCAAAATCCCCACGCACGGACGCGGGGAAATCGAGACGTCCGGATGGTGACAACCCGGGTCACCACCCTAACAACGGGTGCCAAGTGTGTGCAAAGGCAACATATGTGCACGAAGAAACACGCAGTGGATAACGAAAGTCATATAACTAAGTACCAGAATTTTCTCTTAACGTAATACAAGCTGTTTAAAACATACATAAAATATTACAAAACGCTAATATAGTTTAAACCAAATATAAAACATAACATCAGGATAATGGTGAGGCTTGGTTTTAAGGATATGTTTTGTGGGCCAAATGGATTTTTGGCGTGCGTGGAAAAATTATGTTTTATGGCGCATGTGCATTGGTTTTTATTTCATGCATATTGTTTGAGTTTTATATGTTTTTATCTAGTGGTGTTTGGAGTTTACTTACCTGCGGCACCATTTTTGGTACCGTAGATTTTGGTGCAGAGATCGAGGATGAGGAGGAGGAGGCTGAGCCCAAGGATGCGGCTCCGCCGGGATGCTGAGTTATGCTTTGTATTTGGTTTAAAATTATGTTTGTGTCTTGTAATATTTATTTATGTATGTTTTGAATAGCTTTGTATTAAACAAGAAAAATTCTGGTACTTAGTTATTGACTTGCTTTTCGCTGCGTATTTCTTGTGCACATTCGTCGCTTTTTCACACACTTGGCACACGTCGATAGGATGATGACCCGTGATGTCATCATCCAGACGTCTCGATTTTTTCGTGTTCATGCGTGGGGATTTGGGGGCATCACAGAAAGAGAGTGTGGAAAAGAGAATAGAGAGGTGGCTGAGAGTCCAGAAAAAGAGTGGACCCACGTGAGGAAAAAGAAAGAGAGATTGTAGGGAGAAAAGGAAAAACAAAAGTGAGTTTTTATGCTAAGGCAAGCTTTTATACTAATGAATTTAATGACTCTTTTGCCTAGTGTTGTTGTTTCATTGTTGCGTGAGTTGCTTGTGTGTAATAGACATCGATGTGGTTTGATGGGTCATTTTGTAGTAAAGAGGACTTTAAATGTGTTGCATGACCATTGGTGGGAGTATTATTTGCCATTTATTAAGTTTGCATATAATTGGAGTGGTTATTTTGGTGTAAGCCGGACTTTAGACTTGTTGCATGAACTTTTGCGAGAGTATCATTTGCCCTTATTAGAATTTGCATGTAATAGGACCATGCATACTACCATTTTTTATTCTCATCTTGAAATTGTATATGGTTTTAATCCACTTACTCCTTTAGCATTGATGTTTTTGCTCGTTGATGACAGGAGTGGCTTGGATAGACCTTTTCACATTCTTGAGAAAATTAATGATAATTCATATCAAGTGGATATTCTAGGTAAGTATTATTTTCTGCTACTTTCAATTTTTCTGATCTTTTTCCCTTTGATCCAGGTGGAGATTCGAGATCGAATCCTTTTGAGGAGAGGGGGAATGATGGGCCCCAAGGCAGACTAAGTCTTAAGGATCCATTACAAAATCAAGAGCCAAGAAGAGCAAGGAAGCAATGCAATGATTGGTGCAATCTACTTGGGTTGAGTCTAGCAAGAGTCCAATATTCAAGATGGACTTAAGAAAAGAAAATCCAGTTTTCATCTATGTGATACACTGTGAAAGACACGACTTGGACCTATTGTTATTGAAGGCCTTAGACTTATTTATTTCATTAAAAGAGCTTATTTTATTAGTTTAAAATAATTAGATTTATTATGAGAAGGACTTAAGGGCATGTTGAAAAAATTATTATTTTTGTTGAACTAGGGTTTTATAAAGTTACTGTAGTGCCACACTGTCCACGGAACTATAGTGCCGCACTGTTCACTCAAGGGTATTTTTCTAAAGGGCTAGTTTTATTTTATCCTAGGGTTTTGTGAGGGTTTAGTTTAAATACATCTTGTTGTCTCATTTTAGACATAGATATGAAACTTTATGAAAATTGATAAATTTTATTCAGTCTGAGTTGAGTTTATCTCCTCTTGCTCTTGGTTGAACGTTTGAACTTATCAAGGTAAATCACAACCTTTGGGACGTTCCTCTTTTTATTTCGGGTTCTTGAGACAGGTTCTTCAATGGATCTAGATTTTAATATAATCTAGGTTCTTGAAGCGAGTTCTCAACGGATCTAGATTCTCCATCCATTAATTTGATTTTGGCTTTCTTGGGTGAATTTCCAAATTGACTGTGGGTTTAAGGGATTCTAATTCTGTAGGTTCACATCATAAGTTCAAACGTTCAATGAAGAACAAGAGGAGATAAACTCAACTCACAATGAATAAAATTCATCAATTTTCATAAACTTTTATAATTGTTTAAAATGAGCCAACAAAAACTATTTAAACTAAAACCTCACAAAACCCTAGGTAAAATAAACCCCATCTTCAAAAATGCTCCCAAGTGGATAGTGCCCGCGACTACAGTGCTTCGCTACAGTAACTCGGCTACAATGACCCTTAAAATCTTAGTTCAACAAAATAATTCCTTTCTCAATATGCCCTTAAGTCCTTCTCATTATAAACCCAATTATTCTAAACTAATAAAATAAGTCCTTTAAATGAATTAACTAAATTGAATGCCTTCAAATCATGTTACTCTGTTGCTCTCTTCTTGGAATCTCGAATCCTTTTGAGGAGAGAGGGAATGATGGGCCCCAAGGCGAACTAAGTCATATGGATCAATTACAAGATCAAGAGCCAAGAAGATCAAGGAAGTAATGTAAGGATTGGTGCAATTCACTTGGGATGAAGCTAGCAAGAGCCCAACACTCAAGATGGGCTTGAAGGAAGGAGAACCAGTTTGATCAATTTCAAACAAGCTATGGAAGAGAGCAACAGGGCAACATAATTCGAAGGCATTCAATTTAGTTAATTCATTTAAAGACTTAGTTAATTAGTTTAGAATAATTGGGTATATAATGAGAATGACTTATGGGCATGTTGGAAAACTAGTTGTAGACACTATTCACTCAAGGACATTTTTGTAAGATGGGTGTTGCACCTAAACTTTGACTCAAACTATTCAACCAAAAATTTAGTACAATTTTACTTGCAAGTATACAGGTGTTGTAGTACTTCACAGGGTCGAATCCACATGGATTGACTTTTGTGATAAAGAAATTAAATTCAAACAATGAAAAGAAATTACTAAAAGAAACGCACAATCGAATATAAAATAAAATTATTGAGTTGAAGACTTGTAAAATAATTGAACAAAACTAAAATGATAAAATGAATTGATATGGAGAAAGACTAAGGTTTCAAGAATTCATCTAATAATTTATAATTTTGTTTCCGATCGATTTACTTCAATTAAACTAGAATAATGATTCTGTTTAATTGGAAGATTTAGCATTTAAGATCAAGAAAAATAGTCGCTAATGATTGAGCATGAACGATTGATGATTAAAACATTTACAAAACTATTTGAATATCATTGGGATTCCTCAAACATTCACTGTATTCGGAAATCACAAATAAATCAAGATAAATATATAAATAATCAAAATATCCAATAATAAAATCCTTCAATCGATCAAGCTCACAAAATAAATTTTACGTTGATCCGAAAACAATATTTAAATCATTAAACTTCATCTCTAACCTTAGTATGAAAATTTAGCCAGCCATATTCATTACAAGTGCTATAAAAATCACATAAATATCCTCAATTAAATAACTAAGATAAAACACAAACTTAATACTAGAAAATAAATATAGGCAATAAATCTAGAAAGCCAAAAACTAACTCCCCTAAACGTAAACGTAAAAAAGAACAAAAGTAAAATGAAGCAAGCTACCGAACGGAAAGTCTGGACGAAAACTCCCACACTAAAAATCTTAAATTCCTGCCGACACACACTTTCACTCCAACGTCCCTCTTCAATGAAAAACTCCAAAAAAGAATCCACATGACCGACACGTGTCAGCTCCACTGACCGACTCTCTCTTCTTTCTTCCAGTGTCTCCCACGTCTTCACGTTTCAGCTAGCTCTCCCCAAATAATTCATCCTCTCATGATGTAAAGCACCTCTCTTGCAAATCCCCACTGTACGACTTCCTCCCAGAAAAATCAATCCCCAACCGACCTACACTCCTCTTCTCTAACCCTGAATTCTAATGTCCCTCCACGTCCCTCTCTACTCCAAAAAAAATCTGGACAAAGCCCCCACACTGAAAATTCACTCCTCTCTCCCCCTCGTAGGACTTTACTCAGCCAAATAATCCTAACCGACCAACTCTCCTGCAAGAAAATTAAAGTAGCACTGACTTGATCTCTCAAATCCCTCCACGTCCCTCCACTTTCCTCCAATACTTCCATGTCCCTCTCTCCTTTCCGCCCCTCTCTCCTTCCGTCCACCTCTTTCACATCCCTTAATCGAGTAATAAATAGCCGAAAGGTCCCAGACCTCTAAGACGTCTATGTCTCTCGTTCCACCCCACGTACCAGAATAGAGTCAGCAATAAACAATTCAATAGCACCTCTAGCTCCAACATGAAAATTTCGAATAAATCATCCAATCAGTCCACTTTAGCTGCACCAACTGACACACTTTACTTTCCCTCACTGCCTAATAAATCACTGCCAATCAAACTCCCCTCAACTCCTTACGTTCACACTCCCACTGACATCTCTCCTTTGAAACGTAAAAGAGTAAGCAATATATATATAGCCACCTCAAGTAGACGCCAGACATGAAGATGTGAAGACTTCTTCTTTCCGTATACATCCTAAATTCCTTTTTACTTTTCATAAATTCTGAAAATTTAGGTGTGCTTCTTTTTCTTCTGTCAATCCCGCTACGTTCTTTTTTTCTTTTTCAAGGTATGTGCCTCCATTTGATTTCAGCCCCCTTCTTAGACTTTGACATTGCATGTTTCTTTGTATTTCCTCTCAATTATCATATGCTTTTCGTCAAATGTTTCAACCGGATCTCATGTGAATTTTATTTAAGCTAAAAATAAAGAGAGAAAAATACATTCAAAAATAAATTAAAAGAAAAATAGATTATATATGTGAGGAAATATTGTCCAATTAAATCATAGTTATAAAATTAAGCATAAACATGATATCAATCAATCAAAACTCACAACTTGTATTTATAGTTATTAACTATTTTTCCATTTAAAACCAATAATAATGTCACGAAGCATTTAAAATACATTGGTTTTAAATAGCTAAAATACACAATATTTCAACTCAATCAATGGGGCTTTATTTTACCTAGGGTTTTGTGAGGTTTTAGTTTAAATAGTTTTTGTTGCCTTATTTTAGACAATAGATAAACTCAACTCACAATGAATAAAATTCATCATTTTCATAAACTTTATATATTCTTAAAATGAGGCGATAAAGAGTATTTAAACTAAAACCTCATAAAACCCTAGGTAAACTAAAGCCCTGATGAGTGTGCGAAAGTGTACTCTAAATACCCTATTATTGGACTAAAATGCTAAAATGTGAATAGAAATTATAGGAATTAATGTGTATTCTTAAATTGAATTCCTATTTACGTTGAGATACTCCTAAGCATTTTTTTTTATGTTTAATTTCAGAGTTTATAAAAGAGCAAGTCAAGCCCTTTCAAATTCAAATGAGGACATTCATGGGATTTGAGAGCAATTTGGAAGAAAAGAAAAAGAAAAAAAATCACAAAATGAAACCACAAGAAGTCCAAGTTTGAAATTCGCTAGGAGACAGTTTGGACATACTTTAGTCTTTTAATTGTATCTTTTTACTCACATATAGGATTGATGCTATTCTTGATGCATTAGAAAGCTATCTTAAAGAGCTATAACTTTATCTCTAATAAGGATTTCCAAATTAGAACTCTTAAAGGGTGTACGTGGCTGCTAAAATAAGTCCTAAAATTTAGGCTTTTTTTTTATGTAAAAATTAAGAGGACATTAGGGTCTCTTTCCTACCCAATATAAGCATATCATTAGCACGAAATAGAGGGAGAGGAGGAATAGGCAGATCTGAAGAGAGGAGAAAATCACTTCCATAGCCACCGTTCGCTTCAGTCTCTCGAGATTTTTGTTATCCAGTATATTTATGGGTAACTAAATTCTCAAGTAGTTTTAGGGATGAACTTGCACATTAGAGGGTATTTCTAATTTATCTTTAATCCATGTATTTGATTTTCAATTGTTAAAACTCTTTTGTTTTATCATTCTCAATTCATCGTTGATGTTTTCTTCTCCGAATTATTATAGAATTTATTATGTTTATGGATTCAGTCATGCTTTTTCTCTTGAATAAATTAGTTCTTTGATTATGTTTGGATCAATTATTTATCTATATTAATTTAATTTTTTGCTGCAATATCGCTCCCTGAGTATATTGTCGTCATTGGATTTTCCCAATAGGAGTAGTAATTTACGTATTTTAAAAGTGGTGAATGATTTTTCAAAGGGTTAAATTTGATTTAATTTTGATTTATAAATCTATACCTTTCAATTGGAAATTTCATAAATTGAGTTCCTAATTGAGTTATCCAATGAATTAAGAATAATTAAAATATCGGATTTATGCAAAGGATTCCCGATGCTCTACTGTTCGTCAAATTTGAGTGGTTTTTCCGTTAATCACTTTGCTTCATTTTAATTTACATTTAAAATTAATCTTTGTTCTCCATTACTTATTTAATATTTTTCTTTAGTTTTTTTGTTCATCTTGCTATTCTTTTATGTTGTCTCCCTGTGGAATCGACACCCCAAAGCTGTGCTATAACTATTGCATTATTCTTTGGGCGTAATCAAATTTTGGCACATTGTCGGGGAGATGGTGGAAGAATTGTGGGATAGTTTTTCTTTTCAATAGTTTGTAAAGGCGGTAACTTCGTTCCCTCTTTTAACTTGCTGCATCTTTATTTTATTTTCTTCTTCTTTTTGTAGTTTCTTTTAGAATTGCATTTTTGTCTACCTTGCATGCGCAGGTATAGAGTTGCCTTGGGTCGGTTTGCTTCTAGACCTTTTTTAAAGTTAGAGTCAGAGCCTAATTTTTCTAATCATTTGTTTAATAATTTTTCTAATTCTGAGGAAATGAGTGAACACGAAGATCAACCCACTAGGACCCTTCAAGATTACCTCCACCCTACATGCACAGCCACACCATCATGTATCATATTTCTAGCTAATACTCGCCAATTGGATTTTAAAACGGTGATGATACAGTTACTTTCTACTTTTCATGGCTTAGAAAATGAAAATCCATATGTGCACATTAGGGAGTTTGAGGAAGTAGTTGCAACTTTTCATTGTCAAAATGCAACTGATGACATTGTGAGACTTAAGTTCTTTCCTTTCTCTTTGAAGGAGAGAGCTAAGAGTTAGCTATACTCATTGAGACCACGATCTATTGGGTCATGGAATGAGATGACTCAGGTCTTCTTTAATAAATATTTTCCCCAACATAAGACCAATATTTTAAAAAGGCAAATCTTCACCTTTGTACAAAAGGACAACGAGACTTTGTATCAATCTTGGGAAAGATTTAAAACTATTGAGTACGTGTCCTCACCATGGGTATGAGAATTGGTGCTTAGTGAGCTATTTTTATGAGGGACTTACACCTAGAGAGCATCAATTTGTGAAGATGATGTGTAATGGTGAGTTCTTACAAAAAGATCCTCAATGAGCTTGTTGAAAAAGCTCACACTTGGACTGGACCTAGTACTACTAAGAGCACAAATAGGTCATGGCCTACAGGAAACCTAAATGGTAGTGGAATTTACCATCTTAGGGAAGAAGATAACCTAAAGTGATGTGAACCTCAATCGACTCGCTTTGAGACCCAACAACAATATTGGAAAACAAACCCAAGAACGCCAAACTCAAGTCTATGGATGGAGAATTTAGACCCGTTGAGATCTCGTTTCAAGAACCTAGATTATATTAAAATCTAGACCCAATGAAATCCCGTCTCAAGAACCCAAATTACAAGGAGGAACGCCACAAAGGTTGTGATTTACCTTTGATAAGTTCAAGAGTTCAATTAAGAACACGAGGAGAAAACTCACTCACAATGAAAATTCAATAAAAAATGTCTTACCTCTCAAATGAGGCTACAAGTGCCTTAAATAAACAATTCCCAAAACCCTAAAGGAATAGTGCCGCGGGTACTGTAGCGTGAACAGTGCCGCGCTACAGTAACTTCTAAAACCCTAGTTCACATAAATTAATAACTTTCCAAATATGCCCTTGGCCAAAATACAAGGCCTTCCCAAAAACCCTAGTTCATTAGAAATAAGACATATGGGCTAGACATCTCCCAAGCCCAATTATTCTAGAATAATTCCTTTGACTAATAAAATAAGTCATTTCAATGAAATAAATAAGTCAATGGTCTTTAATAACAATTGGCTCAAGTCGTGTCTTTCATAGCTTGGATCAAGTGGATCAAAACTGGTTCTCATTCTTTTAAGCCCATCATGTGTGTTGGGCTCTTGCTAGTTTCATCCCAATTGGATTGCACCAATTCTTGCATTGCTCCCTTAATCTTCGTGACTCTTAATCTTGTAATTGATCCTTAAGACTTGATCTGCCTTGGGCCCATCATTCCCCCTCTCCTCAAAAGGATTCGACCTCGAATCTCCACCTGGATCAAAGGGAAAAAGATTAGTAACATTGAAAGCAGCAAACACATGATACATACCTCGAAGATCCACGAGATATGAAATATCATTAATTTTATCAAGAATTTGGAAATGTCCATCCAAGCTACTTCTGTCATCCACAAACAAAAGTATCAGAGTTAAATAATTATGTGGATTAAAATCATAAACAACTTCAAAAGGAGAATATGAAGTAGTAGTATGCAAGGTCCTATTATATGCAAACTCTTTAAATGGCAAACAATCCTCCCAAGTTTTTAAATTCTTATGAAGAACAGTGCATAAGAGCTGAGTATTAGAAACAATACTCCTAGGTACACCATGAAGTCGCACTATCCCCCTGAAAAATAAGTTAGCTATGTTTGTGGTATCATCAATTTTATGACATGGAATGAAATGTGACATGTTGCTAAATCTATGCACAACCACAAAAATAGAATCTCTACCCCTTTTAGTTGTACGCAGCCCCAAAACAAAGTCTATAGATATGCCTACCAATGGTTTACTAGGAACGGGTAAAGGTGTACACAACCAATGTGGCAAAACCTTAGACTTGGCCTTCCTACATGTAATGCACATGCCACAAATGCAATTGACGTCTCTTTTCATCTTAGGCCAAAAGAAATGTTCATCCAACAATTCAATGAATGGCAAATGATACTCCCACAAACGTTCATGAAACACATCTAAGGTTTTCTTTGTACCAAAATGACCATTCCAATTATATGCAAATTCAATGAATGGTAAGTAATACTCCCACCAATGGTCATCCAACACGTCTAAAATCCTCTTTATATCAAAATTTTCCAACAGACCACATCCATGCACAAGCAACTCACGCATAAGACTAGTAGGCACACAAAATCTTTTCTCTCTAAACAAGTACCAATCTAGTCTATATAAATGAGAAAACGATGCTTTCTTACGTACTCCACACACAATAGCCATGCCATCATCATTAACAAACAAGTTCTTATCATATTCAAGTCTCAATAACTTTACATCTATAATGATGACAAGGACGTACCTTCTTGCATAAGCATCAACCACAAAATTTTCTTTACCTTGTGTGTACTTAGTTACATAAGGAAATGTCTCAATGAGTTGCACCCACTTGTCATGCATTCTATTCAACTTACAGTGTCCTTTCAAGTGCGTCAAGGACTCATGTTCTTCAAAGAAAGGTCGAGTAGGGATTGTCGCACTTGGCATAAAATCAATGTAATGCTCTATCTCTCTAATAGATGACAATTCACTAAACACTCTGCTAGGAATTACGACCTTATATCCCTGCAACAAAGAGATAACAATACTAGGCAAAGATTCATTAAATCCGTTAGTAGTAAAATTCGCCTTAGCATAAAAACTCACTTCTCTCTTTGTTTTTCTCTCACTTTCTTCACTCCAGCTTTTCTTTTCACTCTCATTTTTCTTTTCACTCTCTTTTTTTCTTTCACTCTCTTTTTCCTTTTCACTCTCTTTTTTCTTTTCACTCTCTCTCTTTGCTTCAGTCTCTTTATTCTTTTCACTCTCTATTTTTTCTTCACTCTCTTTGTTCTTTTCACTCTCTCCTTCTCTTGAGGTTTTGGCCTCACTATTTCTTTTTTGATCAACCTCAGTTTTCAACTTCAGTTGGTCCTCAAGGACCTGTGTTGGAGTTAAAGGAGCAAGTTTGATTCTTTTTCCATCCTTTTCAAAACTGTACATGTTTCTAAACCCATCATAGATCACTCTCCTATCACACTGCCACGGCCTCTCCAACAAAATATGGCCAGCATGCATAGGCACAACATCACAAAGTACATCATCCTTGTACCTCCCAATTGAAAAAGAAACTAGCACTTGCTTATTTATCCTAACCTCCCCACAATCATTCAACCACTGCAACTTGTATGGTCTAGGGTGTTTCAAAGTAGGTAGATTCAATTTCTCAACTAAAGTAGTGCTAGCAACATTAGTACAACTCCCTCCATCAATAATCATACTACATACCTTGTTGTTGATGTGGCATCTAGTACGAAAAATGTTCTCTCTTTGCTGCTCTATACCATCCATCTTAAATTCTGTATTGGGAGCACGCCTAACAAGAGACTCGCCATACTCTTCATTCTTATTGTACCTATTCTCAATACTAGGCTCACATCTCCTCCTATCTCTCCCACTTTGCAAATTTCTAATCAATGCACCTTGTTGTTCCATCTTATCCATCACTTCCCCCAACTTCAAATTTAACTTTTCAAACTTTTGTTGCATGGACTGCAACAAAAAGAATGAATTGTCTGACATCCCCTTTGGTTATGAGTCACTTTAATGAGACATTGTATGTGCTGCACAAAAAAGAATGTTAGTGGAAAAAGACCTCACACGCTCTCCCTCACGTGTTTACACTCAAATAATGGCACTCCACTCGTGTTTCACTCTTAATTGGCTTTTTCCCGATAATGATCTCACACTCTCTTGCCTTTTACCTCAAGAGTTTTCCCACTCAAGTTCTTTCAGAACTAATTGAACACAATCAAGACAAAGCAACCTTGTTTAATCCCAACTAGCAATTAGATCCAAGAAACAAGAATAAGAGAAACACGGAAGGAACAACAATGACACGAGAATCAAGGAAATTATACGAGGGAAAGAGTAATTACAAAACAAGACACCAACTAGAAAAAAATGTATTTAGCCCCTTTAAAAATGGCTCAATCAATGTCAAGTCACTCAAGTTCATAAGCCAAACTATTCCAAACAACCTATACCAAAAATCCTTTTCTTTCTCTTCTTTTTTTTTTTTTTTTCGAATTTTTTTTTCCTTTTTTTTTTTCGAATTTTTTTTTCCTTTATTTTCTTTTCTTTTCTTTTCTTTTCCTTTCTTTTCTTTTCTTTTCTTTTCCTTTCCTTTCCTTTCCCTTCCTTTTTTTTTTCTTTTCTTTTCTCAACAATTCAACCACGAACAGAAATATTCAATTGTGATAAACAAACAATTGAATTCAAACACATACAAATTGACAAGGAAATAGAAGGAAATCAATGAAACCCTAGATGGTGCAAATTTTGGCAGCCCTAGGAAAAACGAATTTTTGTGCTTTTTTTTTTTTTTTTTTTTGGGCAATTCTAGAACATTGAAGCCCTAGAATTAACAATACAATAAATAAAAAGATAGAATCAGACCTGATTGGAAACCTTGCTCTGAATACCAAATGATGTGAACCTCAATCGACTCGCTTTGAGACCCAACAACAATATTGGAAAACAAACCCAAGAACGCCAAACTCAAGTCTATGGATGGAGAATTTAGACCCGTTGAGATCTCGTTTCAAGAACCTAGATTATATTAAAATCTAGACCCAATGAAATCCCGTCTCAAGAACCCAAATTACAAGGAGGAACGCCACAAAGGTTGTGATTTACCTTTGATAAGTTCAAGAGTTCAATTAAGAACACGAGGAGAAAACTCACTCACAATGAAAATTCAATAAAAAATGTCTTACCTCTCAAATGAGGCTACAAGTGCCTTAAATAAACAATTCCCAAAACCCTAAAGGAATAGTGCCGCGGGTACTGTAGCGTGAACAGTGCCGCGCTACAGTAACTTCTAAAACCCTAGTTCACATAAATTAATAACTTTCCAAATATGCCCTTGGCAAAAATACAAGGCCTTCCCAAAAACCCTAGTTCATTAGAAATAAGACATATGGGCTAGACATCTCCCAAGCCCAATTATTCTAGAATAATTCCTTTGACTAATAAAATAAGTCATTTCAATGAAATAAATAAGTCAATGGTCTTTAATAACAATTGGCTCAAGTCGTGTCTTCCATAGCTTGGATCAAGTGGATCAAAACTGGTTCTCATTCTTTTAAGCCCATCATGTGTGTTGGGCTCTTGCTAATTTCATCCCAATTGGATTGCACCAATTCTTGCATTGCTCCCTTAATCTTCGTGACTCTTAATCTTGTAATTGATCCTTAAGACTTGATCTGCCTTGGGCCCATCATAAAGGCTAAGGTTGAGATGCTCACTAGGGAGCTAGAGGTGTTGAAGAATAAAGACTTAAAGCCAACACACGTGGCTAATCATGCAGAGTCTTTTGGACCATGTTTTGTGTGTGGCGAGGTAGATCACCTTGCCCAAGACTGTCCCACATTTGCTAAGATGAGAGGGATATATGATGTGAACCCCAATAGACTTGCTTTGAGACCCAACAACAATACTGGAAAAACAATCCCAAGAAAGCAAAACTCAGGTATATGGATGGAGAATCTAGACCCGATGAGAACTCATTCAAAGAACCTAGATTATATCAAAATCTAAACCCATTGAAGAACCCGTCTCAAGAACCCAGATTACAAAGGAAGAACGCCACAAAGGTTTTGATTTACCCTTGATAAGTTCATAAGTTCAAGAAGAACAAGAGGAGATAACTCAACTCTCAATGACAATTCCATATCGTCTGCCCCTCAAATGAGGTTACAAGTATTTTAAATAGACAATCCCCAAAAACCCTAAGTAAACAATGCGTCGGGTACTGTAGCGTGAACAGTGCCATACGCCGCGCTACAATTACTTCTGAAACCCTAGTAAGACATAAAATTATAACATTCCAAATAAACCCTTGGCCATAAATACAAGGCCTTCCCAAAAATAACCCTAGTCCATTAGAAATAAGACATACGTGGGCCAAGCATCCTCAAGCCCACTTCTTCTAAACTAATAATAAACTACCGTTAAACAAATTGAAAGCCTTAACAACAATAGGCCCAATCTTTAAGTCATGTCTCCATAGCTTGTATCAAGTGGATCAAAACTGGTTCTTTTTCCTTTAAGCCCATCTTGAGTGTTGGGCTCTTCCTAGCTTCATCCCAAGTGGATTGCACCAATCCTTGCATTGCTTCCTTGATCTTCTTGGCTCTTGATCTTGTAATTGGCCCATCTGGAATTTGCAAGGGATCTTTAAGGATAGCTCCACCTTGGTTCCCATCATTCCCCCTCTCCTCAAAAGGATTCGACCTCGAATCTTCACCTACATCAAAAGGAGAAAGATCAGAAACATTGAAGGTAGCAGAAACATTATATTCACTTGGAAGATCCACTTTATATGCATTGTCATTAATTGTCTCAAGAATTTGGAAAGGTCCATCTCCTCGAGGATGCAACTTAGTCCGTCTATGGGTTGAGAATCTTTCTTTGCGCACGTGAACCCAAACCCAATCTCCTGGTTCAAAGATGACATGTCGTCGCCCTTTATTGGCTTGGGAAGCAAACCTTTCATTCTTTTGGGCAATTTGAAGCCGTACCCTCTCATGAAGTGACTTCACCAACTCTGCCTTCTTTTGTCCATCTAAGCTACTCCTGCCATCAATAGGCAAAGGCATCAAATCTAAAGGAGTAAGTGGATTAAAACCATAAACAATTTCGAAAGGAGAGTATGAAGTAGTAGTATGCATGGTCCTATTATATGAAAACTCTATAAATGGCAAATAATCCTCCCAAGTCTTTAAATTCTTATGAACAACAGTGCGTAAAAACTGAGTTAAAGTCCTATTAACTACTTCAGTCTGACCATCAATCTGTGGGTGACAAGTAGTGGAAAATAAGAGTTTAGTACCTAATTTTCCCCACAACACCTTCCAAAAGTAGCTAAGAAATTTAACATCCCTATCAGAAACAATGCTCTTGGGCACACCATGGAGTTGCACTATCTCTTTGAAAAACAAGTCAGCTATGCTTGTGGCATCATCTGTTTTATGGCATGGAATGAAATGTGTCATCTTGCTAAATCTATCCACAACCACAAAAATAGAATCTCTACCCCTTTTTGTCCTAGGCAGCCCCAAAACAAAGTCCATAGATATGTCTACCCATGGCTCACTAGGAACGGGTAAGGGTGTATATAACCCATGTGGCAAAACCTTAGATTTGGCCTTTCTACATGTAATGCACTTGCTACAAATGCGATTGATGTCTCTTTTCATCTTAGACCAAAAGAAATGTTCATGCAATATGTCTAAGGTTTTCTTGACACCAAAGTGTCCCATTAATCCCCCGCCATGTGCCTCACGCACCAATAACTCACGCATAGAACAACTAGGTACACACAGTTTATCTTCTTTAAACAAGTAACCATCATGCTTGTAAAACTTACCAAATGCTGCCTTATCACATGCCATATACACATCAGAAAAGTCAACATCATTGACATACATATCTTTCACATATTCAAACCCAAGCATTTTAGCACTCATAGAAGTAAGAAGTACATACCTCCGTGATAAAGCATCAGCAACAATATTCTCCTTACCTTGCTTGTAACGGATGACATATGGAAAGGTCTCAATGTATTCCATCCATCTAGCATGCCTCTTATTCAACTTACCTTGACCCTTGAGATGCTTCAACGATTCATGATCGGTGTGGATCACAAATTCCCTAGGCCACAAGTAGTGCTGCCAAGTCTTTAATGCACGAACAAGAGCATAAAGTTCTTTGTCATAAGTAGGGTACTTCAGGGATGCCCCACTTAGCTTCTCACTAAAGAAGGCAATCGGCCTCAAAAGCTTTGTTAAAATCTGGTAATGCTAACACGGGTGCAGAGCACAACCTTTCTTTAATAGTGGCAAATGCATTCTCTTGATTAGCCCCCCAATGAAACCCAACATTCTTTTTAATGACTTCAGTGAGTGGTGCAGCAATGGTGCTACAATCTTTAACAAAACGCCGATAAAAGCTAGCTAAACCATGAAAGCTTCTTACCTCAGTGATGCTCTTTGGTGTTGGCCACTCCTTAATGGCCTTGACTTTCTCTTCATCCACTTCAATACCCTTTGTACTAACAACATAACCAAGAAAAACAACTTCCTCCAGACAAAAGGTACATTTCTTGAAATTAGCATACAACTTTTCACATCTCAACACATTAAACACATATCTCAAATGCTCAATATGCTCATTTAAGTCCTTGCTGCTGATGACTTGCAAAATTTCATATTGCAGATTTTACAAGTTCGCTCGAGCGAATTCAGGCAGATTCAAACGCTCGACTGCCGCTCGACAGGGAGCTCGAGCGGGTTGCTGAAAAACAAAGATCGCTCGAGCGGAGACATTGGCCGCTCGAGCGAAATCAAGCAGAGTCGAACGCTCGATGTGCGCTCGACACCCCGCTCGAGCGAACATCGTATTTTGACAGATTTAAGGTTTTCCGCCATCACACCATATAAAAGGAATTTTTCACTCTAGGGCCGTGACTTTTGACTGGAGAACACTTTTTGGGAGAGAAAAACATAGCTAGAGGGATTCAAATCATCTGTTTTAGAGAGGGAATTCCAATTATTACACGTACGTTGGAATCATACACAAGAACGGACGGGAGAAAAGCGTTGAATCGTTCCCTTGAGCTTTTGAAGACGAGTTGCGGCTGCAAGGAGGATTTTTCAGTGTTTATTTTCTTCCAATCTTCTCAGAACAATTATGGTGAATTCGTTTATGTTGAATTCAATTTCTAGCATGAGCTAATTTTTCTTCATTCTAGGAGAACGATGTAACCTATTTCCGAGCTATGCTTGATTGTCTACGCTAATTTAATGCAATTCTCTCTTTGTTTATCTGATTTATTCTGAGTTTATTGCTTCTAATTAACTGGCCATTGATTAGATGATTTTTAATCTTGTGATTTGCTATCGAAAGAGGGAATCATAGGGTAGATCTTGAATATTTCAGCATAGGTAAGTATAGAGATCGAAAGACTTGTATGAACCTATGTAATAATTAAATCATTGGTCTTATTGTTTTCTTGATTATTAAATTTGCAAATTCTTGTGCGAATTGATAAACAAGAGTCATTTCCAATTGACTATCGAAAGAGGCTTTTGGATGAATTAGAGATTTGCTAATAAACAAAAGAGATTTAAATTAAGTTAGCTGGATAGAAAAGCAAAGTGAAGAATTAGGTGAAATCGATTTCTTAGAAGTTTTCCTCCCCATTAAGTTGATCTTCGAACGTCAGTTTTATTTCCTTTGCATATTTCTCTTTGAGTCGATTTTAGTTTAAATTGCAACTACAAAAAAATCTTAGTGATTCCTCTAAATAAAATCAAGTTTAGTATAATTTTGGTATCTGGCAAACGTAAGGTACCAATCCCTGAGGACGATACTCTTCTTATTACTTTACTATAAAACTACGATACTGTGCACTT